>NW_005871049.1:20062361-20126548 GCF_000147115.1 Myotis lucifugus | reverse complement strand
TGCAGGTACATGGTGAGTGCTGAAGAAAGGTCTGGAGACTGCGTCATTAATGAGGCCACCCAATCTGGTCCTGCCTGCTCTCCTGTGTTCAGTGTGTGGAGATGGCATCTCTGGTGCCCTGGGCACCTGGCATCCAGCAGCTTGAGTTCCCTCTGGTCTCCTCAGTGCTAACCAGGCCCTAGTAGATAGAAATATTCATCCTCATCACACGGAAACTGTGATTCACTGGCCCACGCCTGGCACAGCTCATGGAACTAGACCTTTCACTCTCCAACTCATTCATTCCACCAATGACTATTCTCACTATTCCTGCCTGCTATGTCCCAGGCACTGTTCTGAGTCCTGGGACTAGAAAGGTGACTAGAATCATGTTACAGTCTCCAGGAAGTCAGCGTACCAATAAATATAAAATCTATTTAAATCATGTAAGCATACTGGAAACAGTGAACAGGGGAAGCTAACCTAGTAAAGAAGGTCAGCAAAGGCTTGAGCCTTACAAGATGGATAGAATGGAGTTAACTCAGCAAAGAGGAGAAAGAGTAGGATTCCAGGTGCAGGAAACAGCAGCCCTGCTCCTCCAATGCTTGCAGAATGGAAGAAGGAGACGGGGGTGGAGGGATAGGGGTGGGAGGTGTGTGGGGGGTGTGGACAACGTGCTAAGCATCTTCAGATCATTCAGCACATACTTCAAGCCTAACAGATACAGCTATACAGGACCAGGGGAGGAGGCAGGAGAAGCGCTCCTGCCCAACCGTAAGAGGGATGCCTTCCTTGAATTTTACCACACAGGTGCCTTATGCCAACCCAGGCCCTGCAGCCCCACCATCACTTGTCATTTGTTTTCTTATCTCTGGCTGAGCCAGCGGTGTGGGACCACCTGCCCTGTGCTGCAGCAAGCTCTCTCAGAGCACAGCCCTGAGCCGCCATCTCAGAAGACTTGCCACAGCCAATTAGGCCCCTGGGCAGTCTGTGCGGCCCAGCCACCGTAGCTGCATCGGCCTGCAGCCTCCCTGCAGGACTGCGCACAAAGCCCAGGGGGCTGCTGAGGATAACAGGAGGTCAGGAATTGGTGGAATGTGATGGGATGTGCTGAAGGATTCACATTCTCCAGCCAAGTCCAAGATAGCAGAAAGAATTTATAGACCAAGACCCGGAATATAAGCAGAGAGATAAACAGGGCTATTTTAAATTGCTGCCCAAGAAGTACTTTTGTGCTATGCATAGATACCAACAGAAAAAGAGAAAGAAAAGCAAGTGCCTCAGCTCAGATAAAAAAAAATATTTTAACGCCCTAACCGGTTTGGCTCAGTGGATAGAGCATTGGCCTGCGGACTGAAGGGTTGGGTTCAAGGTTCTATTCTGGCCAAGGGCATGTACCTTGGTTGTGGGCACATCCTCAGTAGGGGTTGTGCAGGAGGCGGCTGATTGATGTTTCTCTCTCATCGATGTTTCTAACTCTCTATCCCTCTCCCTTCTCTGTACAAAATCAATAAAATATATTTAAAAATATTTTAACTATATTTACATGCCAATTTCAAAAGACTTAGTAGCACTTAAGTCAAAGAAATTCCTTTTAATTATTTGCTATAATTCACTATTGTGCTTAGTTCTATCACTTTCCTTCCTTCTTTACTAATAAACACAAGTAACAACTAACTGAATTTTGCTAACATCATATCTCTGAAAGTATGACTGAGAGCCTCATCTTTTACCTAAGCAGCTGCATTAAAGTCCACAAGAGAACTTTGTTTTAAAATTCAGTGCTAGCGAGTTTTATTTCCTTTTCAGTAATAAAAGTTATACTCACTAAGTTTCCCCTTTTACCATGGCGACTAGGAAACTCAGTCATGGTTAAGTTTCAACTGGTGCAACTATTTGGCCCTTATCTTGTAATTACCATTTCCTTTGTTTGATCCTGCTTTTCTATTTTCCATTTGTACATATGACTTCTTTGCGCATACTTTTGCTGTAAATTGTTGTGCATGTTTTGGGAAAAGAGAGTACCAAAAAACAACAACAAAAAACCCAAACCAGCTCTATTATCTGTCTTTGGACCGAGCTTCTCGAACTAAAAATTACTAAATAGCCCTGACCTTGGTCATTGCTTTAACAGCCTTGGCCTCGCTAACATGACAGAGAGACATTGCCTTAGCACCTCTAGCCTCCACAGGAAATGAATTGAGTGCATAGTGTATTATTCCACTATTGCTACATTCAAAAATGCTTGACCACTAAAACAGCAAATGTGTTATCTCACACAGTTTCTGTGAGTCCGGAATGTGGGAGCAGCTGGAGGCTTTGGGTTAGAGTCTCTTATGAGAGTTCTGCCAGATGTTGCCCGGGCTGCAATCATCTGAAGGCTTGAGTGGGGCCAGAGGGTCGGCTTCTATGGAGGCTTCCCCAGCCCCTGAACCCCAGCACCAGCAAGTGATTGCAGAGAGAGCGAGGGCTAAGCCACAGTGCCTTTTATGATCTAGTCTCAGGAGCCACACAGCATCACTTCCACCACATTCACTTATTCATTAGAAGTGAGTCACCAAGTACAGACCACAGACAAGGGGAGGAGAAATGAACTCCACCTTTTGATGGGAGGGATCTCAAAATAAGTTTTAAGTTCATATAGCCAAGGCACAGTTTGGTTGTCAACATGCCTTTACCTAGATGCAAACTGGGACAGAAAAAAAAAGATGAGAAAGAAAATGCTTTTCCTCAACTGATAGCTGCAGGCAAGCAACTGGCAGCTGCATGGCTTCATGGAGTTCAAACACAGGCCTATGCGGGAGAGAGAACAGAACCCCAAAGAGAGTAGGAATGAGAGAGGGAAGGATAAACATTTCAAAAGAAAAGAGGGATTTTGCTTCTAGCCGATCTTCAAAGTCAGCCCCACTTGAGACCAGAATGAAAGACTAAAACCAAGGTGGCAAGGTCTAATGTAGCTACATATTACTCTGATCTTTGGTCAAGCCTTTTAGTTAGACCCCAGGTGAGAAAAAGGAGTGTTGACTCAGAAAGCAAGTTTGGAGAGAAGAGCTGAATTCATCTCTGGAGGTGATGAGGGGTGCTGGTGAGTGGGAGCGGGGAGGTGTGCATCACAGCCTGAACTGACGTAGATGGATGTCACCAGGAGTCTAGTAACCCCAGTAGGCCTGGGATGGGTGCCTGGTATTCCCCCTGCTGCTCTGGATCCATGTGGCAAAGATACTTGGCTTCCCTTTAATCTAAACATTGACTCCTCATAGTGAAAGAGGCAATGGGGACACAGAGAAGCTCTAATTCATCTTAGCATGCTTACTGTTGATAGTGAACACCCTAGTACAGTGATGGCGAACCTTTTGAGCTCGGCGTGTCAGCCTTTTGAAAAACCCTAACTTAACTCTGGTGCCGTGTCACATATAGAAATTTTTTGATATTTGCAACCATAGTAAAACAAAGACTTACATTTTTGATATTTATTTTATATATTTAAATGCCATTTAACAAAGAAAAATCAACCAAAAAAATGAGTTCGCGTGTCAGAGGTTCGCCATCACTGCCCTAGTACAATGGTTGATTCACGAGATAGCTAGGTTTTTCTTTTCCTCAGATTCATCTTCGCTCTTACAAAATTGCCATAAAATACTCCAATACACACCAACTAAGTAACCAGCTCTGTGAGCTGTGTAACATTCTTGTCATGTGGGAATTAACTAGCCTAAAATATGGGCAAGCCAGATAGTATATTATAGAATAAAGCATGCAGCTTAGAGCTTTTTTTTCTTTATTAAGAAATCCAGGTGCCTAAAGACATTAAATTTGTTCATTCAATAGCATTTAACTGCACATCATCCCCACCCCCTAGCCCACCCTCCACCTGACCATGACCACCTTCTGACCGAGCAGAGGACACTTCCCTGAGCCCCTGAGGCTGAGTTCTGTGCTCTCCCCAAGGCGTCCACAGGAACCCTATGCATAATAAACGCCTCTCAGACCATGTTGTGTTTTTGTTTGTCTGGCAAAGGTTCGGCTTCTACTTCAGTTGTGAGCCCCAAAGGGAGGGACTGAGGCTTATTTGCATTTGTGCTGAGGCTGAGATGGGTGCTGATGGAAGTGCTTTACTTTGGGATGGGATCCCCAGCATAGGGGTGGGCATGGGACGGGAGAAATAGGAAAGGAGGGGAAACCAATGTGTGGTGTGTTCTTCAGCCAGTCACCACCTGGTAAGGGGAGCATGCATGCATGAGCTCCCACCCTCACTGTCAAGAGTTGCAATAAATTCCTCACCCTTCCAGGTCTCATGGGATGTACATCTGTGCAGGGCTCTCTTTTGGGCACCAAACACACTGCCTGAGAAGCCTTCATGCAGCTGAGGTGAGAAACTGATTGCTACAGCAGTGGCTTGTTTAAAAGGTGGACCAAGGATGTGAGGCAAGGCACAAGAGGTGGTCAGAGAATGACCACACAGGAGGAAGGGATGACAATTCAGAAGCCATTGCAGTAATCTAGCTAAAGGTGATAGGGATGTGAATCTATATCATGACTGTGGGACAGGGAGAAGAGAGCTGACAGAGAGCCACTCGGGAGACAGTACTGGTAGAACTTGGACAGTAGATGTGGTGAAGAGAGACAAGGGTAACAAGACAGGATGCCTCCCGGGGTTCTGACCTGGCTGCCTGGGCAGAGGGTAAAATAGGAGCAGTGGTGGAGGAGGAGGAGGACGGGAATTGAGATGCCTGGTGGGGATTGCAACAGTCATGGAGGGGATTGTTGCAAAATACATGGAGGAAATTGGAAGCAGTTGGAGACTAAAGTTTAGGAAAGGAAAAGTGCCAAAGAGGGCCCAGCTGAAGTGAGTGAATTATATTTTATATTAGTCCCGAGCTGCATGACATTGACAGTTTCTGCAGAGTGGATATGGGAGCAAGTAATGTTGACAACTGATCTGATCCAAGCCTGGGATTTAATGGATGGATCTAGAAGGACAGGGAACAAAAGAATTGGAGACATGCTGAGAGCATGAAAAACACTAGACCATATATTACATTTTATGATGGGCTCTGGATGATTTTTGGAATCTTTTCATATGCCCCAGATTCTTAAATTAATACATGTAATATGATGATCGCTCCTGAAAAAGAAAAGTAGTGTATCCTGATGTTGATGCTATTGAGTATTTATGGCCCCAAAACATTTTTTTTAAATGGCATTGCCCAGAAGTTCCTAGCAGGCGTCAAAGGCAGCTGAAATGAGTTCCTGGGTGACTTCCTCAGAAGGGCAGAGGTAATGAAAGTTTACAAGGCATAGCCTGATTGGGCTTCCCACTGTTGGCACTTAGCTGTCCCGGGAGTGAGGGATCTATAAAAGCCAAAGAGCTTTCAGCAGTCACTTCCCTACTCAAGACTATTAGCGTGTGCTTGCTCAACATCTGTGTCTTATTTTTTATTTCCTGAGTTTCTCCCCTCTCTCTTCCCCTTCTCCTACTCTTCTCCATCCCCGACTCTCTCCAGTTGATGAGGAAATATTTGAATCCACCCCAGCATGTCCCTGTAGGTTATTCCCTTGAGTGCCACGCTGGGTTTGCAAGGACTGCAATGACGCTGAAGGGAGCTGGGGCGCTGGGGCAAGCCAGCCTCCAGGCTGGTCCTCTCTACCCTTACTTACGAGGTGTATGCATTCCCTTTTGGGTAGGAAGCCACTGCTGTCCTTCTGTGTGCAGTGGCACAGGTGGGGGACAGGACCTTAACTCACCTCTGCAGGAAGTTCCAGGGTGTTTGTTGTCCTTTGGTTCTTTACTTAAGGCCTTCTCTAGTTTTGCAAACATTATTCCGCCTAGAATGAGTTTTCAAACCCTTGGCATTTGCTTTAAAGGTAAGTCTGCTTTGAAGCCTGGTGGAAATTTCAATCATATTCCTATTCATAGTCAAGGAGTGAGTGGGAACTAAAAATATCAGCGTTTTGGAATGTTTTCTTCTGAAGCCCTGAACAGAAACAAGCAAGTGCTTCAGGGAGGCAGCCCAGCGCCCACCCCATCGCCGGCACTCTGCCTCGGCGTCAGCCCCCGCTCCAGGAGCCCCGAGCTCTCCTGCCAAAGCACCCACAAGTCTCCAAGGCCATTTTTCTAAACATGTAAAATGAAATTTCGTAAATATATTACAAATGTAGCAGGCAAGACAACTTGGCTTTAGAAGAACCACGGAGCAGTCAGGATGTTGGGAGTATTAAAAGCCAAATTAGCTGACAAGGATCATCTCCACTCCACGTGCAGCTGACAGCAAGCAGTTCTGAAAGTCATTAGCAAGCCGTTGTGGTCAGGGAGCTCCGTGCTACTCTCACGGCCACGTTCATTATTCGTCTGGTCTGCCCGTGCCCTTGCTGGGCAGTCAGAGTCTCTAGGCCTGAACGAGCCAAGTGAACATGGGGCTGGGAAATACCGGAAAGGCAATGCCAGCATAGACACTGATTTACCATTGATGGCTTATTCTTGTAAGTCAGTCTTTCTAGAAGAGGATAAGTCCCTTCAAAACAAAACAAAAAAACCTCCAGAACCTGTCAACTTTTTTTTTTTTAACCAGATCAGTCTTTGGGAATTAGATGTAAATAAAGACAAGATGACTCGCTCTGCAGCGCCTCATTAAAATAAAGATACCTTAAGGAGGTCAGAAGTTTGGACGTTAAGAGGTTAGATACAAATTATTCTTCCATTTCTGGAGCGTTGATCTTCCAAAGTCAGAGACATCTGGCGAAGTTCTCTATTTCTTGCCCCGCAGGGTCAGGTTGCCCCTTGGCAATATGAGCACTTTCTGATTGACAGGCTGAGTTAACGGTCTGTAGCCAAGGTGATAACCATTTGGTAGGACCATATCAACCCTAATGATTAAAGTAATTAACAGAAAGCTTAATTAACTAATTTAGCCATCCAAGAGTAGAGAAACTGCTAAAGGTCACCCAGGGACTGGTCAGCCCTCTGCTGTTTTATCTTAGGATAAGGGCAAAGCAAGACAATATTTACCCATGAAAGAGAACAAAAGGGAAAATTACACAAGATCAGAGGCCCGATGGTAACGCCCGTTCTGAGTGCTCTGCCGCGACCAGAAGACAAGTGATAATGATAACAATTTCCGTAAATTGCATGAGATAATGCTTGTCATAGCGATACAAGCACTGAGCCATTGTTTCCTTCCTATGAATTTATCTAGTCCTTTCATTTAAAATCTGAGGGGAAGAAACTCATCCACGTGAAAATAAGTCGCTTCTTGGATAAATTGCCTAAGAGTTTTTGCCAACACAGAAGACGTGGTGTCTGGTGAAAGATAAGTAGCTGATGATAATAGCAGGCACTCAAGAAATGTTAATTCCCCATTCACCCTTCCTATCTACCCATCCCCACCTTGGCCTGTGTTTATGATTAGATTCATCCTTATTTTCTGACAAGAATAAAATAATGTGATACCACCTATAGCTTACTGCCTATTCAACATTGAGTATATTCATTGAAATCCACAGAGACTGTGGAGCCAAGAACATAGGTTTGAGGGCCAGATTGACAACGATTCCATACCTGGCTCTGCCCCTCACTAGCTATGCAACTCAGGCAAGTGCCTTGGCCCCTCTGGACCAGTGTTGTGTGGAATGAAGGTGATGGCATTAAATGGCCTAACAGTGTCTGGCATTAGTAGGAGCTCCATAAATCATATTATTGTCTTGAGTGTCCTGTTGAAATAACAAAGAACAGGAGGCCCATTTATTCATTAGTTCCTTTATTTAATACATAAATATGAAGCACATTGCATGTTCCAGTTCCTGGGCCTCCGGAGTTGCTGATGATCCCTCTAAGCCAGAGGTAGGGAATGCCTGACCCGAGGGCCATGTAAGGCCCATGAAATCATTTGGTCTGGCCCTGCCAAGGCATTAGGAGTGAGTTAATTCAATGTTTGACCAAATATAGCAGGCTAATTTTTAAGTTGATAATGTTGTATGACCCTCAAATGATTGTTATAAATAACCAAATGGCCCTTATCAGAAAAAAAGGTTCCCCACCCCTGCTCTAGACCAAGGAGAAGGATTTGGGCCATTCCATTCTGCCAGGGATCTGATTCCTTTGAAGCTGCCCTTGGATTACCATAAATTAGTGGTTCTCAAACTTTTTGGTTTTAGGACCCCTTTCTACTCTTACAAATTCTTGAGGACATGTATTTGTTTTCTTGTTTCTGCTATAAAAATAGCCACAAACTTAGTGGTGTAAAACAATGAAATGTTATTACCTTACAGTTTTGAAGGTCTGAAGTCCAAACTCAAGGTGTCAACAGAGCTGGTTCCTTCTGGAGGCTCGGAGGAGAGTCCGTTTCCTTGTTTTTTGGAGCTTCTTGAGGCCACCTGTATTCCCTGACTCATGTCCCTTCCTCACATCACTCTGATCTCTGCTTCCATCATCACATCTCCTATTGTTGCCTCTGATCACCTGCCTTCCTCTTCTAAGGACCCTCATTATCACATCAGCCCCATCCAGATAATCCAGGATAATCTCCCATCTCAAGATCCTTAACTCAATCACATCCATAAAATCCCTTTGCCATATAAAGGGATTCACAGGTTCTGAGGATTAGGATGTAGACAACTTTAGGGAGCCTATCATAGATCTCCATGAGGTTTTGTTTATGTGGATTCTATCTATTAATGTCCCCCATGTTAGAAATATGGAAATTAAAATTGAGAGATTTAAACAGTATTTACTAACTCACTAAAAATAACAACTCATTACAGGTTAACATATATACATACTTTAATGAAAAATAATTTTATTTTCCCAAACAAAACAAAAAAAGGCAGTAAGTAAGAAGAGTTTCATTATATACCACATTTAAAAAGTCTCTTTAATATCCAGATTAATAAAAGACAGCTGGATTCTCATATCTGTTGTGATATTTTTTGGTTGAAGTATATTTTATGGTTATTATTTTTTGTTAATCCTCACCTGAAAATATAAATATCTAGCCTCACACAGATATGTAGTTGAAAAGGAAGGTATATTTTAATAGCTCTTTCATATAATTGTGAATATTCTTCTTTGTTACTACACTAAAACTTAAGGTTAGTTGCACTGTGGAATCGGAAAACATATCCATGAACTTTTTATACTTTATTCTAGTAAAAACATGGTCTACTTTGAATCCACTTTGAATAGCTCTTTTACCCATGCATATGTTATAATATTATAATACTGGTCATTGGAAAATATTGGTTTACTACATTATGCAGATCTTTCTCAGATTGACCAATTTCATGATACAATATTTTAAAATCATAGTCATTAATATCATTATGAAATTTATGAGAAAAATCTTATGGGAAGCTGTCAACAAACTTTCCAAAATTCTAACTTTGCAAATGTTCTCTTTGGCAGCAAATACTATCAGTTGTTTTCCTTGAAGTGACAGGCTCACTTAGTTCATTTTTGAGAAAATATCTGCCTAATACCCAAGTCTGCATAGCCCTAGTTAGTTCTTCTTTCAAATAAAAATGATGATCCATGGGTGGGGTAGGGGGGTGGGGGGGCGGGGAGTGGCTAATTAGCTGCAACTCAAACCGTCACATAAGTGTTTTTCCTTGAGACAATCACCATAATTGGTATGCAACATAAGGGCTTTATGCAAACTTCCCATTTTGTAACGTAGAATATTAAAAAGGCATGTACTCAAGAACTGAGAATTAATTTTATTGTTTTGTCAAGAACATTCTAAAATGGACATGACTTTGCTTTCCTTGTGTGTTTTTTTAAAATATATTTTATTGATATTTTACAGAGAGGAAGGGAGAGGGATAGAGAGTCAGAAGCATCGATGAGAGAGAAACATCAATCAGCTGCCTCCTACACACCTCCCACTGGGGATGTGCCCGCAACCAAGGTACATGCCCTTGACCAGAATCGAACCTGGGACCTTTCAGTCCAAAGGCCGACGCTCTATCCACTTAGCCAAACCGGTCAGGACTCCTTGTGGTTTTTAATGTTTGTTTCTTTTACTTGGCAGTTTGGTACCACTGCCTTGATTGGTGCTAAGGAGTCAGCAGTTTTACTCACTATGGTCTTTACAGCATCGAGGCAAATATCAAAACAAGACAAAGGCAAACATCTTAGTATTAGTATGAAAATAGTGTTGACTTCAACAGGCTTCCTAGAAGGTCTTGTCTATTCTAAGACTACTATCTGGAGCAGCCTCTGTGATATCTAACAGTCAAAAAGGTCCATTCCTACTCCATTCCCTATCTCATAGGGTACTGGCTCCTGTGTACCAGTGGTTCTCAAAGTGGGATCTGCAGGCCCCTGAGCATCCCCAAGACCAGTCAAATAGACATGACCTTGGGGGGATTTTACAAATTAATAGGTCACTCAATAATATGTGTCAATGACACAGATAGTTTCTATTGATTTTGTTTTGTCCTAAAGTCTTTTTACTGTGAAGGAAACTCCAAGATTTGGAACTTGAATTGACTAGAGGGCAGAATATGTTCAGAACCTCCTTGCAGCTACTTCTCAAATAGGAATAACCTGCACAGTCCAATCCATCTTGGAGACATTCTTGTTTGCATCCCCAGAATCACACTGAATCTCATGCCAGAAGGCCTTGCTAACTCTGATTGCTAAGGAGGAAAAAATAGATCACTAAATAGCAGGGAAGGCCAGAATGACTTCTAAAAATAGACACTAATTAGATCCACTTTTTAAAAACAAATGCTTAGTTCCTTGTTTTTCCTTTCAATGTTAACTTATGACATTACTGCCTTTTATTAATCTTCCTACAGGTGTTGGTAACTTGGTAATTTATAAAACACTTTTAGATATGCAATCTCATGTGACTCTCATGATATATCTAAAAGGAATACCCATTTTAGAGACTGACAAAAAACAACTGGATGCTCAGGAAAGTTCAGTGACTTACCCACGTACCCTCTATTCGTTTTCTTGGCCCATGTAGCAAACCACCACAAACTTAGCAGCTTAAAAGAGCACACATTTATTACATAAAAGTTTTATGTGTACCAGGAGTCCAGGCACAAGTTGGCTGGGTTCTCTGCTCTAAATCAAGGTGTTGGCAAAAGCTGCAATCTCATGTAAGGCTCGGGGTTCTCTACTAAGCTCACATGGTTGCTAGAAGAATTCAGTTCCTTGTCATTGTAGGGCTGAGGGTCCTGTTTTCTTGCTGGCTAGTAATCAGAGTCAGTCTCAGCTCTTAGAAGCCTTCCCTGGGTTCTAGTCACATGGCCCTCTCACAATATGGCAGCTTACTTCTTCATACCCAGCAGGAGAATCTCTCTCCTGTTGGATGTGATGAAGTCTTATATAACATAATACAATGTAATGAGATGGTTATCCCAGCACCCTTGCCATTTAATATAAACTTTTCAAGGGAACCACTATTCCATCACCACATTCACAGGTCCCTTGAGTGTTTGGACACCAGAGGTGGGAGTCTTGGGGGCCACCTTAGAGTTCTGCCCTCCACACACCCACCCACAGATCTGTTATAAGGATCAGAATTCAGATCTAGGTGATCCAAGAGTTTTCCATGTGAACTGAAGAGATGGGTTATCAGCGGCCTTAAGCTCCTATGCACTCATCCTTTATCAGGTCCATTTCCCTTTAGAGGTCCTCTTCAAAGTCATGAGTCCCCTTCCCCCCATAGAGCACATGGTTGACATTCAGCAAGACTGAGGTTAGACAACTTGACATTGGTTGGGACCAGCCAGTCTGATGTATGTCAGGAAGGTATCCTGAGCCCCAGAAAACAGTACCCCTGATAGTGACACTCTCCCTGGGTGGTTGACAGGATCTTTTCACCCTGTCCACGGATAAATACAGGCCTATTTGTG
This sequence comes from Myotis lucifugus, assembly GCF_000147115.1. Taxonomy (NCBI): domain Eukaryota; kingdom Metazoa; phylum Chordata; class Mammalia; order Chiroptera; family Vespertilionidae; genus Myotis; species Myotis lucifugus. Next base: position 20,114,707 of record NW_005871049.1, on the reverse strand, counting down.
GCTGCAATGCCCTTTGTGGAAGCTGGCATCCCTTGCTTCTTCACTTTGCAGTCTTCCCAATGACTCTGTTCAGAACAAAGCACTGTCCCCCACACCCTTTTCTAATCATAGTTTGTTTAGAGGTTCTTTTTCCACATCCAGCAATTCTCAGTCATGGCCCCACCACCTGGGACTGTCCTCCTGGGAAGGTCATCACTAACTGTTCAGCAATATGTGTTCTCTCCTTATGGGCACAGAGAGAAGTCCTATTTCCAAGCCTGCCTTATGGCTAGGAGTGGCCACATGGTTCGGTTTTCTCCAGTTGAATGTTAGCAGAAATGACGTGGGCCACTTCTGCCTTGGCCCTGAAAAGTCTCCACATGTGCTCATCTGTGCTCTTTCCCCTTAATTTGGCTAGTTGTAGATGATAATGAGGTCTTCAGACATGAAGAATCCACATATTAAAAGGAGCTCATGGATGGGAGGAAAGCTGCTCCCTCACTTAGAGCACACTCTCAGAACACTTATGCGAGAAAGACAATCTTCTATGGCCTTGGATGTTTTCTATTCAGGTCTATTTGTTACCATAGCCTAACCTACTCTAATACCTTCTCTTCAGCTTCCACTGCTTCTATGCCAGTGCTCACCACAGAGTAAGCAATTGGCCAAAGAAAGGATAAGTGAATATTGATACCAGTTCAGAATCCTACAATATTCCATTCATTTTCTTCTTGCAACCCAACATGATTTCATCATAGCAAACAATGAATGCTCTAAAACCTTTAGTGTTGGTATTTAATGTTCTGGGTATTGATCATAGGTAACTTTGATCAATATTGAGTTCCTTTTTAAAAATATATATATATATTATTGATTTTTTTACAGAGAGGAAGGGAGAGGGATAGAGAGTTAGAAACATCGATGAGAGAGAAACATTGATCAGCTGCCTCCTGCACACCTCCTATTGGGGATGTGCCCGCAACCAAGGTACATGCCCTTGACCAGAATCGAACCTGGGACCTTTCAGTCCAAAGGCCGATGCTCTATCCACTGAGCCAAACTGGTTAGGGCAATATTGAGTTTCTTGACCAATTTCTTGACCATGCTGCCCACCAAGAATCTTGGTTTCTACTTGTACTCTTCTAGTTTATAATTAACAGCTTTAATTTCTCAAGTGCCTAACATAGGCCAGGTTGAAAGATAAATGATAAATAGATATCTGACACACACACACATACATGTGCATGAAAATATGTATATTTTTTATTTGTGCATGGTGGAGGGATTACATATTGTTTTTATTTCATTTCATATCTTAATACTTTTCTGTCATATATGTGTATTAATATGACCAAAGAACCTGCAATGTTGGTAATGCTATCATTATATTATGCCCATGATATCGATTAAAACTGAGACTCAGAAGTTAAGGAACTTATGCAGAGTTGAAGTTGATAAGTGGCAAAGCCAGTTTCAAACAAACCATGTGCTCTTTCACCTGTCCATATAGATGTCCTGTCTATTGCTGTCCCCAATTCAGGGTTTCCCTGCCCCAGAACCATCTGCCTTCTTAACCAGGGAGAGTAGAGTCACTGCTAGCCCATATGGCATCTTTGTATGAATTAGAACCATGCACACCTTCATCAAAGGACTTTGTAGCTATCTGCCAGAAATTTCTTGCAAGAAATATGCAAGTCTTCTATATCTATGACACTCATGATGGTGCTCCCGAGGTTGTTCCGTGTTCAACCTGCACAATGGTGTGGGCCCCCTCTGTGAGGGACAGCAAATTGTCATGGAGAACTGATCCAAAATTTAATGATTGGTCCATAGTGCTCATCTTGAGGCCCAGAGGACTCTTGTTGTTTTGAGAGTTTGGTGATTCTGTGTCTTCCTGTTCTGAGCAAAACCTGCCTTGTTTCTCTTGGCTTCCATTCCTTTGACCATAAACTCTTAAGTCCTCAAGAGCAAGCTATCCAGACCATGTAGCTCATTTTAGTTCTCCCAGAAATGCTGTTGTTGCCTACATTAGTTGCCTACAAACTAACAGTGTTTCTCGATGTTTCCTTTGTTGGATGTGAATTTTTCTGCTTTAGGGAGGGAATTACTTCAGAGCAGAATGAATTAGTGAAGTTAACTTTAGGTCATTTGGAAGGCATTTGGGATCTGACATCTTATCATAGCGAGGTTACATAGTCTCGCTAAGCCTCAGTTTTCTCATCTGTATAGTGGGAAAAGTAACGCTACCTAATTCGTAGTGTTGTTGAAAGAACCTAGTGAGAAAATTAATGTCAAACTTTTACTAAATGCCTGGCATTGAGCAAGTCCTCAGGAAATAATGATGATTATCATTCATATAATGGTTATATAAAACTAATATTATGCCTTCCTTTCCCAGGCTGGCAAGACATTTCTCCTTCAATCTTGTTCTATTTAGAAAAGTTTTCCCCAAAGTTCATCATGTAACACCTTGAAAGAAATTCTGCAGGAATGAAAACCGTAGAGAAGCATTAATTCAGTTGCATAAATGCGTGTGCACTCTCACTCTGCCTGGCACGTCTGTGTCCTCCAGCACCGCTGCCGTGGGTTGTGGCAGTAATTTTAACAGGACTCTGTCTTCTGAGCCTAAGAGATAAAGGAGAAATGCCTAGTCTAGTGAAACTACCATGGGGACAGGGAGTTTAGATAAAGACTCTTATGATTAAATGGTGCGGGTCCCCTTGGCCCTGGCATCCAATGTTTCCTACCTGTCCACTCCTACACTTCCGCTGTCAGACCTAGGTCTAGACCTGGGGCTGTGCACCCAAAAGAGAAAGAGAACCCAGAGTCTGGATTCGGCCAGGGAAAGGGGAGATTGGCTTTGGAGTTGACGGCACTCCACTTCCATCCCATTTACAGGGAAACCAATGCTCAGTAAAGAGAAGAGATACAGGTTGGAATGTTTTTGAATTGAATTTAAAGTCCAATATGATGCGAATCCTATATAATAAAAGGCTAATATGCAAATTGACTAAGCGGCCAAACGACCAGTCGCTATGACGTGCACTGACCACCAGGGGGCAGATGCTCAATGCAGGAGCTGCCCCCTCGTGGTCAGTGTGCTACCACAGGGGGGAGCGCCTCTCAGCTAGAAGCTGGGCTCACAGCTGGTGGAGCGCAGCAGTGATAGCAGGAGTCTCTCCCACCTCTGCGGCAGTGCAGGCCTAAAGCCGTCAGTCAGACATCCCTGAGGGCTCCCAGACTGTGAGAGGGTGCAGGCCGGGCTGAGAGACACCCCCCTCCCCCCCCCGCCGAGTGCACAAATTTCATGCACTAGGCCTCTAGTGTAGTTATAAAAATGACTACTTGTTTAGGCAGAACAGATATGCAGGAGAGAAAAAAAATGGGAGGGTGAAGGTAGAGGAATAAAGGACACATTCTACAACTGAGTAACAATGAGCTTTGAAAGGTGTAGGGCTGCCCCATGTGGTTGGGCAGGATGTGTGGTGTGCATGGCTATCCTGAATGAGTCTGAAGTCTCCTCCTTTTTGACACATGGCAAGGACTGAATTGAATTGTCCTTGAGTTTAGTGCCCTCTCCCTGGCTGCTCTGATCTGATTGTTGAGATCCCTGTGAGGCCCCACAGGGCTGGAGGTCTGTTTTTGAGGATTGCTCTAAGTATTAGGCAGCACAAGGGACCATCATGGTAGCTTTGTTTTTTTGAATCCGATTATCCTATTAGCAACTTGTCACTGTGGGCGTTGCTGGCTATGTGCTATAGAAGGCAGAGGATTACCAGTTAGGTGCTCTTGGTGAAGTAGAGCCCACCAGCTCATTTTTTCTTTTTTTAAAATTATTGTTGAGGGTATTACATATGTCCCCCATCCCCTTTTGCCCACCTCCGCCTGGCTCCCACCCACCCCAGACCTTCACTGCACTGTTGTCTACATACTTCCCCCTCCTGATAGAGGCGGTGGGATGGGCTGACTTTTATCTGAATAGTAGATGAAACACAGTCCAGAGTCAGAAACTGAGAGACATGTGTTGTGTGTTCATGAAAACTCAGGGCTGGAGCCAAATAAATGACCAATATGACAAAGGATGATTCTCCCTCTATTTTCCAGGGAACCCACCCTTCTCTATAGAGGAAGTGGGGTTGGAAATGCTATATCTGCTGCCTGTCCGCAATGGCTGTGCCCTTAGCCAACAGCAGACAAAATGGCGGCAAATGGGACCAGCAACCTCCATGCCACTGCTGCTGATGGCCTTTGAGAGAGCGCTGGGGGTCTTCCTTTCTTTGAGGCTCTGTATGGGACAACAGAGGGAAAACATCTTATGGCGCCAGAATAGGTGAAATGTTGCATGCTACTTTCATATATTATATCCTATCCCATTTATATATCCATGTGATGGTATCAGGTTTAATGGGCATATGATGTGATCTGATTTTTTTCCCCAATTTTGTTTTATTGCTTTAAGTATTTCCAAGAGTATTACATATGTCTCCTTTTTTTCCCCCTTAACCTTCCCCCGGCCTCCCCTACCCTCCAGTGTCTTGTGTCCATTGGTTATGCTTATATGCATGCATACAAGTCCTTCGGTTGATCTCTTACTCCCGCACCCCCCAACCCTCTCCGGCCTTCCTGCTGTAGTTTGACAGTCTGTTCGATGCTGCTCTGCCTCTGTATCTATTTTTGTTCATAAGTTTATAATAGTCTTTATTATCCATAAATGAGTGAGATCATGTGGTATTTTTCTTTCATTGACTGGCTTATTTCACTTAGCATAATGCTCTCCAGTTCCATCCATGCTGTTGCAAATGGTAAGAATTCCTTCTTTTTTTACAGCAGCATAGTATTCCATTGTGTAGATGTACCACAGTTTTCTAATCCATTCATCTGCTGATGGGCACTTAGGCTGTTTCCAAATCTTAGCTATGGTAAATTGTGCTGCTATGAACATAGGGATGCATATATCCTTTCTGATTGATGTTTCTGGTTTCTTGGGATATATTCCTAGAAGTGGGATCACTGGGTCAAATGGGAGTTCCATTTTTAACGTTTTGAGGAAACTCCATACTGTCTTCCATAGTGGCTGCACCAGTCTGCATTCCCACCAGCAGTGCACGAGTGTTCCTTTTTCTCAGCATCCTCTCCAGCACTTGTCGTTTGTTGATTTGTTGATGATAGCCATTCTGACAGGTGTGAGATGGTACCTCATTGTTGTTTTGATTTGCATCTCTCAGATGATTAGTGACTTTGAGTATGTTTTCATATGTCTCTTGGCTTTCTGAATGTCCTCTTTTGAAAAGTGTCTACTTAGGTCCTTTGCCCATTTTTTTGATTGGATTGTTTATCTTCCTTTTGTTAAGTTGTATGAGTTCCCTATAAATGTTGGAGATGAAACCCTTATCAGTGATAACATTGGCAAATATGTTCTCCCATGCAGTGGGCTTTTTTGTTGTTTTGTTGATGGTTTCTTTTGCTGTGCAAAAGCTTTTTATTTTGATGTAGTCCCATTTGTTTATTTTCTCTTTAGTTTCCAATGCCCTAGGAGCTGTATCGGTGAAGAAATTGCTTTGGCATATGTCTGAGATTTTGTTGCCTTTGGATTCCTGTAGTATTTTTATGGTTTCCCGTCTTACAATAAATGGTGTTGGGAAAATTGGACAGATACATGCAAAAAAATGAAACTAGACCACCAACTTACACCATACACAAAAATAAACTCAAAAAGGATAAAGATCTGATTTTTTTTAATTATTGATTTTAGAGATAGAGGAAAGGAAAGATGGAGAGAGAAACATTGATTTGTTGTTCCACTAATTCATGCACTTATTGGTTGATTCTTGTATGTGGCCTGACCAGAAACTGAACCTGCAACCTTGGTGTATAGAGACGATGCTCTAACCAACTGGGCTGCCCAGCCAGGGCTGGTATGATCTGATTTTTTAAGTGGAGAAAAAATGAGTCATTTGAAGCTTAAATAAACCTCTTAGGAAATTTCAGTCTGTAGGTTTTCTCATTGTGGTTTGGGTTTTCTGCCTCTTTCTTTGGTACTTTGATCTTGATGTTCATGCTAAAATGATGGTATGACTTCTATAAAGAGGTGACAGACAAGAGACTAAGTGCTGATGAGTCAGGTGGAGATTGTTTTGAAAATGGAGTCTGTGCGAGGTCTGATGATGGGAGAATGAGGTGGAGAGATGTGAAGGGTTAACAGCACAGAAGAGAGTTTGGGGCTTGATGATGGGGTGATGAAAATAAGAATGGCTTCCCCCTGAAGTGGGGAGTGGAAAAGGGAGGTTGCTCGGTAACCTTGGAGGGTGGAGGGGAGAGATCTGGAGGGAGGAGCGCTTTCAGAAGTGCTGCTGGGTGCCGTGGGTGGCTCTCTGTGGCCGGAACAAACAGACCTGAGAGGTTGGTCACACCTAGTTGGCAGCCGGCTGTTCACCCTGAGCTGCTTCCTGTAGCAGGAAACACTCAGGAAGAGTCTAGGGCACAGTGCCCAGGAGGAGTGTGGCAAACAATCTGAGTGCAAACTAAAAATGAAAGCTGTTTATTCTACAGTGTTGTGCCCTGGAGGAGATAATGGCATAGCCGTTGGCACCAAGAGTTGTGGTTGAAAGATACATTCACTGAGTGCCAACTCAGTACCAGGCACTGAGTTACTTGCTGGGGAAAAACAAAAGTGAACCAGACATGATCCCTGTCCATATGAAGCTCCCTATCTCAGGAGCAGAAAGGCCTAACGCCATGTGCATTGCTGATTAGCTTGCTTTGTAGATCTAAAACAAAGCCCAGTAGTTGAGAGTGTGGACTCTAGAGCCAGAGCTGGAATCTGGGTTTGTATCACACTAACTGTGTGCCCTCGCAGAAGTTACTTAACCTCTCCTCTGTAAAAACACAAATGATGAGAGTACTGTGTCATAGGTTGCTATGAGAACTGAATGTATGCTGGTTGTAAAGTGCTGAGGATAATGTCTACAAAACCGTAAGATGCGTGTGCCTTTCGATACACACACGCCTTTATAAAGGTGACAGCCAGCTAGGGCACACCTGCGGTGCTGGCTCCCGACCACTTCTCAACTATTCCATTAGGTGGTTCCTTGACGATCCTACTGAATGTTGCACACTGTTGTAAGACACCTTCTCTGGGCAAAGGAAGTGGTATCTTTCAAACTCAGATCCCCAGCCCAAGGTGGAACTGAGCCTGAAAAGCTTGGCCATCAGTGCGCTCAGCAATCCCTTGTGTTAACTTCTCATCACCTGGAATGAGGAAGAGCACATGCCAATTACAGTGCATTTCCTTTGCCATCCACACAGTTCCCCTCCAGCTCACCTGTCTGCATGGATCCATTTCACATCCTCTTCCATCTGCAAAACCTCTAGCTGTACTACCTGGCTAGACTGCTCCCAGCTTACCCTAGACATTCCCTCATGTGTCCCCAAAGGCACACACTGGAAGCCATTTCCAGCCTTCCTGGCCAGGTATGCATGTTGCCTGTTGAACAAAAATAAGTTTAGATCCACAGGCCATCACAGGATGTTCTTTATTGTCCCTAGCCCTGTCCCCTGAAAGGGCACCCATAACACTTGGCTGGAAAAACTCAGAGCCAGCCAACTGCCACAGATAGATACAACACCAGAATGTCACCTATACAGCAGGCAGTGAAGTTATGGCACAAAATACTTTGCAGGAGAAAGAGAAGGGGGAAAATGAATGGACCTTGAGAATATCATGCACAGCAAAATCAGTCAGAAAAAGCTAAGAACCATGTGATTTCATATATCTCATATGTGAGATATAAGATTGACACTCATAGACACAGACAACAGTACGGTGGTTACCAGACAGAAGTGGGGTGGACGGGTAGTAAAGGCTAATGGGGGCCAAATACCTGGTGATTGAAGATGATTTGACCTTGGGTGGTGGGCACACAATACAATATACAAATCATGTATCATAGAAATATAGACTTGAAACCTGTAAAATCTTATTAATTAGTGCCATCCTAATACATTTAATTTAAAAAATTTAAGATAGTAAAAGAGGAAGAGGGCAAGTCCTGAAAACCCACTTCTCTGGGCCTGAGCTGCCACACCATCCCCAGTTCTGCCCCATAACCCTCAGGGGCCACACTCCAGTGTCCACATCACTCAGGACCACGCAGGCCAAGGTAGCTCACTCCACTCTCAGAATGAGAGAAAATCTTCAGACTACGGAAAGCCCCATTTTTCTGCCCCAGAGGAGCTGTTTTGGTCAATACACATAAAGGCTGAGATTCAGAGTTCCCTCACTCTGTTAACACGCCTGAAGGCTTTTGGCTGGGGATGTGCAGAAATCTCTCCTTAAATGCTTTCCTCCCGTGGTCAACCATAATTTTTGTGCTTAAGCACCAGGGCCTCTTTGGGGAGATCGTGAAATGCTACAGTCTCTCTGGGTGCACAGACTCTCTTTAGGGCTCATGTGGTCTGCCGGCCTTCTCCATCCTCTCCCATCTGTTAGGTTGGCCTGGGGCCCACTTACAAGTTGGTTTGACCCTTGACCTCAGGCACAGATCCAAAGCCACATGGGGCTTAGATGGCCGGTCTGAGTAATGCCGGAGGTGCCATCTGCCATCTTCTGTGTCAGTCCTAAAACATTGGCACCATATTTTAATCACAGCTGGTAACTATTATTTGCCAAATAATGAAAGATACCTGAACAGTAAGTCAAAAGAGGCACATGAGTCAGGGGCAACTTTAAATATTAACCAGAAATTTTGAAGCCACAGGGGGATGAATCTCCTGGGAAAATACAAATGGCAACAACAAAATAATAATATGTAAAATTAGAAAACTGCTTAAGAATAAAGAATTTCCAAGACACTTATAAACAGCCAGAAAGATCCCTATACCTTGGGGAATAACTCTGCAAAGGGTTTGTCAAAAAATAAAAACTCCTGAAAAGGTGCTTGAAATCTTCATGGATGATTTGCATTGAGGCCAACAAGTCCCAACTCTTCTCATCTCAGAATATGCCCAGGTTCCTCCTAGAAAAATATGAAATGCCAATATTTCAAACAATAGTTGGAGGTCATAGAAGAAAATAATACCACTGCCTACCCAGTTCCTGGAGGGAGAGGATTGAAAGACATTTCTCTGCTCCAAAGGCCATTGGGCAGAATTGGAAGCAATTGCTAGAAACACCACTTACAAAACAATCCCTAAACTGGTATTTATTGAATGAGTTTATTGGACATCACTGGCTACAAGCAGAAAGTCACTAGGTCCTTCCTACAGGGGCACCCTCCGAGACCCTGTGGCCTTGGTCTTCCCCACCCAGATACTAACAGCTCCAGACCAGACCAATGCAACCTCTTACCCATATTTCTATTTTTTATTTTCCATGTGTTCATTTAGAGTTCCTCACTTTTACCCCACTTGGGCCCACCTTAGGTTGGCAAATTTATTGGAGTTGGTGAGAGAGGGAGCCTTGAACATCTCAGTCAAAAGGGAGGAAGCTCTCACTCTCGTTTTAACTTTTCCTCTAACTCACTGTGTCTGGTTCAAGACTCTGAGGCTGGAGCTCAGGGCAGAAGGATTAGATGAAAGAGTTTGAAAGACCTGCACGGATGTAATCTAGTGTTGGTACCCCTGGGATTAGATTTATTATGGCACGGTGGGGAAATTAGAGCACAAAGATGAGCCATCACTTGCCTACAGTTAGAAAATGGTAGAGCATGAATTTGAACCTGAATCCAACTCTGGCATCTAAGGACCAGAGGACCCTTAGGACCCTCCCCCACCCCCCCACCCCCGGCATCAGGTAGTCTCCCACCCTCATCCCTGCTGGCCCAGTGTTCCTCTTTGCCAGGACCCTTTTAAGATGACCTTCAGTTGGATTTCTTCAGTGCAGTTGTAACTGGTGCGTAGGGGAGCACAGCTCTGGGCATTCGGCTCTTCACCAAGCAGTCTTGTCTTTCAATACAGCTGTGGGTCAGCTGCTCAGCCAGTCACTGCCTGTAGATTTTTAGACATTCAAGAGGAACCAGACTCTGGAGTCTCCAAATGCCCAGAGACACAGGACAAGCCCCCTGAAAGGTAGCCCTGGCTCACTTGACTTTATGTAAGCAAAACTCCCAGCACCCTGATAATTCTCCCCAAAGAAATTTTCTCCCTCTGATTTTTGCCTCTTCCAAGCTTTGTAATATACCCCAAGGTGGGCTATGAGCAAAGGATCACAAAACTTACTTCATAATCTCTTATCATTTCTTCTATGGGTGCTCTGACATCTACTGTTCTTAGTCTTTGGGGATCTTTGCCAAAACTGAAACTCAGAAAGAGCATAAAAAGCCACATCCAACATCCAATGACCCATGCTAGAGGCAATACTCTCTGAAGCATAACTCTGTCTCCCAGGTTCTTCTTCCTCCACATCTGGTGGTGGGGAGAGAATAAAGGAAGAAAGGATGAGAGGGAAGAGGGAGGGAGAGACAAAAAGAAGAGAGAGAAGAGAGAGAGAGAGAATGAAAAAGAATAATAAAAAAGAGACAAGGAGAACCAGATTCGGATTAAGCACTGACATCACTGATATAACTAATATGTGATATGAAGCCCTCTTTGTGTGTAATACATAATAGTTTATGAAGCTTTTTGTGGAATCTCCTAACAACAACTTTTTAAGAAATATGCTATTACTGTTTCACAGATAAGGAAATGAAGAGGAACCCCAGAGTAGCAGTGAGGTGCCCATAGGTGAAGAGGCAGCCTTCTACCAAATGGCTATCATTCTGCAATTCACAAACACCTGAGGCCTTGCCTTTGCTTGGCTTCTGAGCTCCTGCACCCCTGGTTCTCCCTCTGTCTCTCTGGCCACTCATTCTCCATCAAATTGATTTTTTTTCTCATCCTTGCAACCTCTAAACACATCTAAGCTCAGGCGTTAGACTTCACCGCTGTCCTACCTCCACTCACCCTCTGGTGGCTTTCAAGGTGATCTAGCTGCTGGTGGCTCCCAAAACTCACGTGTCTAGTCAGAATCTCTCCACTGTCCAGCCCCATACTCATGCTCTCGAATATTAGATGTCCAAAGCTGAGCTCCTGCTATTCTGCCCTGAACCTACTGGTTTTCACTGAATTCTTCATTTCTGTAGGTGGCAAGTCCATTCTTCTAGTTGCTTAGAACAGAAACCTTGAGAGCACCTTTGATTCCTTCCTCTCTTTCTCTCAAGTCTTACATATATCCAATCCACCAGGAAATTCTTCAAAGTATATCCAGAATCCAGCCCCCCTCTCACCACCCACACTGCTACATCCTTGTGTAAGTATCACTACCTCGCCTGGACACTGCAGTAGTAGCCTCCTGACCAATTGCCCTGCTTCTAGCCTGAGCTCCTAACTCTACTCTCCACATCTATCAGCCCCAGAGTCTGAGCCTTTTAAAATGTGAGTCAGATCATGCCAGAATTCTCCAGGAACCTCCCTCACCCAAGGTTTTCCATTATACTTTGAGTAAAACCCAAATCCTTCTAAGACCCATTACCTTGCATGAGCTGACCACCAGCTACCTTTCCAACCTCCTCTCCTACCATCTCCTTCCCCTTCATTCCACTGCAGCTGCCCTGGCCTCCCTGGTTCTGTGAGTATGCCAGTGGCGCTCCCTGCTGACCACCTTTGTATGAATACTCTTGCCCAAAACGCTCTTCTCCCATATAGTTATATAGCTTCAAGACTTTACTAAAATTTCATCTTCTTGATGGACCTCCAGCCCCTGGCCACTCTTTCTGCATCAGACACCTCATCTGGGGCCCCTCAGATCCTTTTGGATTCTCCTGTCTCCAGAGCTCTTGCAGCTCCTACCCTGTGGGGGCTCCCATGTGGGCACAACCCAGCAACACCTCCTGTCATACACATACCATATGACCCCACCTCACACTTCAGGGCTTCCCTACCTTTGCCATAGATGACAGTAGCAGATGTCATAAGATCTGCTTATGGCCACCATACATACAACCAGGATTATGGCAAAGTTAATGCCCCAAAGGGATTCAGGTGCCCAAGGTCAAATTCTTCTCCCTTCCTCCCTTCAGACAGATGCCCTGAGACATAATGGTTCTTGTGACTTCTGGGAAGTGAGTCCTGTGCGAGGCAGCAATGGGTTGCACTTGACACCAAGCAGTGGCTTCTGTGGAACACAACCTTGCATTGATTCTCACGCCTTTCCTGCCTCACTACTCCTGTCCCTTGCTCTTGCTTCCCTAGAATAATTTTCTCACCAATTCAGTAAAAGCACAGAAGCTTTAATTTTTAAGCACTGTGTTCTGTGACACTCACATTCTAAATTGTAAGCCCTCTGCCAACACACACACACACACACACACACACACACACAACTTCCTATCCCCTTCCCTTCTTTATTTTTCATCTCAGCACTTATCACTATATACTTACTGATTTATTTTGTTTAGTGTCTATGTCCTTACTAGGATATAATTTCCCATGATTTTTTTCTGTTTTGTTTACTGTTTCATAGCAAGCATCTAAAATATAGTAAGTGCTCAATAAATATTTAATGAATGAATGAATGAGTATGAAAAGGAGCTTTAGCGGAAAAAAACTACAGAAAGCCAAATTTATGCCTATAACTTCAGAGAAGAAATAACTCCCTAAAGATGGAGCAGAACCAGAGATGGTGCTGAGCAGAGGGCCTGTGGGAACATCATGTTCCAATGCCTGGAATACCTGAGGGGTGGGGGTGGAGATGTGCTACAATAAAGTGACACTAGATTTCACTGTGGCTTATATCCACAAACCTCAAAAAACCAGCTTCGTGTATCTTGAATGTGTTTTGATGTTGTCATTGTTGATATTTTCCAAATCTTTAATGTAGCCCCAATTTGTATTGTTTTACATTTGGGGCAGAGTATACTCTGATGTTAGGTAACATTTTTTTGCTAGAGTTCTGATCGAGCCTCTCTGGACTTTGCCCCATCGCTGAGACTGAGGCAGATTTCCATATCCTCACCTCTGCCTCTTTATTTTCCTCTTCTATTTCTCAATGTCTGGCTAAAGTGGCACTCAAATAGTGTCAGCTCTGTCCTCATTGATCAACCTGAAGTCTACAGCTGGCATCCCTTTTCATTCATTCCCTTCAACGCTTGGGAGTTCATGCCAAGACCCAGTGGCCAGAAGGGCATTGGTCCCAAGGTAGGTGCTCTGATGGGAGCTGAGGGATGCTTCTGCCCCTGCAATCTCTGACAGGTGTGCGGGACATTCTTAGCATGCTTCTTATGGAGCTGCATCTGCTCCTAGTTTTCAGATCTCCTGATCACTTTCATGACAAATTGTTAGGCTGTATTTATCTGTCACATCACCAAAGCTGGTCCTTGAAATGTTTGTCCAGGAAACATTTAAGCTATGCCGTTAACTAGCTCAATGACCTTGGACCCAGACTGATCCTTGACCTTCATCTCTGTAAAAGGTGGGGAGATGGTCACAAGCCCTCCCTCTCCCTGACTCTAACATTAAGTGCCCCTGTAAGGTCACATGAACTCTTGATGCTAGAAATTCCTTTAGACAGATTAGCAGCTGGATTAAGCACTGACCTGCTTGAAGGGCAGGTGGCTGGACCCCACCACTGGCCATGTCCTGTAGGATGCTGACCTCTCACCTCCCATGGACAAGATCCTGCCCAAATCCTCAGCTCTAAGGTGAAATTCTTCAAAAAGCTCTGAGTAGCCTGAGCTTTCCCAAGGCTCCTTGGGGCTCGAAGGTGAAGTCAATGTTTGCCTCCAAGTAAGAATTCATTAGCTGCTATTGCCAATCAGAGCTGTTTTCTCAGAGCAGAAATGCACTCCCTGGAGCTCTGCAGGTCGCCAGGTCAACAGCTTAACATGCAGAATCCGCAAACGCCAGTGATCTGGTCCAGCAGACCCAGCAGGCAACACTTAAGCCTCCTCTTCCGACTCCGTGGCCTGGCTGCCCTTCAGGGACCCACTGAGAATAACTGCCATGTCTTGCTGATGAGACCTGGGCCCCACCAGACATCAGACTGAAACCTCAGAAGGAACTGGAAACTCGAACCTCTCTCCTGAGCGTCCGGGCTCACACTCCAATATGACTTGAAAGAAGAGCTCCCCCTCACCACCCCCTTTATGGCATTTTTATTCCCATAGGAATCAGTAAGTAGAAACGTATTTGTGAAGTAATGGATAAAAATGATTCCTGGGTTTTAGAAATGCTCTTTCTGATGTTCCAATTCATTCAGTAGTGACAGGTCTACTGACTGCCACACTTCTCCAGGATCCAGAGGAATCTTCTTTGCTTAATGCTGCATTAAGTGCTATTTGAAAAGCAGCATCCTTTGCACGGCTCCCCCCCCCCCCTCCCCGCCACTGTGTTCAGGGTCTTTGCTACCCTGCCTCCATGGAAGTTGGCAATGTTTTAGCAAAGGCGTCTCCTGGTGATGGAGTTCCATGCAGGGCAGAGAAACATCTCAGGATGGACACAGGAGTGTGCCTTCCTCGGATAAATGGGAATGCTCTGGGAAGATGACACTGGCCCAGGGTTGCCGGCTGCAGCACACTTCTCTGGAACAGACTTTATTCCGACTGGAGAAAGGCCACCAAATGAGTTCCTTTTAATTAAAACCTCCTGAACCTTACTTATTAAGACTTTTGGCACATGCTGACAGTGGAATTTTCCCTGCATGGTCCTTTTGGGAGCCACCTAGATGACTTTGGCAGGGAGATCACATATAAATAACATTAAGGATTATTATTATTGGGCTAGATTCTCATCCTGTGTAACTCTCTGGGAATTCTAATGCTTGGAATCGCTTGTGATAAATACCATACCCTTCACCTTCCTCCATGCACACAGGGGCTAACGGTGCTGAAGGGCTGTGTGGGGGGTTGGAAGAGGGTGTTATTTGGAAGATCTGTGCATTTAAGTCAGTTTGAAAGTTGTCCTGCACATGATTAAATAAGCTATAACAAATGATTCCCTATTTCAGGTCATTCATTCATTCTCCAAGTCTCCGGGGATGTAAATAACAGGCATGATTTTTACCCATTTCAGAAATGGAAAACAGATTGAATTGGCCCAGGGGGGAGATGAGGTTATAGGACAAATGACACTGACCTGCTACAGAGTAAGAAAATAGGACCCATCACAGAACGGCCATGCTTCTAACCAGACAGGACACCATCAGGAGCAAAGGAGAGGATATTAGCCTATACCCCAAAGTTAAAAGATATGCTTCTACTTAGGAATGTTGGTACCAGATCCTAGGCTTCCCATTGATTCACTCAGTAAATATCTGAGCCTGTACCTGTGCCAGGAACCATCCTCTGTGCTGGTCTGAGTGGTAAAAGAGGAGAGGCAAGGTCTCTGCTCTCCCAAAACTCAAATTCTAGTGGAGATAGGTGATAAATAAGCAAACAAGAAAGCCAACACAGCGATACATTCAGAGAAGTAAAAAATGATAATCAACAAAACAGAGGACCGTGATGGAAAGTGAGTGGGGAAAGGTAGGCCACTGGGAGCCTGGGCAATTCATAGAGTGAGCACTGAAGGTTTCTGGAAAGAGATAGCATCTGAGCTAAGACCCAAAGAATGAGCAGCAGGCAGACATGGGAAGATCCGACTTAAGAGCTTTCTAGGCAGAAGCAACAGCAAGGGCAAAAGCATGCTTGGCATGTCCCACAAGCAGAAAGAAGGGAGGTCCTGATGCAGCCAAGGGAGCAAGGGGAAGAGTGGCAGGAGAGGGAGATGGTTGCCAGACCACCTTGGAGGCTATGGTCAAAGATCTGGGTTTCATTCTGCAAGCACAGGCAGCCATTAGAGATCTAGAAGAGACTACCAGTTGTCCCCCTCTTACCCATTCTCCCCTTCCTTTTAGTCCTGGAACCCTTGAGTTGTAGCCATCAAATGCCACCCTATTTGAAAGTACATTTTTCTGCTGTTTTTGCATAAATATGTGGTCATGTGATTAAGTTCTTGTCAATGAGATGCAAGCAGAAGTGATGTGCACAACTTCTGGGCATTGCTCTTAAGTGATTGGGCATATCCCTCTCTCTTTTCCCCATCCTGGTGACTGAGACATGGATATGGCTGCAGAACCAGCTTGGCTTTGGAACATGAGGGCAACACCCTGTGGTATGGTGAGCAACAAGAAAGCGAAACTGTAGGGCCCTTCATGACCGCATGCAGCCTATGACCAGCTCCCTCCCTTTGCTTGAGTCGTTGTATTTTGGATTTCTGCTACATCAGCTTAGGCTGCTTCCTAATATGGAATGTTTGGAGCAGGAAAGTGACATGGACCAGAGGCCAGTTAGGAGACCATCAGAGTAACCCAAACAAAGGTACTGATGGCTTAGAGTAGGGTAGCTCTGCATACAGAGGTGAGTGAATAGATCTTAGATGGATGGATTGATGATGGGGAGGGAGGCTGAGGAAATAATAATCAAGGTAACTCCTAGTTTTGTGTCCTTTGGTAATTTTCCCATCCAGATGGGATCTAAAGACAATGGGAGGTGGAACCATTGATGCATCCCTGCCATGGGCATCTATGGCATAGGAGCTGCCCCGAGATAGAAAACTTAGAGATGGTCCTTCCACACTGTCAGTCTAGTGATCTTCTGTATAGACATGATATCATGCCCTACATTTAAGCTGAAAATACAATTATTTTAGTTGCATGACATAGAAATCAACTCTGGATCGGTTAAGATGTAAAAGTGATTTCTCGAAAGGATTATGACAGCTCACAGAAACCAAGCATAGTCCTTTATAAAGGACTAGAACTGAGACTAAAGAAATGACAGGAACCAGACTACCCTCATCTCTGTGTCCCTGAACACACCACTGTTTCTGCTTTTCCATATACATGTGATGATGGATGATGTTTCCATGGATTCTGAGTTTCTATTACTTCTAGCAAGTAGACTAAAGAGACACTCTAAGTCTCAATTCTAATCCCCTGGGAGTGCCTTAGCTGGTTTGGCTTAGTGGACAGAGCGTCAGCCTGCAGACTGAAGGGTCCCGGGTTTGATTTTAGTCAAGGGCACGTACCTAGGCTGCAGATTTGATCTCTGGCCCTGGTCAGGGCGCGTGCAGGAGGCAACCAATTGATGTGTCTCCAGTTGATATTTCTCTCTGTGTGTCTCTCCCCCTCCCTTCCACTCTCTCTAAAAATCAATGGGAAGATATCCTTGGGTGAGGATTAACAAAAATAAAAAATAAAAATAAATAAATCCCTGGAGTGAAGGGTCCAATCACCTGTAGTCATGAGGACAGGACCAAATAGCATAAATATGGTTGCCTCCGCCCCACCTGGAAAGAGCAGGTCCTAGAGAAAGGGGTCTATGTGAACTGGGCAGACATCCCCAAAAATGCCTTTCTAACAAGGTTCATATTGAACACAGATATCAGCTTCACAAAGACGCAGCACTGCAGGTCTCCTTGGAAATGCCACCTCCAATACAGAGCTGAAGTCATCGTGAGCTGCTAAATTTCTTTCTTTCTTTTAAAGATTTCTCACATAAAAGATCTCACGGCCTTCCTTGGGGACCGTTGGTGGGGACTCACAGTTCTCCCAGACACTTTCTTCTTCTTTCTCCCCTTTGTCTTTCCACAGCAAGTGAAAAACTCCCCATGTTTGCTCCTCATTAAGAAGGGGCCAGCTGATCACCAATTTACCCCCCAGTATAACCATCCAGGATGGTATAGCTCGTGAAAAGCAGGACTGGGGTGGATGTGGAATTCTGTAGATGACTGGCCTGGATGGGACCACCAGTCTCAGAGGTTTGTCTAAACAGGCCATGAACAAATCTGAGGGCTGCGGATCTTACTTTTTTCTTCTTCTAGAAGCATCTATTCTACAAGTCAGTGATTCCACCTTCCTCTTTCCCTTACCCAGTCTCAAATACTCATTCTTTATTCCCACCCAGGGCTCCCTCTCCCCACTTCTCTGAATAGAGTTTAACATGCATCTATCAGAACCACAATAGCAGCTCTCTATATGTCAGAGACAGATTAGCCAAGGATAGTTATGGGCCCCAGGCAAAGATAGAGATGCAGGCTGCCTCTTAAAGGCTTGATTGGGAGGATTTTATTGTTATTGTAAAGATGCACTTTCTTTTAAAAGTTTAGAGCTGGGGATTTTTTTCTTCCTTTAGTCACAGGAGGTCATGCACATTTTTTTTTAAAGATGCTTCTTAGTTTTAAGGCTGAAACTTAACCACATAGTCAGTAAGGACACAGGAAGTGAGTGGGGCCTCTAAGGAAAACTTGACCTGTATTGAGACAGGGCACCCAACATTGTGAGCTTTGCTCCTCTTGTTAATACCCGAAGGTCACAGCCTTCTACCGGCACAAGCCCACGGAAAGGGTCCAAGTAAATATATTGTGCCAAACAGCTTGACAATGAAAAAAATTACCTTTTAATATCCTTCCTACCTCATGATTCCTTTGACCTTTTTATTATGCAACTAATGATTATGATCAAATAGATATTATGTGTGAAATTTGCTCTAAAAATATAATTTCATTATTTAGGGGTTTTAAATTTTCATGCCAGAGTTTCTGCTCATGGTATTCATGGTTATCATTATTCCTGCTTCCCCTCAACCAATAACAATCACAAGCTCCTGATTCTTTTTCCACAATTTTTATTGTGATAACATATACCTAACATAAGGTTTACCAGTATAACCAGTTTTAATTGTACAATTCAGTGGCATTAAGTACATTGCAATGTTGTGTAACTACTAACACAATTTCCAGAACTTTTTCATCGTCTCAGACAGAAACTCTCTATCTGTGAAATACTAATCCCCTGTTCTTCTCTCCCCAAGTCACCTCTACTCTACTCTCTGTCATTAATATTTGCCTGTTTGAGGTAACTGATATGAATCGAGCCTCTGCATTTTAATCCACTCTCTAATTCACGCGCTGGGCCTCTCCCGCCACATCCTCATCCAAGGGCCAGTGGTCATTCATTCTAAATTGCGGCCTTTCAATGAGAAGATCTTACTCTCTGACCATCATCTCATTTAATCCTTATAAAATCTTACCAGCTACATAGTACCACTGCCATTTGATAGTTGAGGGAAATGAGGCTCCTGCAGATAAGATCACAGAGCTAGTAAGTGGCAAATAAGGATTCCACTCAGGTTATCTGAATACCGGTTCCTGCCCGTAAGCATTATGCTACCCTCCATGCCCCAGTGACTGTCAAAGTTGCACATCTGCCAACCACTTGGCAACACAAATAGCTGTCCTCCAGATTCTTGGCAAGAATTAATATCATGGCCTCTGTAAGTTGAGAGGAATGTTATCTGTGTAGAAGGTACATGCATTTATTGAGAGGAAGTATAGTATAGTGGTGATTGGACCAGGCCCAGGAACCAGGCTTCCTGAGTTCAGTAACTGAGTGACCTTGACCAAGTTACTTAACTCTCATGATTCAGTTTCTACTTCTGTAAAATGGGGAGGATGATATACCAATTTCACTGAGTTCTTGTGAAGGTAAAATGAGGAAATGCATGTAGAATGCTGAGAATGATGCCTAGTGCTGAGAAAACATTATATATGGGATAGCTCTTGCGATTAGCACCCGAATCTATAGCTCAATAGATTTCACATCATTTTGGTAAAATATTTTCCTGATGATAGGTATGTATCCCTGGATAAGTGTGGATGCTTTTGGATGCAAGTATTAAAACCATAACTCAGGCTGCCTCAAACTAGAAGAAAATGTCTGAAAACAGCTGGAATCTAGAGGCAAGCTGATTCTAGGCATGATGCAACCAGCAGTGAATGATGTCATCAACAGCCCACTTCTCTCTGTTACTCCATCCTGCCATCTCAGCATCAGCCTCCTTCTAAGGCTGACTCCCGGGGGCTTCCAGTGGCCGCCAGAGATCTGTGCTTCCTGTTCAGGTCTACAAAGAGACATAGAATAAATAAGCTTCTTCTCATTACAGCTAACTCAGGTCTCACGCCACCTGTGGACTGATGCTGTGTCAGGGGGCAGAGGAGGGAAGGTAGGAGGACATGCCAGCAAGAGTCTCAGAGCTGCCAATGGAGTGGCTGCCCATATAAACCCAGTGTTCCCAGAAAGACAAGACTAACAGCAACAGCTTCAAATCTCTAGGTCAGCGATTTTCAACCATGTCCCCAAGAATTTTTAAAGCATACAACACCTGGCTTTTTAGTCAGGGGCACTGACCTCTTTTCCCTTAGGTTGTCAAATCAAAAAAAAAAAAAAGGCAACAGCCAAAACAACAATAGCTGTCTGGTATGAATGAATCAAGATTATATCTATTTTTTGTAAGATCATCAAAAAATATATTTTTGGGTGTGTGGCAGAATTTTAGTAATTTCTTTATGTGTGCCATGAGATGAAAAAGGTTGAAAATCACTGCTCTATGTCTCAAAATGCAACACACAAACTCGGCAGACAAGTTCAGGAGTTTCACTGTCTCCAGAGTAAGATGTGTGCTAGGTGTTCTAAATGTGTCCCACGCGTGAAGGCAAACTTCTGGAAAGTGGTACACGTGACACATTGTTCTGATGACCTCTCCTAGACCACCGTTACTGAATTACAAGTCAGTGTCACACTGTGGATCTCTTCTTTGCCCAAAATAGTGTTAGGGAAAATAATATTCTTCTCCTGAACCCTCATTTGATTTTAGTTTGTGAGCAATGTGAAACACATATTTAACCATGTTTCCCTCTCCCCTTAGGCCTCAGGTGCCTTAGATTTATGGCTTACTTCCAGGAAAAAGTAAAATTAATTTTTCTGTGCTAAACCTATATCTCGTGTTATTGTTTTTCTATCAATAGTTTCTTTTCCCCCAACACAGTTAATTTTTTTTACTGTATGTAAATTGTTATCCACTTAATTTCATTATGAAAGAGACAGGGTAGTAATA
This sequence comes from Myotis lucifugus, assembly GCF_000147115.1. NCBI lineage: Eukaryota > Metazoa > Chordata > Mammalia > Chiroptera > Vespertilionidae > Myotis > Myotis lucifugus. Next base: position 20,093,825 of record NW_005871049.1, on the reverse strand, counting down.
AAAACATTAAAACTACCCAAAATATGGAAAAAGTATTTAAGCTCAGTATCAACCTCAGCATTAATAATTAATTTTTAAAAGTGAATAAATATAAATGTTCAGTTAAGGAAATCATTACATTTATTATGGTATATTCGTGAAATTAAATATATTGCAATTAAAAGGAGTTTGTGATAAAATGAAAAAATTTTTGCTTTTAATCTTAGCTTTAAAATAACAGCATGCAAAACTGAGTATGGGTCTTCAATTTCTGATAAAAAAATAAACTGGACTAACACAGCCTCCTTCCATTACAAAAATGGAAGTGTTAGATTAAAAAATTTAAATTAATTTAAACACAAAGGAAAGGAATAGGAAAAGGGAGGGAGGGGGAGGAAGGAGCAGAAGAAAGACAGCAAGGACAAAAGGCGCTCCTAGCTGACACAAATAAACAGGGATTGAAAGCAGAGGTGTAATTGCTTGAAATCACACCATGGAAGTTCAGGAAAACATCAGGTTCTGACACAAACTCCGACAGGTAAGAGCTAGTGCTGTCCCAAAGGCTCTTTCCTCATTGTCTCAATTTGTCATTATGTATTTTTAAGGACAGATCTTGCTGTGAATAATTGGAAATTAGACTCCTTCCTCATTGTCTCAATTGTCATTTTGTATTTTTAAGAACAGATCTTGCTGTGAGTAATTGGAAAGCGTGGGCTTGCTTAGTAACTACAGTTCCATCACAGTTTCTCTGGACCTGACCATGATGTCCCCACAGACTCCGCCTTGGCTCCTGCAGAGCTCGGCTTCCATGGAGATCCCAAAATGCCGCAACCACCTCTTCTCTGTGTGCCATCCCACTTGTGAACAAATGCCCCACCACCCACCCAAGGCACTTTTTCATGAACACCATCCTACAAAATATTTCTACTTAAAATGCTCAAAACTCACAAATTCCATCTGAGATTACCTTAAGAAAATCACCCCGCAAAACAGATCTTCCTCTTTTTCAAGAGCACCACCTCCACCTGTGAGTGGCAGTTTCTTTGGCTCCATCACTCTGCACTCTGTAGCTTTTGTACCTGGGTGATTGGCCACCAACAAGCAAGGAGAGAAACAGAGTTTTAAGGTCCAATCAATATGGATGACGTTTTCCTTAAGTCATATCTTCTGGAAATTACCATGACATTTCCCCCCACCCAGGTTCTCTGCTGAATAACAAAAGCCATAATTTATTGAGCAAGTATCTATGCCAATCACATGTTATTTCTAATCCTTATAATAATTTGGCCGGATAGGCACTTGAAATAGACAGCGATGCCTCTCAGGACGCATTGCCCAGCTTTGGAAGGACAGTCAGCAAAGAGCCTCTAGCTATTGGCTCCTTCATGGTCCCCCCTCAGCTACTAAGAGCCTTGTTGGAGGATATATCCTTCCTGGGGCAGCCTTCATCTAGTGACTGAGAGAGGTGAGTGAATAATGCCTGGCCATTTCGGCCCAACATGGGACATTCTATCACATCTGCCCAATCTCCTCCTTTCACAGGTGCTGATTTCTAATAAATACCTTATACCCCAAACTCTATCTCAGAGTTGGCTTCTAATCCTCAGTTTCCTATTCTATAAAAGGGCAACAGCACCTCCTATTGCTTATTATGGTTACTGTAAAGATTAAATGAGATAATACAGGTTAGAGCACTTGGTACAATCGCTGGCATATAGAACATGCACCATAAGTGTGGGCTGCTATATTTTTGCCCAAAGCTACACTCTAGGAAAGTGTTGGATCTGAGATTCCAACTCATCTGCATAACCCTAGAGCTCAGCCACAAAGCTGGTTTGAAACTCATGATCCTTTTCTTTTGCTGCTTTGTTTCATGGTTATTTGCCTATTGTCATATCTCCACCTTCTAGCCATCTGAGGTCTTGGAACAGAATGGGGAGATGCTCGATTGTTGTTTACTGGGAGAACGGCTGTGTACTGACTAAATTTCCAGTTATTTTAAACTTCCTATGCAACCTGGGAGAAAAATTCAGATTACTTAAAATGCCCAGGTTTTACTCAGATTTTCTGGGTTTCCCAGACTTCTCTATGCCTATGGATGGGAATCCCTAAATTAACAAACCTAAACACCAACTGAACTGGTCAAGGAGGTGACCATGTTGGGCCAAGCTATAGAGGGTTTGCGTGAGAAGCTAGAGCTGCAGTCACATCAATGGCCACCCTGCGCACAGCCCAGACTCCTCCATGGCTGTTGGTTGGGCAGAGGGAGCTGGACTGGCCTTCCCGCTGCCCTCGGCACAGGCCGCTTGCTGTGGGGTGAGGGGCACACAGGAAGCTTCCCTACCCTAGCAATTTCTATCTAGCAAAAGAGGCTTCCCAAAATTATCTACTAACTTTTAGGAGTCAAGTATGTGGATGTAAGGCTGGGAGGATTTGTCCAAATTCAGAAAGATCGGATCATAATAGTTTCTACAGAACAGACCTTGGCAGAATAATCTGAGACAGTCTTTCTTAAGAGAAAGTAGCACTGACATATCATGGGACAGGTCAGCTAATCTCCTTTCCTATCTTCCCAAGTTCCTTCCTCACCACAACAAGAGTTAGGATCTCACCATCAGACTATCCTAGTCCAAATTACGAGAAACTGGTTTTTGTTTTATTTTATTTGTTTGTGTTTTAAATATATATTTTTGATATCAGAGGGAAGGGAGAGGAAGAGAGAGATAGAAACATCAATGAGAGAGAATCACTGATTGGCTGCCTCCTGCAAGCCTCCTACTGTGGATCGAGCCCACAACCCTGGGCACATGCCCTTGACTAGAATCGAACCTGGGATCCTTCAGTCCGCAGGCCAATGCTCTATCCACTGAGCCAAACTGGCTAGGGATGTTTTGTTTTTGTCTACCTCCTCTACTTTCTTCCTATAGGAGGGAGACTTTAAACAAGAACTATTTAATGTTTTAGTCGCTTCCAGCAGGATTAAATCATTAAAGAGGATCCAAAAGAGGACAATGCTAAACTAAAGGTTTTAGTAGTGGAATTTTAGACAGTTTGACACCTTCCCACCCCAGCTCTGGCCTACACTGTGCAGGAAAGGCAGGCCTGCTCACTAGTCCTCTGCCATGCTATTTATCAAGGGCTGGGGAAGTGTGAGATACCGTGTTTTTAGGTAAAGGTTTTATAATCTAGGCTTTTTGGGGGCCAAAGTATTTCACATGATTTAAGGATATAGTTATAGGAAGCAGGGTAGGAGAAATTAAGGCATCTACTACCAGGGAGTGAAGAAAAAAAAATTATTTTCAGATAAGGATTAAAGTAAAATGGGACGAATGAGGCAGAAAGCAGTTTGGATTGGCAAGAACACTGGCTAGTTAGAATGCCTCCTTAGGGAGGTGGTAGGGTAAGTGTAGATGCTGAATGGGTTTTTATCCAATGCCTTTCTTTTTATTAAAAACATATTCCCCCTCCAGATTAGAAAACAGTGCTGCTTATGTAGAAATTTTGTAAAGCAGATGATTACAGAGATGAAAATTAAAAGCCATCCAAAAGTTCTACTCCCTTAGTTAGCCACTCTTGATATTTTGGAATGTCCCCAGTTGGCCTTTAGAAATTACACATGTTAATTTTTTTCCAGAAAGGCTTTGGTTTAAGAGGATGTCCATGTTGGTGGTAAATACTAATGTCCTATGATAATAGGAAACACTCTCTATGTGACATGGATTTGTCCCTTTAGACACAGGCGATATTAGTTTGCATTTGTATAGTATGACACATTAGATTGCATTTGTATAGTGGTTGTATCTCTACTAATTCTAATAGTTCTTGTGAAGATTTTCTATATCCAAAAAGCATAATATTTGTGAATGATGGCAATGTTGTTTCTTCCTTTTAATCCATTTTCCTGTGATTTCCATTTTCTTGTCTCCACCTGTTGGGTATGACTACAACTTGGATGCAGGACAAGTTGTCTTGTAAATCTTCTAATGTTTTAAAACCAACTCTAAATGGAAAAAAAAACTGTCCTTAACTTGATAAAGAGCATCTACAAAAACCTACTTAGACTACCCTGCTTTTGAAACTTATTGCCCATGTCTGGGGGGATAGGTGCATATCCTGTGGTTGCAGTAGGCCTAGAAATCAAAAGAGAATGAATTAATGGCTTTTAAAATTGTCTAATTTGGTACATGAAAAAAATATTTAGTGGGTATTTGTTTTTACTTGATTTATCTCTAATAAAGCTAAACATTTCATTAGGCATATTATTGCCTCTTCTGTAAATAAGCAACTCACAAATTTTTTCCTATGGTTTTGACATCTTGTTTTTTTCTAATCAAAGTATATCAGTTTATTAAGAATATTAATCCTTTGTCATATTTGTGGAAGATATTTTTTTCTCAGTTGTCTATTTTAAATTTGATTTATAAAGATTTTCTTTTTTACGTACATACTGAAGCTTTAAATTTTTATGAGTAAAACCTATTTTCCCTAGTCATTTTTAAAACTATGTTTATGCTTAAAAGGCCATTTCTATGAAAATAATTATCAAATTCATATTGCTATTTTAAAAAGTCAAGCCACTTGAAATTATTTTAGTGTATGGTATACTAGTAAGCTGGTTCTATATGAGCATTTATTTCACCTAGCTAGCTAGTATTCCCCAAGAAGCTAGCTAAAGTTTGCATTGATGGTGGTGCCCCATGTATAATTAATTAGATCATGTGGTACACGAGAACATCACATTTAAAGAGGTAGCCTTCATGTCAAAGAAATTGTAGATTTGCATTTTTATTTGCAGTGTTCTGGCAGGTGGCAGTAAAGTGTCTTGTTCTAACATATTTGGTGGCCCATGACAATTTCCAGCAGACGGGAGTAAGATGTCTTGAGCAAGGGTGCCTTTTTCTAATGCTCATAATGCGCCGTATGGACTAGTGCAGTGAGGCCTGATTGAGTCAATGCTTCCCAACATCTCACTTCACACTTAGAGAGTAGCTTCATGACCTGGAAGCTCCACCCGATTAGACGTTGCCACAACACACACACACACACACACACACACACACACACACACACACACACTTCACGAATATGAAAGTAACGGGCCCTCCTGCATTAGCCACTTGGCCTCTTGCAAATGCTAAAGGCCTAGAGGTGTATTTGATTTGCTTCTATCCGAAATATAACCACAAAGGCTCGCCCTGCTTTCTCTCTCTCCTCTAATAAATAAGGAAAGAAGGAAGTCTTCTCTCACCAGTTCTAACAACTGGCCTTACAGATGGGATTCCATGCCCCCGAATGAATAAACGCCGGGGTGGCAACGAGCAGATTAATTACGCAGGAAAGACTCTCCTGCAGCAGTGAGCTGTGTGCTCTCTAACAAGGCTGGAGATGATTTGTGCCACCTGTTTATGGCTCTAAGCATTTGCCTCGGGTCCTTCAAGTACTCTATTAAAAACTTTTTGATTAACTTGGTGTCAGGGCTAACTTTCTGTTTGCTTGTTTCCTCCGAGTGAATAAATAGAGATTCCACACCCTCGTGCCTGGGGAGCCGCCTGAGTAAATCACCAGGAAGCAGTCAGGCTTACAAATGCCAGGACTGTGAGCATCACTCTCAGGTCTGATGTTACCTGAGAGACTCGAGACTTGTCTGATTCATAGAAACTCGGTTGCGCATGTGTGCAGAGTGAATCTCTCCCATTTATTTTAAGGATATGTTGGTTGTCAGGAGTTGGGAAGAAGGTGGCTTTGTTGTGAGAGTTTTTTTTACAAGGCTGCACTATTTTTCACTGTTAGATGCTGAGAGGTGATTGCATGTGTGTACATACAGACACGTCCCCAGTTTGGACCTAAGGCATAATAAATTGTATGTGCTATTTGCACATGGCTTTGAATCATTCCACTGAGAGAAGCATACAGCCTAGAAATTTAACTACTCTTTCTGGCGTGGAAATGATCACTTCTTTGAAAAAGAAAACGGAAGGCAGGAGAGGCCTTCCCCCTCCTCCCCCCACTCTCCATGGACCCCTCTTGCCACCCAACCAGCCTTGGGAACAGCTGTGCTATCCTACAGGCCGGCCGGAGCTGCTTTGCGACTGTACATTTATGAGCAGTAAATGCCGTTGCTGTCTCCTCTTTTTGCAGAGCCGCCAGTCGAAGTGTTGTCTCCAAATGAATGAGCAGGAAGCCTCAGGACAGGATTCCCCGGGCAGCTTGGAGCCCGGAGAACTGTTCTGAGAAGCATGGAGGTACTGCCTGGGAAACAGAGGGAGAGAAAAGGAGAGGGAGGGAGAGGGAGGGGGAGAGAGAGAGGAGAGAGAGGAGAGAGAGAGGAGAGAGAGAGGAGAGAGAGAGGAGAGAGAGAGAGAGAGGAGAGGAGAGGAGAGGAGAGGAGAGGAGAGGAGAGGAGAGGAGAGGAGAGGAGAGGAGAAGAGAGGGACCAGAGCATTCTGAAGCAGGACAAGAAGCTCTCAAAGTCAAATGATGGAACATTTCCTAACATTATTGATCAGGGAGACAGAGGCTTAGAGAGGATGGCAGTGGGGTTCTCAGATGAATTTCACGGTGCCCATTCTCTCTTTGCCCAGCATCGGTGATAGAGTCCAATCCCCACTTTTGAAACCAGATCTGCTGCTCAAGCTAAAGGATGTGCCAGTGATGACTGAAGAGGATCCTTAGGAGCAGGGCGACCTTCAGACCCGCTGCAGCTGTCCTTACCCATCTGGTATCACGGAAGTGGCACATTCATCTTCCAGGCTTCTCTGGAGAGGGCAGCACCTCAGCTGCCAGGGAGTCCTCAGAAGCGACCCTCCTTCACTTCACACTCTGCTTTGCTGCTGTTGTTACTATTGCTGCTGCTGTTGATTGTTGCATTGATTCATTTTGCTTCGTTTGTTCCTCTGATTCTTGTCAATGGCTTGTGGGTTCTGGATTGGTCTTTCCTCACAAGTGTGACTCGGGTGTGAACTTTGGGAAGGAGCAAACATTTCAGACGCCTTTTGGTCCAACCAACCACATGACTCAGTCCTGTCTGGAATTTGGGGCTGAAGCCCCAACTGATCCCTTGCTTTGCTTGGTCCCTAGGGTGTCGCAGGGGCATGCGGCCATTGAGGATAGACTTGGTGACTGTCTTTGGGCCATGCGGTTCTATATGAAAGTAACTATTTCCACTTAACGTGCAATCCTGACCACTCACTGGAGGCAGTAAGTGACGACTTTTAATGTCATTCTGAAGGAATGTGTGCTCATTAACGCCTGCCCTCAAAGCAGTATCCTCCCACCTTGCATATTATTTTAGTGGCGAAAATTGTACTGTTTGTCACATGACCGATACATCAGATTGTGAGCAAAACATTCTGCTTGCTCTTCCTGTCCCTGGGCTCTCACAGAAGCAGACATTTCCTAAAGCAAGTGGAGATATCTTCCTCCTCAAGGTGTCGGCTTTGCTGCCTTTTTTGCTGGGCACGTTCCAGGGTTTCCCATGGCTGGGCTTTTGAAGTAACCGTTTTTGAAAAGGCTACCGGGTAATATACCACCTATCTAGACATTTAAAAGGCATTTTTTTAAATGCCAAATGTCTGTTCTCTTCTGCACTTCATTCTCACTCTAACGGCTCCTGCAGAAGCCCCAGCAGGTGCAGAGAATGGAAATGGTTATTCTGCGTCCTTTTTGCTGCAGGAAGAAGATTTGGGCTGATGTGGTTGATCACTTACAACCTGCCTTTAATTTATCTGCATTTAAGAAATGGATCGTGGACAGCTAATTGGAATGGGACTCCAATAAGATATGCTCTGAGGAAAAACTGGGATGGGGGTGGGGGGAAGAGGAGAGGCAGAGGAGGGAGGGAGACAAGCAGCACACGGAGAGAGTGGGAGAGAAGCTGCCGCTGAATGAGGCTCTCACTTCTCATTTTCGGTGGGCTGGCCCATCTCCTGGATGCCACCTTCCATTTCTGGCATTGTGTGTGCTTTGTTATATTACCTGCACATTTGGCAAAAGGTTTCCAGACTCAAACATTCGGTATTGTTTTTACACTAGGCGACCCTGGAGCTCAGGCTGGATTCTCAAAGCTGGCTATGAGTTCGCTGTAATTTGGTCAGGGATCTTTTTGTTCAGCAGTGAGGGTGCCTTTGGAATGCTTAATTCAGAAAGAGGAAGAGCTGCTGTTGGTTTTAGGAGCCCACAACTGTGAGTCGACAAAAGGCACTTGTCATTCTCACCAATGACCTGGGACCTCCATGCTTGGTATCTCCCAGGGTGCCCCACATTTGACCTGATAACCTCAGTCAGACTGATACCCAGAGATACAGACTACCTTTAGATATGTAACTATGAGAAGTGACTACACATAATAGAGAAGAAAGAGAACCGAAGTGTGTAAATAGGAGAGCACAAGGAATAGTACCAGATATCTATTTAGCCACGGAGTCAATCAACAACCATTGATTGATCAACCATTTATTCCAAAATATTAATTGGATGTGTCCATGAGCCAGCACCATGCCAGGAACTTGGAACACATCAATGTATAAGACACCACTCTGCCCGTCAGGAGTTCTCAGTACAGTTGGAGAATCTGAGAGTTAAATCAATGATTACAACACACAAAGATAAGTGCCATGATGGGGAAGTTCAGGGACCTTTGGGAGCACAAAGAAGTCAGCTCTAACCTAGTTGGGTGGGAGAGGAAGGGAGGAGTCAGAGAAAACTTCCCAGGCCAGGCAAACCCTGATGAGTTCTGAAGGGGAGAAGAGAGCCAGTCATGGGGAAGGAATGGGTATCCATCAGGTTTCTGACCCTCTCTGATGCAAAGAACCAACTGGAAGCACAAGATGTAGTGTCATACACACAGGTTAGTGTTCCTGGAATTCAGAATTCAGCAGAAGTCATCAGAAAGGCTTCCCAGAGGATTTGATGTGGGTCTGAGAGTATTGGAAAGGTTTATCCAGGTAGACAGCAGGCCCTCTATTACAGGGAAAAATACAGGAACAAGGAAGGAACAAGGAGTGCTTAGGGTTCAGTACGTGGAACATTCATTCAGATAATGTATATTGAGAAGCGCACAGTTCTGTAGGACAAAGTGGTCTAAGACATGCTTCACCTTGTAGATCACAGGCCCACAAACTATCTATAAAGGGCCATATAGTCAATATTTTAGGCTTTGTGGGCCACAGAGAATTGGTCTGTAGTTTCTTCACCCTGTTCTAGAGACTGAAGCTCTCACTGGGAACACAACTATACAAATGATCACAATGCAAGAGGATTTTCCTGGAATCTTGGAAGATAAGTATAGCAATGGGAACTGGGTTGGATTTGGAGGGCTTTGAATGACAGGTTCTGTGTCTGGATGTCACCCTGTATGTAGTGAGGCACCATTGATGGTTTTGAGCAAGGGAGGTTAATTCCTGTGAGAGGTTAATTTCGCAACCCTGTGGAGAATGGATTAATGTGTAGAGAGCCTAGAGGCCGGGACACTTGTAGGAACTCTATAGCAGTACTCAGAGCATCAAGAGAAGAAGCAGATTCTGCAGATAGTAAAGGAAATGGAATTAGAAAGACAAGGGTGAAAGATCTTTCACATTGGTGTATAAATGGATAAGAGAACTAATGGAAATAAAAGAATCAAAGATAACCTCACAGCTACAAATCCAGGTGGCTAAAAATAAATGGTGGCTCTGAATGAACAGATATAAAAAGTTGGGAAAGGCCGAAACCAGTTTGGCTCAGTGGATAGAGCGCCGGCCTGCGGACTGAAAGGTCCCAGGTTCAATTCCGGTCAAGGGCATGTACCTGGGTTGCGGGCACATCCCTAGTAGGAGATGTGCAGGAGGCAGCTGATCGATGTTTCTAACTCTCTATCTCTCTCCCTTCCTCTCTGTAAAAAATCAATAAAATATATTTTTTAAAAATTTAAAAAGTTGGGAAAGGAGAGTGGTTTGAAGGGACAGATTTGTTTTGTTTTAATATGCATGTTGGGTTTGAGTTGACAGTGGGACATCTGCATGAAACTGCTGATCTAATGTACCAAGAGGAGAGCTCAGAAATGTGGCCAAGACTGTAAAAATAGAAAGATTTGTGGATCATCTATGAAGAGTTAATGCCCCAAAAGGTTAGAAGATAATAACAGTGAGGCTGGCCGGCATGGCTCAGTGGTTGAGTGTCAACCTATGAACCAGGAGGTCACAGTTTGATTCCCAGTCAGGGCACATGCCCAGGTTGAGGGATTGATCCCCAGTGTGGGGTGTGCAGGAGGCAGCCAATCAATGATTCTCTCTCACCATCGATGTTTCCATCTCCCTCTCCCTCTCTGAAATCAATAAAAATATATTAAAAATAATAATAACAGCACTAATGGGGAGCAATCATTATGCCGAATATTGCCCTAGGTACTTCTGATGTATTATCTCCTTTACTTGCTCCTACAACACTCTGAGGGACCAATTGTCATCTCATTTTACAGATGAGGAAATTGAGCCTTAAGAAGTTACGTGATTTGCCCAAAGTCACCCAGTTAGTAAGGTTTTAAACCACAGTTAGTTAGTTATGTCTGCCCATAAGGCTCTGCTCATAGCATCAAACTGCACTGCCTCTTGGCATTTCTTCCCTGGCTGCAAAAGCTTTCTTCGTCACTAGGCTATCAAAGCCAGGGCCTGTATTCACTCTGGGGTTTCAATGTTTATGAAAAAATACCCTCTTCCTTTTACTTTCTAAATTAACCCAAAATACAGATGGACACTGCTCACACATTACCACCCACTGCAGGTCTGACCTTCCCCTTGGGGTTTTCTCACCCTCTTCTGTCAGAAAGGAGGCCAGGGACAACCAGCATGGCATAATCCTGGTCCCTTGCTTATGAGCTTAGCATCCAGATTTCACGATAATGACCTCATCCCACCTCACCTGCTCTGGCAGCAGGGGCTGCTGCACACCTTACATGTGTTCCTTAATGTCTTAGCTCCTAGTGGTAGGTTGCAAAAAAACAGCTAAAGTTCTTCCCTTTGATGCATCCATGCCTCTGAGATGTGACTTCGAGGCTTTCTCCATCAAGGGTTAGAAACTTGTAGGAACTCTATTTTCCCACCCCTTGGATATGGGCCTTTGTGACCTGCTTTGGCCACTAGAATGTGATGGAAGTGATATTGTGCCATTTCCAAGCCTAAGCCTCAAGGGGCCTTGCATGTATCCACTATCTCTCTAGAGACCCCTGTCCCTGCCATTCAAATAACCTGAGATGGCCTGATGGATGGCCTGATGGAGGATAAGAAGCCACCTGGACCAGAGATGAGTAGCCCCATGGTCCTAGCAAAGTCCTAAGACATCTGAGAGAGCCCAGCTAAGATCTGCAAAACCGCCTACTCAACACACAATTGACTGTGGATGCCTGAGGGACCCCCCTGAGGGACCCCCCCTGAGCCCAGACTAAATTGATGACTCACAGAATCTTGAGCTAAACAAATGGCCATTTTTCTTTTTTGAACTACCAAGTTTAGAGGATTCATGGCGGTATCTAACTGATACGCTACCTTTCGCTCTAAAACTTCAATGATATCTGCATTTGAACAGCCATCAACTAACCACGTTCTACTCTAGAACTTACTGGATTTCACATATTTGAGGCCTCAGAGAGTCATTGGCTTGCTTGTGGTTGCTATGAGTTATCCTCAGAACTGAGAACAGAAGGCAGAACCAGGTTAGCTATATCTCTAACTACAAGGGCAGTCTCCCTCTTAGATGAAAGGGCTCTAATTAAAAGGCAGGAAAGATCAGACACCTCTAGAGTTCACTGCTAAAGGTATCTGAAAACCCGGTCCTCAAAGTCTCTTTGCTTCTGAGAAGTCATATATTGGAAGACTAATTAACTATGACAAGCTGACCACTGGAAACTATTTTCATAAGGATGACATGATGATGAATGGATGGGTCCATGCTGTTACAATGTCATTGCTAAAAAAGATGTGAGGAGTCTAAGTTCCAATTACTTAGATGCACATACAATACAGAGGTCTCTTTAAAGCCACAGAACCCTATTACAGCTGGCTGGCATGTGTCACCCTTTCTGTATTTAAGGGCCACATTCATGAGCCAGTGACATACTGAGCTATACATGCTAAGCCTTCTGTGTCTGGCAGCTGGAATGAGACATAACTATATTTCGTTGCTTCAGGACCTTGTATGCCAAATGGGGAGTGTGTGCAATAGAAAAACCCAACCAACCAAGAGGCAGTTTAGTTTGATGCTATGAGTAGAGCCTGATGGGCAGAATTTTCCCATTTCCAAAATGGGGAATGTGTGTGTGTGTGTGTGTGTGTGTGTGTGTGTGTGGCAGGGGAGGGGGGCAGAGGGAAGGAGTGGGTGCCATGCTATTGCTGCCCCACCAGGTGAAAACTGAACATGTTGCCTTATTCCTAAATGGTCTTTATGTTTTAACTAGAGGCCCAGTGCATGAATTCGTGCACCAGTGGGGTTCCTTGAGGTTGAATTGTTTGGCCTGCAGGATCAGGCCAAAACCAGCTCTCCAACATTCCCCAAGGGGTCCCGGATTGCAAGAGGGTGCAGGCCAGGCCGAGGGAAACCACTGGGGAGAGACGTGAGAGGTTGGTCAGCTGGGGAGGAACCATGGGAGGGCTCCAGGGCATGTCTGGCCTGTCTTGCTCAGTCCTGATCAGCTGGACCTCAGCAGCAAGCTAACCTACCGGTTGGAGTAGGTTAGTGCACTGGTGGTCAGTGCACATCATAGCGAGCGGTTGAGCGGCCTTAGCATATCTTTAGCATATTACACATTGATTGGTTGAACAGACAACCGGATGACCAGACACTTAGCATATTAGGCTTTTATTATATAGGATTGGAAAATGTTTTTTTGCCAGAGGTTGGTCTCAATTTGGCTACACATTTTAGAGCAGAATTTAGAAAATGAGTCTCAAAAGGTCTTAAGTCAGGGGTCGGCAAACGTTTTCTTAAAGGGCTAAATAATAAATATTTTAGTCTTTGCAAGTTCTGAGGCTAATATACCAAGATGCAAAAACAGGGATATCACAAAGGCACCTACATAACCATGCAAAATATAACTATTCAAAAATGTAAGAACCATTCTTAGCTCACTGGCCATAGAAAAATCAGCAGCTGGACAGATTCGGCCCACAGGCTATAGTTTGCAACCCTTGCCTTAAATAAACAATGGTTAGATTTCTCACTGGTGTTGTATTTCTGCAGGAAAAATTCTCTTCATTGAAGAAAATTTTTCTTTTTAAAGAAAATCTGATCATAAGAATTTTGAAATATTAGTTAATATAAAATTATGTATAGTAATACATTACAGTATATTACATGTATAATATATTTTAACATACTATAGTACATTTATGTTCATATATAATAGATTATATGTTAATCTATTAGCATTTAATATAATAATAAATTATACATAGCAATTATCATAATTAATATAACAATAAATTATAGATCGCAACATATTATATTATTATTACTTCTAATTAATAAAAGCTGGACTCACAGAGGCCCTTGCTCCCTTCTCTTCCCAGCCACCCTGCCATGTCTCTCCTGCCTCTTTTTCCCAGCCCAGCAGTGGCAGACGCTCTGCCCTTCTGGAGGTTCAGCACTTTGCAAACAACTCAATGAAGGGGGTAGTTCAGGCAGCCCAGTCCTTAGAAGGGAGCACACAGGGATTAATTCCTCTCCTCTCACAAATGCTGCACTGACTCTCCTGCTGAAGTGTGGGGCACGGCTACAGTGTTTTGGACAGGTTCAAGCCTTGGACTGATGAGAGGGCACAGTCCTCTCATTGCCACGTGCAAGTCCCAGCTTGGAGGGCAGAGCCCTCCCAGCACAATTATAGCCAACAGCTATAGTTGTAAGCTTGAACCTATGGTCTGAACACGTGGCCCCACGTGCCTGAGTGATGTGGGCTTGATAGAGTTCAGGTGCGTGTAGTTGAGTAGGAGTGAAACCCATGAGAATGTTGTAAACATCTTGATCACACCCTTACTTTCCCTCGTGGCATCGGCTGTAAAATAAAGACACGGCTTGTGGGAGCTGGCGCTATCTCTCCATCCAGGAGCAGCGTCCCACCAAGACCCGGCCTTCATTCTCTTGTCTATCTTTTCTAAGCCTTTCACCACCCCCACTCAGGGTCACTGAACCAGGCTGAGCTGGCATGGTACATAAGGCACCGTGGGGCTGAGTATGCTATGGCCGTGCCAGCTCGCCACACCGAAGTCCTTGTCCATCAATGAGGGGTGGGTGGCAGTGGTATGGCTGTGACCAGCCACAGTCATAGGTGCTTTTCTGAGCTTAAATTGCCAGTTGACAGCCTTTATTCCCATTCTTAGGCTTTCGATGAAATTCTGGAATGACCAGAAACTCCCCCTTGGTTCCCAACATGCCCTGTTACACTTTGTGTAGATTTCTCACTACCCCTGGCCTTCCCTATGCTCCCCACAACAGAGTTCCCCTAACCCTCCCTGACAATTCAGTTCTGAGGCTAACATACCATGATATTGTGACTTATAAAAAGAGAAATTGAGATTTCGTCTTCAGTCTGTTTCTGGCACAGATCTCCTAACACCTTTGGAATTATCTAAGAGATAAGAGCGATAAAGGTGCCTTGATGTTTATAACAAACCCCTTTCACCCACCCCTGAGTTTATGTTGATGAGGTGACTTTTAGAAAGCACCTAAGGATAGGGGCAGCTTGCCAGGGGAAGCAGCCTTATGATTGGAGGGTTGAAACTTTCAGTCCACCCCCTGACCTCCATGGAGCGGGGCTGGAGGTTGAATTGTTGGCTACTGGTCAATGATTGAATCAACCCAGCCCATATAATGAAGCCGCCATTAAATCCCAGAAGGACAGGGTTCAGAGAACTTCCCTGTTGGTGAATACATGGAGATATGGAGAGTGGAGTGCTTGAAAGGGCGTGGAAGCCTGGCACCCTTTCCCTGTACCTTGCCCTGTGCATCTCTTCTGTCAGGCTGCCTGAGTTATATCCTTTGATAGTTAACCAGCAATCTAGTGAGTAAAAGGTTTCTCTGAGTTTTGTGAGCCATTCTAACAAATTCATCAAACGTGAGGAGGGATGATGGGAACCTTTGATCTATAGCAGTGATGGCGAACCTATGACACGCGTGTCAGAGGTGACACGTGAACTCATTGTTTTGGTTGATTTTCTTTGTTAAATGGCATTTAAATATATAAAATAAATATCAAAAATATAAGTCTTTGTTTTACTATGGTTTCAAATATCAAAAAAAATTCTATATGTGACACGGCACCAGAGTTAAGTTAGGGTTTTTCAAAATGCTGACACGCCATGCTCAAAAGGTTCGCCATCACTGATCTATAGCCTCGGGTCAGAAGCACAGATGATAACCTGGTCTTGTGATTGGCATCTGAAGTTGTTGCTGTTGTTGGGGAGGGCGGAGCATCTTGTGGGAAGAGCCCTTAACCTGTGGCATCTGATTCCATCTCCAGGTAGAAAGTGTCAGGATTTAGTTAAATTGTAGGACACCCTGCTGGTGTTAAAGAATAGCTTGGTGGTATGAGGGGTAAACCCGCACATTGGGATTGAGTGCAGAGCTGTACATAGTACCTGACCTTCAAGCCCCTTTATTTTCTAGTCACAGAGGCATCAGACACAAATGCACATGTGCACTATCTCAATCAGAAGGAAGCTGCATGGCTAAAATCAAGTCAAGTTAATGTGTTTGAAACAGTTGTTGGGCTTTGAGCCTGTAGGGTCCCTGACCAGAGTACACCAGAGGTTAAAGGCCCATTCACCATACGCATGCGTGCAGGCAGTGACAAAGCAGTATTACTATGTTAAAGGCCGCTTTGCCCTACGTTTGCGGGAGGGCAGTGGCTCACTCAGCAGTAGCACTATACGTACTGTGCGAGCGCACCCTTATATAACCTACTTATGTTACTGTATCACGGACATAATTGGCACGAGGCCCCTTTTGTCTGAGCATGTATGTAAGGTGCCACTGACCAGCCAGTTATCTGCGGCTTTGTTTGTAATAAAGCATGTCCCATCTACCTACTTTCACTCGTGTTTTCTCCCAATTTCCTGCACCCAGAAGGGTCAAGTACCTGGCTGAGGAACCTGCACCCAACAGAGCCTCATTGCTTCTATCCTTCTAATAGCTTTAGGTCAATAAGTCATTATCTGGGGAAATGAAATAATCCATGCCACAGATAAAACACCTAGTTTATTTTCTGCTGCTTCTCTGAGTTTTGTTTAATGCGTGTAGCATATGGGAGCTCTGACAGGGGCCTAGGGCTGTGAGTTGTGCTGGGTGCAGCTCTGGGGAGCTAAGAAAGCAAATTCTCATGGAGTCTTATCCCCAGGCTCCCTCTTTCATACGCTTCTGCTGCTGCCTTCCCCCAACTTTCTCTCTCTGGGGACACATCATCTTGCTACCTCAGACTTTTATTCTGCAACCTTCAGAGCGATGTGGACTGGTTTTATCCAGCATTCCACAAGTAAACAATGTTTTCAGCTTTGCAGATGGAGGGTTATCATCGGGCGGTACTAGTTCGAAAAGCATTCCTGGCCTGAGGACTGCATGGAGGCAAATCCGCTTGGAGACCCATAAAGAGTTCTGGGGCAGCGTCGGCCTGTCACTGTTCCCTGGGCCCAGGGCCTGGTGCAGTCCAGCTCGACCCTCAGGAGGCAGGTCTGGAGCGAGGTCCCGCTCTCCTCTCTGACCCCCAACCACCCTGGAACTCTGAGCCAGGATTAAAGTTTGGGTCCTGTCTGTGACCCTACCAGAACATAAACTCCGCCCACGCAGGGATTTTTGTTTAATTCCCTCCTGTAGCCCCAGTACCTGGAACAATGTTGTCTCACAAATGCACAACAAATATTTGTTGAATGAGTGAATGTCGACCCCAAGCGAGACTATGTTGAGATCAACTGGATCAAGTTCAGATCTGACCAGCCCCACCCTGGGGTGGGAGCCAGTGGCTGATCCAGAATCGTAGGAATCCTGGAGCTGGGATCCTGGGCCTGTGCTCAGTACAGGGCATGTAGGCCACTCCTTCAGTGGGCAGCTGTTGTAAGTGGCAGGAATGGTACCAGGTGTCTGACCCATGGGGTCAGACCAAACCTGGGCTCAGCAACCTCGGTACTTGGGTTCTGGCTGGGAAAGAATTCAGAGCAAGACCCAAACTGTAAGAGAACATTTATTTGGTAAATTACAGAGGTAGAAAACGTAATTCCTAGAAGAAATAAGGCTTAGGAAACAAGTTATGGAGGTAAAGGAAGGGCCCTTGGAGCTTGATAGTGAGGAAGCTAATGTAATGTGCCTGGGGAGGAAATGGGGGAAAGGAAGGGATGTGCTCCTGGGAGGGGGAGCACACTGGGTCCTCCATCCTAAGAGTTTTAAGGGCAGAGATTTTTAGGAGTGTGGGGCGGGGGGGGCGGGCGGCAAGGAAGGGAGGGGGTCCAAGGGAAAGATCTTAATAGAATATTCAGTAGCCTTCCAGGTGTGTCCATTTAGGATTGTGGTCTCCACTGATTGATTGGTGGGCACGAGGGCAGGGGGTCATTATTCATTGCAGCTGGCCCTAATGTCAGCTGTGGCTGGTTTTATTGTTTATCTGGGTCTAGATGTTATCTCTAGGGAGGAAAGGTCAGGGGATCCAAATCTCATGACCAGCGATATGCTATGGGAGGAAAAGTCACCCTGGCGGTTAGGTCCCTCCACCAATTGATCGTCCATTGCTGGGCATGTGGGCTTTCCATCCTGGTGACCTTCTGTACCTGGCCCGTTGTCCTTGCTCTGCTCCCGTCTGTCTAACTGCCTACAGCACATCCACCCTCCTGCCACGGCCCAGTCGCTGTGGTACTGCAGCCTCCGTGTGCATTATCCTGAGTCATTGCAGCACATTTTCTCTGTCTGGACAAATAGTTCATCTTGCTTTTTAAAAAGTCAAGATAATTCAGTTCACTGATCAGGCTTCCAGATAATCAGTTGGGCATTGAAGGTGGTTTCATGATTGTACTTTTTACAAAAAGGTGGGGGGGTGGGGGAGAGACAAGACTGAAAGGAAAGGCTTATGTGGTTTATGGTTTAGAGCCTTTCTTTTTTGAACCTTAAGATACTTTCCCTGTGAGGCTTAATACAGCAAAGTCTACAGTGGAAAATGTGCTTATCTGCAATCTCAGATGCCAGGCAGCCTAGTAAATCCAGCCTAGGTTAAGATTAACATTGTCTGAAGCCGGAGCCTCTTGGTCTAATCTATAGTCAAAGGGACCACCAAACACCTTTTCATGTGGACCACTGCTGACTTTAAAAATCGCAGAAGTACAACCAAAGGAAAACTTTAAAGCTGATGTTGTTGAATTTTATAAGCTAGTAAAGCACCTGTCTCTGCTGAGTGGAGAAAACAAAGATTTGCATCAACTGTCAAAGCAGCACCCAGAGGAGCCCCAAGTTTTCTTAAGGAGCTTCTGTGGAAAGTGTCCAGGATGGGATTTGGACAAAACAAGACTTGTTAAATGTGATTGAATGAAAGGTAACATACTTCGGGAATTAATTCTTTTAGTGTCTGAGACCCTGCTGTAGCTCCCTGTTTTGAACTGAATGTTTATGTCCCTCCCCCCTCCCCCCGTCCCCATCCATATGTTGAAGCCCTAACCCCAATGTGTTGGTATTTGGAGGTGGGGCGTTTAGGAAGTAATTAAGGTTAAATAAGGTCATGAGGTTGGAGACCCCATGATGGGATTAGTGTCCTTATAAGCAGAGACACCAGAACTCCCTCTCTCCACAGTGTGAGGATATGGCAAGAGGTGGCCATCTGTAAGCTAGGAAGAAGCCCTCACCCAAACTTTTTTTTTTCATTGATTTCAGAGAGGAAGGGAGAGGGAGAAAGAGATAGAAACATCAATAATGAGAGAGAAACATTGATTGGCTGCCTCCTGCATGCCCCACACTGGGGATCGAGCCTGCAACCTGGGCATGTGCCCTGACCAGGAATCGAACAGTGACCTCTTGGTTTATAGGTTGATGCTCAATCACTGAGCCACGCTGGCCAGGCAGCCCTCTCACCCAAACTTGACCATGCTGGCTGATCTCAGATTTCCAGCCTCCAGAACTGAGAAATAAATGCCGGTTGTTTATAAGCCACTCAGTCTATGCTATTTTGTTAGAGCAGCCTGAGCTAAGACTCGTTTTATAGGCCAACATCCACCTGCAGGCTCTGAATGACCTCCCTACTCGGTCTCCCCCTCATTTTCTCTGTTCCAATCCAGTGGCTTCCTAGGCATACCAGTCTTCCTCCCACCTCAGAGCCTTTGCATTAGTTGTTCCCTTGTCTAAAATCTCTCTTCAGGTACCCATGTAGCCTGGCTCGCTCCTTAGCATCCCTCAGGTCTTTACTTAGTGTCACCTTCTCAGTGAGGTCTTCCCTAACTCTATCAAAAATCACAGTTACCCCAGATTGTCTATCTTCTTTCCTACTATATTTCTCTCCATGGCATTTATATGTTTTTAACTTACTCATTGTCTATCTTCCCTATTATATCATAACTTTCATAAGGACAAGTATTTTTGTGCTTACTGCTGTATTCCCAGCATCTAGAACAAGGCCTAGTATATAATAACCTCTCAATTTTTTTAATTAAATGAATGAATCAGTGAATAAACTTAACTAATCCTAAACTTATCTAAATCCATTGTGTTTGCAAAGTATTTGTTCTCTTCCATCCAGACCTTCCATGGGGTTCCATGGCTTGCTCCAGGTTGCTGGTAGAATGGGCCAGATGGAAAGCATGCTAGACTCTCAACAATCCAAGGCAAAAAGGCCCAGGAGAAAGACAGGCCTGGACAAGCAAGAGTATGAGGAAGTCAACAGAACAAGCTTCCAAGAAGGCACAATGCTCTGGACTCTCCTGGGCATCTGAACAGGAGCTGGACACAGCAAGAAATTCAGATACCCATCAACTGCTCCAACAGACTGTGGTCCTAATTCCACAAAGTCTGTTCGCATTTGCTAGGACCCTAGCCTAGGGGTTGAGGGTAGAATTCAGTTCCTAGGGGAGGAAATTGGCCAGAGGATGGAAGCTATCAAGACCTAAGATATGCAGATCTAGAAGAGCAGAGACAGAATAGAAATCAAGAACCTCAAAATGGTACATCCCAGGACCCGGGGGACATGTCCCTCTGGGAGGGGTTCTCAGGCCAGCACTAGGGGAGTTTGATTCCAGCTATAGTGAAGGGACCTGGGTGGGTCAGGAACAGTCGTATTAGCTGGTCCTTAGGCCCCACAGGTTGAAGAGTAAGAAGTGACAGCCTCCTTTGTCGTGCTTGCTCAGGAAGTAAAATAATCCTGAGCCTGGGGGTGCAACCCCCCCCACCACCATCCCCCATGGATTTAACTGTGAGGAGCTGATAAAGGCAGAGGAAGGAGAATGAACCAGGCTCATTGATACCACTATGGTTGCTCTAATATTATTATCATCTTATCCCTAAGGGAGGCTTAAGGAATTGCATTTCTTCTCTCAGGAGTTGCTTCTCAACAGCACTCCCTGTCTTCACTTTTCCCCCCACTTCTGATGCCCTATTCTGTCAATTCACTGCTTTAAATACTGTTGCTTTAACGAAAGCTTATCCAGAGGACAGTCCAGAAGACTTACCCACCCCCCAGAGTCCAAGCTAACATTCCATTCAGAGCTCAGGCCGTGGTGGTGGATTAATTAATTCTGCCTTTAAAAAGGAGAAAGTAAAACCCTTGTCTTCCTTTTAGAACCACGATAAACTACTTCTTTATTTTTTTGTCAGTTTTATCAACTTTTTTTTTAAGAGCTGGGCTCAGCTTTATTCGGTTTTTTTTTCTGTGCCCTTTCAAGTAAAAGGACTTTTTATTAACACTGTTCCTTGCCTGTTAAGAGCCTGGCTTCTTAATAGGATCTTCCTGGAAAGCCCTGAGTGATAGATGGCACCCCAGTGCTGTCTTGGGTTTACAATTGACTATCTTGGTCGGGGAGCCTGTTCTCCCACATGTGACAGGCCTGTGGAGACTTACATATTGATAAAGGGACAAATGTTTGAAAAGTGAGAGACAAAGGACAGAAAAGAAAACATTACCCAGGGCTCTGCTTCTTTCATGTAACTTTACGTTGCACAGTTTGGGTCCAATCAAAAGAACTGACTGCTTCAGTCGTATTATTCTACAGCTTCCAGGTGCCCTACTCCAATTACTACATGCAGGGCACCTTTTGGCCAAGGATCTCCAAGCTGCTCACAAACACCCAGTTGTTCTCATAACACTCTTTCTCTTCCTGTTCCCCATCTCCTCCCCCAAGGAGCTCTCCACCATTAACTCTGTTTTCCAGGGAAGACCAAACCCAGAACTGGCCATTGATTTTCTTGAGTCACCAAAATTTAAGTAATGGCTTCATTTTTATAAAAGTATATTTTCATTGATTTCAGATATAAAAGGAGAGAGAGAGATAGAAACATCAATGATGAGAGAGAATCATTGCCCCACATGGGATCAAGCCTGAAACCCGTGCATGTACCCTGACCTGTAATCAAATTGTGACCTCCTGATTCATAGGTCAATGCTCAACCACTGAGCCACACCGGCTGGGCTAGTAGCTTCATTTTAATGTTCAACCCGGATCCCAGGGACCAGCTGGGACAGCTGCTCCTGCCCCTTGCAGGACCCTTCACTACAACCACAGCCAAACTCCCTTCTGAACCCCCCTCCCTGAACCTCCCGGGCCCCAGTGACATGTCCCTAGGTCCTGGGATGGACCACTTTGGAGGGTGTTGATTTAGTCTCAGTCCCCACTTTTCTAGGACTGCATATCTAAGGTCTTGAGGCTTTCCATTGCCCTGGTCAGTTTCCTCCCCTGAGGATTGAATTCTGCTCTTGACCCCAAAGACCATGCTTCTGGTCTCCTTGAAGAAATCAGACTTATCACAGCCCTTGGCCTTGGTAAATTTGGAGCAGCCAGGCTTGGGGCATGTTCCCCAACTGCAGTCCTGCCATAGGCCCCTTCCTTACCGCTGGCCTGAGCAGCAAGAAACACTGAGCAGTCCAGCCTGGTGCCCACGCTCTTCTTTTACCGGCCTGGTCACTGGGTCTCCCGGGGTGGCGTCTTCTGGGGACAACTCTTGCCTTCCTGAAGAGATGTTTCTGCTACTCAACCTCCTTGGAGGGCATCCTCCTTCTCTTTATTTTCTTCTGAGCAAGCCGAAGCCAATTCCCAAGCGCCTTATCTCTGTTGCAACTTTACAGGGCTTTTCAAGGTGGATTTTATGGTTGTTTGCAACAGAGAATGCCCCCAGCTCTGTTTTCCCTCCCAGCTCCCAAAGAGCCAGGTTTGACAAAGTAATTCTGAACAACTCTGGCACAGGCTCCTACCAGCAGGAAGAACATCAGCAGTTCAGATATAATACAATAAAAGACACCAGCTTGTTTTCTCACCAGTAGCCTTGTAGCTAAGTGCTAATGGTGTCTTCTACTGAATTGATTAGGTCTATTGGCTGGGTTTCGAATACCCAGGCTGTCCTGCAATTATAGCATCCCTGTTACTTTACTGTTTTTCTACCTCATCATTACATTGCTCCTTAAGTCAAGGTGAGACATGGCCACCCACTCCTCTATTTAGAGATGAAATTATGGCATTTTGCATAAAAAGCCCATGGCAGAAATGAGCCAGTGACCTTCTGTGGTTTACTGGGACACTCTACCCACAGTTCTGTGCCACCAGGTGACTTTGGTCAGTTACACCAGACAGGCTAGTCATCCTGTCCCTGGCCTAGACTCCTCAGAGGGAGGCTCAGTTTTCTCCAGGAGCTACAGAGACTGCAGAAGCAGGGCCAGAGGAGCTGAGCGAGCATCACGCAGGTGGCATGTTGGAGCACAGAGCCAGCTGCTGTGGCTGCGGGTAGGTGATAAACCGGCTGCCACCAGGCATAGTTCCGGAACGTGCTTGCAGTTCGGCTGTGGGCTCCGCATCCCTGGGGCCATTTGACATTTCTGTCTTCCTGGTTTTCTCATGAATCCTTACAGCCAACCCTGATTACTAAAAACAAACCAACCACTGCAATCTGAACGAACCCAGAAAACATAACCCTCTGACAATAAAAGCATGCCGATGTTGGTGTTTTGTCTCCTAACACATATCTCATCAGAACCATGGGAGATGTTCTAGAATTACATCATGGCTTGCACTTTTAAAACAGGCAGGCTCCAATCCCATCAGCTTTCCGGAATTAAACCAGAATTGAATCCATTACAATAGCTTAATGTATGTGGAAGCAGCTGTTATAGTATCTGGAAGCTAGTAGGAGGCCAATACATGTAAAATGTTAATTTGGATATTGAAACTTAGGATTGACACAGGACCAGCAAAATTTCGGTCAGAGTTTCTGGAGGAAAGTTGGTAGAAAGATTCCCCACGGAGGGCCTTGCGTGGGCACCTCAGGCCCCTGGGAACCTCCAGGGCGTTTTAGGCCTAGGACAGTGGGCACTGCACCTGACATTCAGGAGGGCTGCGCAGCTGGGTCCAAGGGCTTCAGACAAGACACCTTTGTTGTCCCTATTGGCTCCTCTGATCCATTTTTCTCCAGGAAAGGGTTGAAACATAAGCAGGGAAGTGAGACAGGGATTATTCAAGAATCCTGGAGTCTAGTCCAGGCCAAGTTAAAAACAAAAACAAAACAATCTGGGGAGCTATAGGGAGTGTTATGGGTTGAATTGTGTACCCCTAGAATGCATATGTTGAAGTCCCAACTCCCAGTAGCTCAGATTTGGAGATAATACCTCCAAAGAGGTGTTTAAGTAAAATGAGGCCATTAATCTGGGACCCTAATCCAAAAAGACTGGTGTTCTCATAATCAGAAGCAGAAAGACACCAGGGTGCCTGTGCACAGAGGGACGGCCCTGTGAGGAGGCAACAGATCTCCCTGCGATTCTTTCATCGCAGTTGGAAGTGGCTAATGGTGAACGTCATTAGAGTATCACAGGCTTAAAACTGAATGTGGGTTAATGTTCATAACAAGAGAAATAATTGGTTTCTCCACAGACATTTACACCTAATTTCTAAGACTTATTATGTATTATATTTTGTCTTATTTAGGGCTCTTTGTAAATTGTTTGCAGTCAAACAAGTTATTTGACTCGCACAAGTCTTGTATTTCATACTTGAGAAGTCAAAGCAACACCTTTGATCAACGTGGAATGTTTTAATTAAATAACCATAAAATTCCCCTCAAGGAAACAAGAACGCCCAAAAGCATAGTTAGCAGATGTTCCTGTTTTTTCAATTCTTGACATCGGCCCAGCTTGGTTTTTACCCTGCTGTAATGCATACATCCCAAGCCCAGTGTCATCCGCTTCACTCTGGTAACTGGGCCAGTGATTGCCACGCCTACATCATCACCAAACCACCTCCCCATGAATGAGGAGCCTCTGGAAGCTCTGATCCAGTGAACAGGCAAGGGGGCCTAGAATCTGCTCCTGCAAATAACTCCCCTGGGTGCTGCTGGGGGAAGTCAGATGTGGGAATAATGGATGAGTGACTCACTCCCAGGAGAGTGAGCAAGGCACTCCAGGATATGCAGTGATGTGGTGAGAAAAAACAACAACAATAATAAAAACTCTGAGTAGTACTGATAGTGCCTGAGCATTTGCTATGGGAGCTCCAGAAGTATAAGGACCGTGTTTGTCAAGTTCTCAGCTGGGTCTCTAGTTCTTTGCATGGTGACAGGAACACAGTGAATGATAAATCAGTTGAATAAATGAACCTACTCCTGCTGATCACTTTATATATAGTGTTCATTTAACTTAATCCTTACAGAAACCAGGTGAAGTAGGTACTATAAGCTCTATTTTACAGATGGGCATACATCATGACTTTCTGAGAAGTTAAGCAAGTTCCTCCATTTGCCAAGAACTTCCTGAGAAAAGACTGGGACTCAGATTTGCTTAGCTCCAAATACCTGGCCTATTGCACACCCTTGCAGGGTGGCTAGGTGGCTGGGTCACAGTGAGTCAGACTGTGCCAGTCACTGCCTATCCCAGCCCCATCCTGCTGCAGTAACCAGAGACCTCCACCCTATAGGGTTATTTTTTTTCACTCATCTTCTCCAAGGTCCATCCTGACTCCATTTCCATCAGAAGGTAGATTCTAGAATATGTCACACTACCCTGAGTTAGGACTCTCATACTCAGGGTAGCCCCCACTATCCACATGCTTACAGAGCTGGACTCTCCCCATCTGTCTGCTTTCTTCCCAGTCTCTGCCAAGAGAGACCTGTCTGTAAGATCTAACTTCTCCTGGGCCCCTTGCTGGAATTCTTGTCTCCTTTTCTTTATTATAGTTTTATTGATTTCAGAGAGGAAGAGGAAGGGAGAGGGAGAGAGAGCTAGAAACATCAATAATGAGAGAGAATCATTGACCCGCTGCCTCCTGCACTCCCCCTACTGGGGATCAAGCCCGAACCCTGGGCATGTGCCCTGTCCGCCTGATTCATAGGTTGATACTCAACCACTGAGCCACACAGGCTTGGCTCCTGTCTCCTTTTGAAGGGGCCCCGACAACCTGCCTGGTCTTTGTCAATTCCCTTTCCCAAACACTCCAGCCTGTGTCCCTGCACCTGTCTCCCCACCTCCACCCTATCAGATTCCATCCATGTTCAAGACCTCATTGGGTTTCCCGTGACTGACTGTCCCAGATTCCTAAGTGGTCTCCTGACTTCAAGAATTGTTCCCTCCTCCAGACATCCCCAGCATGACTTATGAAAACACAGGTTAATCCATGCCACTGCCTTGTTTAAAACCTTTGATGGGGTCCCCATCACCTACTGATTGTAGTCTCAGCTCCTTAGAAGGGCACATCCACCCTTCCATGATCTGGCTCCTATCTATTTCTCTGGTCTCATTTCTTGCAACTCTAACCATATGGAACAAGCTACGTTGTTTTCACATGTCTGATGTTCTTCCCTCTCCCTAGAATGTCCTTCCCACCATCTTAGAAACATAACCCTGTATGATTTATCCTCCAAACTTCAGCTCACCTTCTGAAGAAAGTCTTGCCTCCAATCCCATTCTGAGTCCAATACCTCTCCTCCATGCCTCCCAGCAACCTCAGCAGATTATGTCAAAGTCATCTTGTAAGTTCCTGAAGGCGAGCCAAGTTTTATTCATTGCCGAGCCTAGCACCATGCCTGGCACATAACTTGACATTCAAAAAATGTATATGGACCCATGGACACAGACAATAGTGTGGTGAAATCCTGGGGAGGGCAGGGGAGTGGGATGGAGGAGGTCTATAGGGGGGGGGGAGGATATCTATAATACTTTCAACAATAAAGATACATTTTTTAAAATAATTTTTTTAAATGTGTATGGACCTAAAGCACTAAAGCCTGTGGGAACCCCACCTCTACTAGGGAGCCCAGCCCTCCCTTCTACCTGACTAACCATCAGGAGTCTAGATTTCTGGAGACTTCTAGCCACCCACTCACCAGATCAGTGTACCAGGATGTCAAAGCAAATCTGGAGCATGTGCAGACACAGAACATGGGCTTTTGTTCTATGGCAGCTTCATGAGCAGGGGGTCCCACCCACTCCCAGCCTTTCCTCCATATCTATTCCTGCCCACAAAACAAGCCCATCATGACTCTGAGCCACATCCTTCACACAATCAGGCAGATGGTACCTCTGGCCAGAGTCACATCTAGCAAATGAGCATCACTGCTCACAAAGGACCAGAAAGGCAGTGCTGGTGGATCCGCATGCTCTCCACATGAACAATAACTTTAAATAGATTCTCTCTGAGAGGGGTCAGGAGCTTCATTTCCATAGATGAGTAACAGCACATTAATATGGTGCCTTGCTGGGAAAGTATGTTCCAATCTTCATGCATTGCAGAAATGAAAGCTCCAAAGGCACCCCTAAACCTCCGAGCCCCTCATGGTCCTATCAGTCCTATGCCATGAAGATGAAGGGGAAGGATAATGGCAACAGAGAGTGTTTCCCTGCTGCCGTAACACTCACTCTTCTCCTGCGCTAACATCTCAGAGCCATAAAGGCACATTGTATTTTCAAGGCTTGTCTGATCCTATTTCTTTGTAAATTGGATTAAGCTCTTTACTGTGTATTACTGATATTAAAAAAGAATGAATTCCCATCTTGCAAACACAGCAAAAAGCAATCATTCCCATGACAAGGAAGTCATTGGCCAGCATCCACGGGAACCCAATTTTAACTTTCGAGCCCAGTCAGCAGGCAAACACACTGGCTGATGGCAGGGTCAGCCCCAGGCAACATCGTGATCTGGGCAATGTGAGCTGTGAGCTGTCAGTGTCCAGGGGCTCCCTCTTGGTCTCTCTTTGCTCCCCACCCCCTTTCAGGGCTTCTTCAATGCAAACACTCTTTCCTCTCCAAACTCCCAGTTCACTTCCGTCTCCCCAAGAAAAGAGGCTGGACATGTGTTCACATGAAGGCTAGGCACAGAAGGGGCATGACCCAGGTGAAAATGATTTAGAAAGTGCTATGCAAGAATAACAGCAATACCTCTTATGTGAATTATCTCTACTTTGCAAAACCCTCTCATCTTCATGGCATAGGAACTCTGAATAAGGTTTTGTCTCCACCCCTTCCTGACCCCCAGTTTCTCTGAATTTTAGAAAATGATCCTATGGGTAGGTGATAACAAAGGATGAAGAAATGAAGATTAAAATGTTCAGGCTTCAGGGCAGGAGTGATTTGGGGTAAACCCTGGAAAAGAGTTGGGGAAAGTTTTCTGTATTCTTCAAATTGCCAAAGGCAGTAGCCCAAATCTGGCCCTTTGGAGAACTTTAAACAATTGGGATCAATAAAAGGGTGAAAAAAGCATGAACAATTTTGGTCTGACATTCCCATAATCTGCATGTCCATATTAGGAGAATGATAAATAATATGCAATGATTTAAAGAATAAAATAGATTTATATGTACTGGCACATAAAATTCTCCATTGAAAAAGGCAAGTCACTGAATAATGTGTGTAGTATAATATTATAACATGATCCCATTAATACACACACATACATACACATGTTGACTATGTCTATATGTAAAATATGTATGTGACAATACATGGAAAAGGTCAAGATGGGTTCATCCCATACTATCAGCAGTGGCCATGGATAGGGAGGGGAGTTAGAGGGAGATTGTTATTGTTTACTAGAGGCCTAGTGCACAAATTCGTGCACCAGTGAGGTCCCTCAGCCTGGCCTGCGGGATTGGGCCAAAACTGGCTCTCCGACATCCCCTGAGGGGTCCCAGATTGTGAGAGGATGCAGGCCAGGCCGAGGGACTCCACTGGTGCACAATTGAGGCTGTGGAGGGACATGGGAGGTTGGCCAGCTAAGGAGGGACAGCTAGAGGGCTCCAGGGTGTGTCTGGCCTATCTGGCTAGTCCCTATCTACTGGACCGCAGCAACAAGCTAACCTACAGGTCGGAACTTTGCCTCCTGGTGGTCAGTGCATGTCATAGCGACTGGTCAACCAGTCGACTGTCTGCCCCCTGGTGGTCAGTGCATGTCATAGCAAGTGGTTGAGCAGCCTTAGCATATTATTAGCATATTGTGCTTTGATTGGTTGAACGGCAGACTGGTGGACTGGACACTTAGCATATTAGGCTTTTATTATATAGGATTTAATTCTGTATTGTTTCACTTTGGGTTTACAAGGAAATTGCATTGATTTTGTAATTTTTTTTTTTTTTTACAAAAACAAAAGATATTCCCACAAGAGAAATGGGGTCAGACATTTAGGGAAGACAGTTTGGAATGTGGCCTGAGGGTCATTGCCCCAGACTAGTGTTCCCATGGAGATGGCCATTAAGGTGGCCCCATGATTCAGGTGAGCTGATCACTTATCTGTAACCTTCACAGCTCCACTGTGCCCAGAAGACCTTCTAGCTCTGAATCTGAATAGGGAATTTTAGCTAAGCACCAGGAACGTATTGCACTGTACCAGACAGGAATGCCAGACTCCAACTGTTCCTCCTAATAGAATTCACCTTGAGAGGCAAGGAATGAAAATATTTTGCACATCTCGCTGTGGCACCTGGATAAACACACACACATCCGCACAGTTGCCTGACTAAGGATCTTGCTTTAAGATTGTTTTCTCAAGGAGCATGAGAGGAAGGTTATCACAGAAACTGTATCTTCACATAAGAAAATGCTGCTGGTTTTTAATCAAATGTGCAGAATGCCAATTCTACAGTGCACCTGTCTACTTCTTCCCTATATCAAGTGCAGTTGAAAATTCTGGTTGACGGCCCTCAAGTGCGTGCCTGTCAATCGAGCTGTCTCCAGTACATCCCTGTCTCAGCTCTCCCTGCCATGCTGTCTCCAGGCTGAGTCTGAAGTGTCTGCCTCACTGTGAAGGGGTTTGGCCTGAGCTGTGGCAGAGCCAGAATCTCCTCACCTCTGCCCCCCGGGTTCCCTTTCTAAAGAAGAGTACACACGCCTGTCCAGCACCAGCTGGATCCGGTTACTCACCCACAGTGTGAAATAATTTCTGAAAAGGTCCATATTTCCCTGTTAGCAATCTGGTGCTGACTGCCTATTGTTTATCCTCCTGGCTCTGGGCAGCCGCTGGCTGGAAATGTGAGTCCGTAGCCCAAAGGGAGGATCATTGCAATGCGGTACCCAAGGAAGGTGGAGGAAGAGGTTTTGTCTGGCTGCAAACAAGAAGGAGGTGAATTGTCTGTAAAGATTTACAAATAATGATAGACACCACTACAAGTTAGTCTGCTTTATTATTATCACCAGGCAACTGACAATCCTAAACAATGTCCAGGACAGAATACTCATCCCTACATGGGTAGAATACTCATCCTTACATGGGTAGAATACTCATCCCTACATGGGCAGAATACTCATCCCTACATGGACAACAACTGGGACAACAAAGCCAGGAACCTCATAGCGCACCATGGTCAAGACTGTGAGGTTTGAAGTTAGGCACTACATGGGTAGACCACGGTCATGTCCATGGTACAACAACTGGGACAACAAAGCCAGGAACCTCATAGCGCACCATGGTCAAGACTGTGAGGTTTGAAGTTAGGCACCCTAGTTAGAACCCTAAGCCTGCCACTGGTTAGCTCTGTGAATGTGGCGAGTTACTTAACATCTCTGAGCCTCAGTTTCCTCTACTGTAAAATGTTAACATGATATTGTAGGACTGTTGTGAAGATATGAGATAAACTATGTGAAAACTCTTCATAAACTGTAAAGTGACAGAAAAATGTCTAAAATTAAATGCAGTTAAAATTAAACTTGAACTTGAAGCTCCCCAAATATGGCAGGTGTATTCACTTTTCCACCCTTTTCCACATGTTATACTTTCAAGCAATGTCCCTGTTAACCTCTCATTCCCCATTATCCCTGTGATCTGCCTTTTTCACACCACTCCAGCTGCTATTTCAAAATAAACCATAGGCCTGGCCAGTGTGGCTCAGTTAGTTGAGCATGAACCATACACCAAAGGGTCGCTGGTTCTATTCTTGCTTGGTCAGGGCACATTCTGGGTTGTGGGCTGGATCCCCAGTGGGGGGCATACAGGAGACAGCCTATCAATGTAACTCTCTCACACATTGATGTATCTCTCTCTCTCTCTCTCTCTCTCTCTCTCTCTCTCTCTCTCAAATCAATAAAAGCATTTAAAATTAAATAAATACAAATAAAGTCAGAATTCCTTTGTAAATCCAAAGTAAGCTGCCCAATGTCCCTACCTAATGAGGTAGGGGACTAGATCTATCTTTCCTGAATTTTCCCTCTTAAGGATCCTGAAAGGTCACCGTCACATTCTCATGCATCAGTTCCCCTTGCTTCCTCTTGCCATTTACCTGCTGTTACCCACCAGGAGCTGGAACACCCCTCAAGGTGGGCTCTGCCACCATGATGCGTAACTGTGAGTCAGAAAGAGAAGCTCTTCCGAGATCATTGGTGAACAGGGAGAGGCAACTCGCCTTTTCGGACCTTCCCAGACTTGCCTCTTACAATTGGCCCAATACCTGCACAGGCAACTGGTCCAGAGAAAAAGGATTTGGTGCTTTTTCCATGTTTTTTTCTGAAGAGAAACCTTGCAGAGTGAACGTCTGAGATGATTTGGGGTTCACACCTACTGCCTGTGGAACAGCTTGAAGCTGACTAGATTAGCTGCTTGGAACACTCAGACTCTGCCCACACAGACCAGCCTGGCACCTGCCCAGCTCGGAGAGATCTGGGTTTTCGTCAGTTTGGACTCTTCACTGTCTTCCTTTATCCTGGGTCTGAGGGCAGTTCCTTCCATCCTTGCCCAGCCCCTCACTTCCAGCTTCCAGGTTCGGGCCAAGTTGATCAGTTGGCATTTTTGGATCAGTCCTTGGAGGCCACACTCATATTCCTTTTCTACCCCCTGGATTACAAGTTGCTGGTATTTTTACATATCTGAGCGGCTGCTGCACCAGCTTCCTCT
>NW_005871049.1:20019940-20061886 GCF_000147115.1 Myotis lucifugus | reverse complement strand
CCACGGCCATCCCTGCCTTACACCACGGCCATCCCTGCCTTACACCATGGCCATCCCTGCCTTGCACCCCTGTCATCCCTGCCTTGCACCCCTGTCATCCGTGCCTTGCACCCTGACAATCCCTGCCTTGCACCACGGCCATCCCTGCCTTGCACCCCGGCCATCCCTGCCTTGCACCCCTGTCATCACTGCCTTGCACCCCTGTCATCCCTGCCTTGCACCCCGACCATCCCTGCCTTGCATCATGGCCATCCCTGCCTTGCACCCCGACCATGCCTGCTTTGCATCATGGCCATCCCTGCCTCTGCTACATGGTCAGAGATTACATAGGCAATTGTCACATAATTGTCATTTAATCTCTTCCCAGAGATTTCAACTGGCTCTAAATTGTTTTGGCTAATAAAAGCTAAGGAGATTTGCAAAAAACTCCTGATGCATTTGAACACTTTGGGGACTGCACAGCCCAAAGGCAGATGAAATTTAACTCAAATAGGCATCAGGTAATGTGAGCTGGCAAAAGTGATCTAAGATGTGAGCGTACATCTGTGTGCTCCAGACCTGCAGCCCCCTCTGAGGAAGGAGAGAGGGGAGTGGCTCATATGGATGAAGTGGGCAGAGCAGCCAAAACATTTCCCAGGGTTATTACCCCTTGACAAGGAAAACTGGATCTCATTTCTTACAGCTCCATCAGTGACCTGAACTGGGACTCCTGTTTGGATCTGGTACAGATCCCAGAACCTCACTCCCTGCCCTCAGGTGTGGGAAGGCAGCAAGGTGATCCCCAGGTGAGGCAGGCTGTTCCCTCCAAATTGAGGCTGGGGGTATGGCAACACCTGACGGAGGGTGGGGAAGTGTATGTCTGTGTTTGTCTGGATTCACCATTGACCATCAAGGCTGAGAAGGTGCTAGGTTGTCTATGTCTGTCTAACCCCAAGGGTTATGTTTAGATAGAGAACCAGCTTCCAAATCACAGCAACCCCTGATTTCAGTCACTTCCTTACTTTCTTATAGAAAAATTACTGAAAAGCTGCATTTTACTGTCTTGTACACACAAACTATAAAACAGACTTGAATTTCAGGGTGAAGATATATCACAAATAAATATATATGCATATATGTGTGTGTCTACAGATACACACACACACACACACACACACAAACACACACACGTTTGCTAATTGTGATTCCTGCAGGTATGTCTCTGTCTGGCCCCAGTAACCAGTAGACAGGTAAGCAACATCACTGGCACTTTAGACACACCAGCCTTTACAGGTCAGCAGGAGGCTGAGGCAGGTCTGCTAATCATACCTTTGCCCTAACCACTTACCCTCATCCAAACCTCTGAAGGGCTGGGACACAGGCCATCAGCCCCAAATCTTCAAGCCCCTCCCCCAGAAGATGCTGATATCTAGAAAGAGGAGGAGAAATGGCCTGTTGCGGCAGGATGGTGAGTCAACAAAGCTGGCCAGCTTCACACCCTCCTGAAAGAGATGAAAGGGCTTCCCAGCGTATCGTGTCTCAGATCTCCCAGTAGACATGGAAAATGAGGTGCTCTGAGAGGCAGCCTTTGGGAAAGCGGCCCTTTTATAAAAGGGACACTCTGTGACCAGGAATTTCAGTCCACTTCATGGTGAAATGAACAAGTTGTTAGAGGGTGTCAAGCAGAAGCCTTAGGGGAGGCCAAGCAGGGGAGATCCTGAACTTGGGAAGGGTAGGCAGAGGGGGTTGCTACCTTAAGATCCCACAGGTCTACTGGAGGCTCCTCTGGATCCCGAATAGCAGAATATAACTAGCCAGCTGCCAGCGAAGCACCCAATGGCTTTTATCAGATGCCCTCTCTTTGCAGCACCATCGACATTCACAAAAGGACCACATTTTAAAGCCCCCAAAGGAACCCATGTTATTCAAAATTTCATATTAACATAAATAGCACAAAATAAGCACACTTAACCAGAAAAGAAATGCAAGCCATTAGTCACCTAAGTTCTTTCAAATTTTGTTTTTTCATCTGTAGGCTGTGGCATTTGGACCAAATTACATTTTAACATTCCTTTTATTTCTGAATTCCTGTGATCTATTAAACAACACCTTGCAGGAAACCTCAAAGAATGTCAAAAACAAAACCAAGAAGCTGAGGGCACCCATGAAAAAAATGAAAAAAGAGATAGAAAATAGATTGTATCAATGCTGTGCCTTGCCCTTTACCAGGGAAGATGTGTGCCCTTGAAATGAACAGATTGGAGCATTCAACAAAATTGTAGTAAATGCACAAAATGTTCTAGTCTTAACTGGAAAAACAGATATCAATAAATCACCCAGACAGGATGTGATCACCTAAGAATTTCGAATGAATTCATGGGCAGAGTGGAGCTGTCAACCACGATGTGAGACCAGTTGTTGCCACAGCTGCTGTGGTAGACAGACAGCAGTCAGGTTGCCTATGTCAGCCATAGTCTGAGTTTCCAGAAGGGCCCCTGGAAAAACACCCACTGATGGTCTCTCCCTTTCATACTAACCAAGTTGGTGAAATTGTTAAATCAAGTCCAGAACCCTGCAAAGCTCAAATCAGCACAACCCATGGAGGCAAAGGCAGGATGAGTTCTACATGGAAGAACCAGGTCTGGTCATCAGTGTTTATGTGGAGAAAGACGGGGAGGGAAGAGGAGGCAAGTCCTTTCTTAGACTTTGGAATTGCCTTTGACAAGTGTTCACACCAAAATCTTAGTGTGGGAGAGTAAAGGATGATTGAGTCACCATGGGATTAGGGGACTATTAGAAATGGATGAGGAATAAAATCCCAGAAGAGGAAAACCAGGTACTAAAAAGAAGCCATTTTCTTGCAAGAAGTGAGTTCTCAGTTATCAAGAGGGGCTGATCTTGGTGAATAACTTTTTTAAGAGATTGGGAAAACCAGGTGCACAATGAAACATTCATGGTTGTCGATGACTCCAAGGCATCCTAAGTGGTAAAATGGCAAGTCAATGGGATAGAGACTATGTAAGGCAAACCAAGAAGCGGTACTGGAGAGCATTGTGCTAAGTGAAATAAGCCAGTCAATGAAAGAAAAATACCACATGATCTCACTCATTTATGGATAATAAAGACCATTATAAACTGATGAACAAAAATAGATACAGAGGCAGAGCAGCATTGAACAGACTGTCAAACTACAGAGGGAAGGCCGGGGAGGGTTGGGGGGGGGTGGGAGGGGTAAGAGATCAACCGAAGGACTTGTATGCATGCATATAAGCATAACCAATGGACACAAGACACTGGGGGAGTAGGGGAGGCCGGGGGAAGGTCAAGGGGGAAAAAAGGAGACATATGTAATACTCTTTGTAATACTTTAAGCAATAAAACAAAATTTAAAAAAAAGAAAGAAGCGGTACTGGAATTTCTGTGTGGGCAGGTTCAAGTTAAAGCACCTTATAAGCAAAAAGTTATAGAATAGTAGCCTAGGAACAATCCATAAAGCCAAGAGGAGACCTTAGGAGTTATTTGCTTTCCCGAGAACATTAAGCTTAATGCAGGACAATAGCATCAAAGACAATAACATGCCAGGCACTCCACAAATATTTGTTAAATGAATAAAATGCTGAATCATCAGAAAGACACAAAATGAAATATGTTCAAACTTGAACAAAACTATTTGTAACAGGATGTGAAAATGGGACTCTTCTTACCTCTATTTTAGCGGAGGCACCAAAACAATACATCTTACATTCCAAAATAAGACCATTACTTTTTAAAGGGCTTATAAAAAGGATATGGCTGGCAATCTCAAAAAGACACATACTGAATGATTCCATGAAATAACTATTACAGAGATGAAGAAAAGATTAATGGTTTCCAAATTAGGGATAAGAGAAGAAGGGGGTGTGCTTAAAGGAGTAGCATGAAAAAGCCTTGTAGGGACTGTATAGATATGTACTTGATTGTGATGGGCGTTACATAAAACCACATGTAATAAAACTGCAGAGCTGCAAACAGGCAAGCGCACACATGGGCGCGCGCGCGCGCGCACACACACACACACACACACACACAATTGAGTGCATGCATAACTGGTGAAATCTGAGTAAGCTCTCTGGATTGTACCAATGTCGGTTCCCTGGTTTTGATACTGCTTTCTAGTTATGCAAGATGTTAACATTGAAGGTGGAGACTTCATGGATCTCCCTGTACATTTCTTTGTAACTTTCTGTGAACCTATAATTATTTAAAAATAAAGAGGGTTTTTTTTTTTTAAAAAAGTGGGAGGTTGACCACCCACCTCTAGCCTATATACTAGTAAGAAGTTGGAGAAATGGAGAAAGGAGAGAGTGGAGGTTGAGAGAACATTTTTAGAGAATGCTCTTGGTATATTATGATTCCAATCCTTTCCTCAGAGGTAGGATTGGAATGCCAGCTCCTCGTGTTCAAATTGGTAAAGGAACATACTAAGAGAATAATCTGTGTCCTCTGCAGTTGTGGGACAAATCAAACTGTGTCTGATTCCCACCCAAGATATTTCAAGAGCAAGAGTTGGGGTGGCCAGATACTGACCCACTAGCCAAGGAGAGGAGGCTGAGCTGGGTGGTCTGCTCTTGCAGTTGCTCAGTGCAAAAGATATGTGCCTGCTTTCCATGAGCCAAATGTGGAGCAGGCATTGTCTTACCCAAGGGGGCTGCCTGGAGAGATGAACAGACAGCATCAGAGATCAGCCAGAAATAATGTGAAATGCCAGCAAGCAGAGGAGTAGACAGTAATGAGCTGGAGAAGAGTGCAGTACCTGTTAGTGAACCACAGAGGACAGGAGGTCTCCAGGGTTGGGAATGTCCAAAGAAACCACCAGACACAGATAAGCATAAGAATTGGCTCTACGCACATCCCAGACCCAGAGAGGGCAACACTGAGCTCATGGTGGTATCAGGTAAAGAAAAACTATTCTGACCAACGTGCTCTTCTCCCTCCAACCCTGGTGGGGCCAGAAATCACAGTTAATGAGATGGAGGAGGGAGATGGAAAAGCACACTTAGAAGAAGGAATACATTCAGCTGCCAGATCCCACCTGTAACAGGGCACAGGCAGAGAAGGAAGAGAAAACAATATTGAACCAAGTTCAAAGTATTATCCATTACATGCGACTGGACTTTTAAATTATTGATTGGAGGCTCTTACATATCTGGGTGACCAGAAAACCTGCCTGATATTTCATCTACTGGTAGATGCAAGAGAAAAAAACTAAGCCTCTACAGCAGATTTAAAGGGACAGAGAGAGGCAAAGCATTGGTTCATGATTCTATGCCATGGTCTTGCTTGTTCAATGTAATAGTTACAGAATGTGCATACTGATGGCTATTTTATCAAGAAAGGTATCACAGATCTGGAAAACAGCAATGAAAAAGAGCAAGGGGATAGTGTCGGGGGAAGGAGCACTGGCACATGAGAAGAGATTTTAAACGATTATGATTTGAATCTGAAGACAAAGCTTGAAAGGGAAATTTTATTGAAATCAATAAAATCATAAACAATATGGATAAGGTGAAGAAAAACCATTGCCAGCCCCCAGAATACAATAACAGGAGGTCACCACTCAAGGTAAGAGGAAGAAAAAGCAAGGCCAAATACTCATAAGGAAGACACTGCCTCTCAAGAAATGCTGTAGGTGAAAATACCCATAAGTGGGTAGTTTTCAGTCTAAATTCACTTGAACTTGGAAAAAAAATAAATATATCTCATACAGCAATTTTAGGGAGAGGGAAGATTCTGAAATTATATTAGCAAAATGAAACTCCTGAAATGCAATTAGAAGTACCCGTACTATACTGCCATTGTAATAATTCACTTTAATTTTCTAAACTACATCCCATGTGACGCTTCAAGAGAGCAAGAGGTATCTGTTACTACAATTACTCCAACAAGATTAATGGTTATAACTTGCAATGTCAATAGCTATCATATTGATGGGAAAATGTACTTTGTGAATAAATAAAACATCACTAATGGAATGATGCTTACATTGTTCCTCTAATTAATGTAACCCAGATTCTTTTCATCTCATCTGAACGGGCTACCCAAGACTTTTAAAGGTTCTGAATCAGGGCTCGCCACCAAAGTGCACATTGTATCATCCTGCCCAAGGCCTCGATGGTGCTGTTCCCTTTGCCCAGAATACCTTTCCCACCGCCATCACACCAATCAGATCTCTGCTCAAATGTCACCTGCTCGGAGAGACTTTCATATTTTTTGCCCTATTTAAAATGACTGCCTTTATTTATCACTGCTTAAAATTATAATGTTTATTTTCTGTGTACTTATTGTCTATTTCCCTACGGAATGCAGCACCATGAAAGCAGCCAATGACTTTGTCCTTTCACTGCTGCAACCTTGCGGCCTAGAGCAGTGCCTGGTACCTAACGGGCAGGGCAAAGGCTGCA
This sequence comes from Myotis lucifugus, assembly GCF_000147115.1. NCBI lineage: Eukaryota > Metazoa > Chordata > Mammalia > Chiroptera > Vespertilionidae > Myotis > Myotis lucifugus. The sequence goes on along the minus strand of NW_005871049.1, from coordinate 20,055,467 downwards.
GTTTCCCACCTAGCATGCATGTTCCCCTTCTCCCTTAGTAACAGAGTCCCTCTATTGTCAGGTCCAGCGGTTGTGCCCAGCTATAGTACGACTTCTGCCGCTTCTCTTGTCAACAGGAGTAGTTAAAGAGGTCTAAGCAGAAGTCATGAGATGGAGCCTCTTGGAAAACACTTTGAAGGAGGCTTACTCTTTAAAGAAGGCATGCCTTTTCCCCCTTGGCTTGTCTTCCTTCCTACTGCTTGGAACATGAATGCAATGGCTGGAGCTGCAACAGCCATGATTGTGTCCATGAGGTAAGCTTACTTGTAAGAGCTACTCCAGGAGGGCCTGAGTCTTTGGTCCCAGGTCTAGACTGCCTACCTCTGGACTTCCTTCACATGAGAGAGAGAAAACAAAGCACCTCTACATTATCTATGATGCATGATTAGTTATGTGTTTTTTTGTAGCCAAACCTAATTCTGATAGATGAGTGCTTAGTAAATATTTGTTGAATATACATGTGTTTTTCTTTTAAACTTTTAACTTTTAAAAAGTTTTTAAAAACATACCTTGCTAGTTTCCCCACTCCAAACCTCTAGTTAAGCTCTGGAGTGAGAACTAGGGTGATTGTGATCATCACATTAGTTTGCAAACCACTGGTTAGAAGACCTTTCCAGTGAGCTGGATCCACACAGAGCAGAACAAGGAAGAGCTGTGGAAACAGCTCAGCCATCTACCTGCTGGCTGTGCAACCTGAGGCATGTTGCTTAACCTCACTAAGCCTCCAATTACCATCAGCAAATCGAGTCAACACTGTAAATTGTGCTTCATAACAATTGTTATGATAGGAGTTCTAAGGCAAACTAGGCTATTTTAGGGGGGAAATGCCATGCCTTTGCCCACATGGCTATCCCTGAGACAATGCTGGGAAAACCACACGGGCAACCAAATCTACATGAGCATCCTCATGCTTTAATACTTGGAGGAAAAGAAGGCAAGTCATATAGAGAACTCTTTTGAATGCAAATTACAGAGACCATTGGGTCCAGCTCAGTTGAACTGAGGAATGTGGCTGCACTGAAGGAGCACTGGCCCAGGGACTGAACAGCCCCAGGTTCTTCCTCATCTGTTCCCAGCTCTTCCTCTCTGCTCCATTCTTCCCTTCCTCCCTATAACCTCGCTTCCTCTGCTCTTCTGGCTCACATGGCAGGAAAACATGACTGGAGAGAACCATCTAAAGTCAAGTGTTACTAATCCCCCCATTGAGGAGGAAACTCCGTCGTCCTATTCCGAGACAGATTGGCCCTCGCTTCCTCTGCTCTTCTGGCTCACATGGCAGGAAAACATGACTGGAGAGAACCATCTAAAGTCAAGTGTTACTAATCCCCCCATTGAGGAGGAAACTCCGTCGTCCTATTCCGAGACAGATTGGCCCATCTCAGCAATAGGACCACCCAGGCCTCAGGAACTACAGTGTGGGTGGGGTGGATGAGTCCCACTGTAGGAACATGGCTACTCCTAACATAACGAGATGGATAGAGGCAGTGCTGGAGGTAGTTAGACAGATGTGAGACAAGCAAGGACCACCAGCCAGGTACAGAAGGTCACCAGGGTGGAAAGTCCCAGGTACCTAACAATGGAAATCAATTGTAGGGTGAGACCTCACCCCAAGGGTGACTTTTCCTCCCCTAGCATATTGCTGGTCATGAGGATTGGACCCCCTGACCTTTTCTCCCTAGAGATAACATCTAGGCCTTGGTTATATTTCAGTTCCTGGCCCAGGTAAGCAATAACCAGCCACAGCTGACCTCAGGACCAGCTGCATTGAATAATGACCCCCTGCCCTGGTACCATCCAATCAATCAATGGAGACCACAATCCCAAATGGACACACCTGGAAAGCTACTGAATATTCTATTAAGATCTTTCCTTGGGGCCTCCCCTAAAATCTCTGCCCTTAAAACCCTTAGGATGGAGGACCCAGTGGTCATGCCCCTGCCTTTTCCGTCCCTCTTCGTTTCCCTTTTCCTTCTCCTCACCCTTCTCAGGCACGTTTACCATTAGCTTTCTCACTGCCATGCTCCAAGGGCCCTTCCTTTACCTCTAGAACTTGTTTGCTAAGCCCATTTCTTCTAGAAATTACTTTCTCTACCTCTGTACTCTACCCAATAAATGTTCTCTTACAGTTGGGGTCTGGACTTTGAATTCTTTCCTAGCCAGAACCCAAGTACTGAGGTTGCTGAATCCAGGTTTGGTCTAACTTCCACCAGTCGGACACCTGGTGCCGTTCCCACCGCCTACAACAATTCTAGTAGGAACTATGCCCCACACTGGAGGGAAAACTGGACAGAAAAACAGTGCGTTCATGATGAGAACTGAAGGTTTTCTTTGGTGAGCAGAGTCTGGTCCAGAGCTGATGCAGAAGGAGTGCAAGTGGTGAGATATATGAGGTGAGATGCTGACTCTTCCAAAAGCTGGCGCAGCTGAACGGGTTCAGTCCCATCTGAGGCTGATAACTGGGTGTCACTGAGACTGACCTGGCTGCTGCACAGGCAGTTTAACCTGCAGCAGAGGAGGGCTTGCCGGGGTCCGGGGTTTAGTTTGATAAATATTCAGGTACAGTTTCCCTCAAGAACCAAACGCTCATGATGGGCTGAACCTAAGAAAAAAGAATGTCTCTGATCAGCCGCCTTTAACCTATTGCATCTTTGGAAATAAAAAGACTATTTATAGATTTCTGATCCTCTTTCTGCGAGAGCGGCTTTGAAGATCATGTGCAGGCGTCTGCAGGCCTCTCCTCACCTGCAGCTCCCACTGGGCACATCTCCACCCACTGAGGGCCTCCCCAGGCTCTGAACCCCGTTCCCTCCCCAGCCCTGGCCCCACCGGCTGCCCGGGGTTAGGAAGAGCGTGCCTGTCGCTAGTCTCTGAGCACTCACTTGGCTTGTTCCCCTACCTCGGCCCACGCCTCCATGTGTCTTCCCTGTGGAGGACAAGATGAAAGCATATTACCCATAGGATGTAAATAGGCAAATAGCTTCCTTGCTCTTCAACTCACTGATTGGTTGACCAAATGTGCTTTGTGACAACTCAGCATCTTGTGGGAGGGTTCCTTGGGTCTGAAGCGCTGAGGCCTCTGTGAGGCCTAGAGCATCTTCACTCAGGGCTCAGGGCCAGACAGTAGTAGCAGCAAAGACTCTCTGTAAAGGAGGCTAAATGTCTTTCTAGATGGGCTCCTCGAAGGCTTTCTTCCCCCTGACACTAACACAAGCTTATGGGACTCTAAGTAGCCTAATTAAAATCAGGGTTAAGTCTCCTTATGACTTCCACTGCAGGGGGAGATAGAATAGCAAACACTTTTGCAGTAAATGCCATTGACCCTCAGAGGTGCTGGGGGCCCTGAATGTAGGGACAGGAAGAGGGAGGCCTGTCCAGCAGCGTGGAACCTGCTTTGGCTTCGTGCTCGCATGAACCTGGGCTTGAATTCTGCTCTAACCCTGAGGACCTGCAGGCCTGGAGAAATTTTCATAATTCCTCTGGGTTTCTGCTTCCTCTCCTGTAAAACAGGGGTAATATCCCATGAATTACTGTGAGGATTAGAAATGCCACGTGAAGGCCTGGCGCCAAGCCCAGCACAAAGTAGCATCTCAAATAAATGACACCCAGAGTTGCTGTGAACATACTTGAAATAGCACAACGCATCAGTCTCACAAAAGGGCTTCTGCTCCTCTGTGTTTCTTACAGTTTTCTCTTGGGCGTTAATAACGCCCCATTAGTTGCTGTCTCCTTGGGAACCTGTGCAAGCATCCACAGCGGAGTTTCTCCAGATGTGCTGCCATGCTTGTAGGACTGCAGAGTCCTGGGCCCTACCCTAGACCTCAGGGGTGTGGGGCCCAGGACTTGGCATTTAAAATTTTTTTTAAATTTTATATTTTTATTGATTTCAGAGAGGAAAGGAGGAGAGAGGGATAGAAACATCAATGATGAGAGAGAATCATTGATCGGCTGCCTCCTGCACACCCCCTACTGGGGATCCAGCCCACAACCCAGGCATGTGCCCTAATTGGAAATCAAATCATGACCTTCTGGTTCATGAGTTGACGCTCAACCACTGAGCCACACTGGCCAGGCAGGATTCTGCATTTTTAACAGTCGTTGCAGCTGAGTCTCACATGAGAACACATGAGGACTTCTGCTCCACATGGGATGGGGGGTTTGGTGATTTTTTAAGGCGGAGTGAGAGAGGGTGGGACAGTGGTGCTTTTAACTGGTGAGGATGGTCTCAGAAGGGTCAGAGGAGGTGCCCTTTCTCCTGGGTCCTGGCTGCTGGGAGGAGTGGTACCCATCCTCACTGTCCCGAGAAAAGGTCCTGTCTTGCCTAGGAAAGTGCCTAAGTAGCCAGGAGTCTACCCCAGGTCTGTATACTGTTGTCATTTCTACAAAGTTTGGAAATTTTCCCAAATCAAAAATACTTTCTTTTTCTCAGCAAATTGGGAGCCTAACACCACATCAGCAAATTCTTATCTGTAAGAGAAACAGGACCAAGGTCTGAGTGAAAGTGAGTCCATCTCTAAATGATCGATTTAAAACTTGGAAGTAGGTTGCAGTGTACCAACTGGCCTTCCCTCCCCAAGGGGCAGGATGTAAAGAGATCTCATGACTTAAATTTGGATACTAGTCAGGAAACACAATAGTTTGGGTATTTTTATGGAGTTCCTTTTTGTTCTGTTCTTTTTTTCTTCTTCTTTATTTCCATCCTCCAAAAATCCTGTCTGCATCGTGGTCTAAATATGAGGAAGAAACCGCTGTCTGAAGGCCATCTAGAACCAGCACTCTGTGTACCTGACTTCTGTGCATCTCCTTGGCATTGGTCCCCACTTGCTTCTGACTAATGTGGGACAACAAGCAGCTAATTAGCCTGGTCCATTAATTCAACCACACTCAACACAAGAAGGTCTTTGTGACCTGACCTACCGGGAATTAGGGGCCCTATACTTTGAAAGGGCCAAGTCTACCTCAAATGGAAATGAAGAAATCAAAATATTTCTTTTGCTGATATGTCTGTTGATATTTGCCAAGTAATTCTGTAAACAATTAGCCTTCCCTGGCAGGTATAAGGGAAGCCTGAGGCTTCTGGGGTATGAAACAGTATGAACAGTTCCCAAGTCAGTGCTTACCAGGTATTCTACTGGTTCTCATGTGGGATGATTCCAGAACCATTGCTCTTACTCGAGCCTTCTTTGGTTTCTTTGTTGCCTCTGAAACATAAAATTGAATTTGGTTAGGTAGCAGGGGAGCCATGCCGACCTCTAGTGATGAGTGTGGTAACAGGACTGATTTTTGGTCAGTGTTTTCAGCCTCACATGATCTTGTGAGAAGACAGATTCATTTATCCCAGTCATTTTTCACATATGTATGTATCTGATGATCAAAGGGACCAGAAGAGAAAGATGGGTAACTCATTTAATCTTCATTCATTCACCAAAGCTCCAATAAGCAGCCACTCTAAGACAGGCTCTGTGCCAGGCCCTGAATTTGAGAGGAGCAGTGGATGAGGCAGAGCCTTGGCATTCGAGGACCTCACAGGGGAAAGTGTAAGCAGAGAGCAATCAAGATGCAATGGGAGTGGAACTAAGGAACAGCAAACACTGAGTGTACCAGAACTTCATTCCTTTTAGGACCCAATCACCATTCATTCTATGGACATACCACATTTTGTTTCTGGCCCCTTCCCTCATCTTCAAAGTAAATTCTCTCAGACTCTGCATCCCTCGTCATCTCTCTTTCCCCTACCACAGCCAGGAAAAAGTTTTCCCTTTTTAGGGATTCTGTGGTTGGGTTGGGAACACTTGGATAATCCAGGTCCTTAACTTAATCACATTTATAACCATATTCTGGGTTATGTTCCAGCATATTCTGTAACAAGTTATGGGAATTAGGGTATGAACATTGGAGGGGCGGGCATTATTCTGCCTACCATAGACATGTAAACAAATCGTGATAAAGGACCAACTAGAAACTAAGCATACACTGACTGAAATAAAGAATATTATACAGACTCCCAACAGCAGACCAGAGGAGCGCAAGAATCAAGTCAAAGATTTGAAATGCGAAGAAGCAAAAAACACCCAACCGGCAAAGCAAAATGAAAAGAGAATCCGAAAATACGAAGATAGTGTAAGGAGCCTCTGGGACAGCTTCAAGCGTACCAACATCCGAATTATAGGGGTGCCAGAAGATGAGGGAGTGCAAGATATTGAAAACCTATTTGAAGAAATAATGACAGAAAACTTCCCCTACCTGGTGAAAGAAATAGACTTACAAGTCCAGGAAGCGCAGAGAACCCCAAACAAAAGGAATCCAAAGAGGACCACACCAAGACACATCATAATTAAAATGCCAAGAGCAAAAGACAAAGAGAGAATCTTAAAAGCAGCAAGAGAAAGAGGCTCAATTACCTACAAGGGAATACCCATACGACTGTCAGCTGATTTCTCAACAGAAACTTTGCAGGCCAGAAGGGAGTGGCAAGAAATATTCAAAGTGATGAATGCCAAGAACCTACAACCAAGATTACTTTATCCAGCAAAGCTATCATTCAGAATTGAAGGTCAGATAAAGAGCTTCACAGATAAGGAAAAGCTAAAGGAGTTCATCACCACCAAACCAGTATTATATGAAATGCTGAAAGGTATCCTTTAAGAAGAGGAGGAAGAAGAAAAAGGTAAAGATACAAATTATGAACAACAAATACGCATCTATCAACAAGTGAATCTAAGAATCAAGTGAATAAATAATCTGATGAACAGAATGAACTGGTGATTATAATAGAATCAGGGGCATAGAAAGGGAATGGACTGACTATTCTTGGGGGGGAAAGGGGTGTGGGAGATGCGGGAAGAGACTGGACAAAAATCGTGCACCTATGGATGAGGACAGTGGGTGGGGAGTGAGGGCGGAGGGTCGGGTGGGAACTGGGAGGTGGGGGGTTATGGGGGGAAAAAAGAGGAACAAATGTAATAATCTGAACAATAAAGATTTAATTTTAAAAAAATAATAATAATTTTATGGTTGGGTCACAACATGAGGAACTGTATTTAAAGGGCCAGAAGGTTGAGAACCACTGTCCTAGAAGCTAGTTCTCCTCTGTTTAAAGTAAATCCTAGATGACTCCAATAGAGTTAAAGAAAACATTTCAATAGCATAAGGAGCTAGCATGGTGCAATGACAGAATAGCATAGGCTGGTCTATAACCCCCACATGGAATTATAGAGAAAAATAAATAAACCACTGCCGATTGTTTATTAGAGCATGCTTCAAAGGGAATGACAAGCCACGTTTCCTGGCTTGGGAGGCTCTTAGAAACTCGGATTCGGTGGGGCATGACAGAGAGAAAGGTGCTGGCAGGAAGGGCATGAACCCGGATACCGGTTCTGCCTCCCCATCTCATGCTGGGTAACCACTCACGGCTGCTTTACTGCTCCGGGCCTCTGTTTCTTCCTCTATGAGACGAGGTGGCTTGGATGAGCTCTGCAATGCCAGGGCCTAGGACTGGAAGGAGCGCCCTTTGATGGGGCAGATATGCGTTCAGGAACACAAGTTCTCACAGCATCCCAGAGGCTCGTGTTTAACCCAGATTAGCTGCCTGTAGAATGAAATGCATGTTTGACATAGAGAAAATTTAATATTTGTGCCAACTGATAAAGCATGCTCGTTTATATGCATGTTATAACTCATAAATATCCAATGTTCATCTGAGGTCAGTGAGTGGACCTCTCCCTCCTGGTTTTCCAGTTGTTGACAAGTCAGCCCAGTTCAGAGCTGACCCCACGGAAGGACTCATTAATTCAGTCCTTACTGTGCGCTGGGCACTGTGCTGGGGAGCCGAGGAGAGGGACAAGCTGTGGATTTGCATTTATTGGCTCATGGTACTCTGTGGGTATCTCTCTATTCACAGCATAACAGTACCTGCTGTCCCCCAGATCAGATGATGAGAGAATAAGTTGTTGATTGGCATGTCAGTTCATTTCCACTTCTTTTTTATGTATCACAAATAAGTGAGGTGTAATGTTGGTGGCAGAAAACAGGGGATTATTCTGGAAACCGGTTCTGTTTGGTTTCTGTTTACTTTTCCTCCAACAGAATACTGACTTTAAGCTTACCATGTGAACGCAGAAAAGCATCTCATTGAGATGGCCTTTACAGAAGGCAGTGGACATGGCTCAGGGATGAGAGTCCTACCCATCAGACCCGGGTGGCCATGTACCTGGCAACAAGCAGGGCCTCTCAGCAATCCAGCGTGGCTGGGATCTGGCCTCCTGGCACTGTCTGCACCCTGCAGACATCAGTGGCCTTAAAACAAGAGTCAGGGCCTACACTAGCGCCCTCTGCATCACCGCATAGCCACGGAGGGAGAATCAGGCGCTGCTTCCTGGCTGACAGGCCTCCCTGTGAGCCTGGCCCATTCAGCGGAGCAGATGGTGGTGAGGCAGGAGGAGTTGTGGAAGCATGTGGCTCTCTGGGCTCTCTGAACCTCGCGATTGCTGGCAAATGGGGGCCTGGATGTGCATCTGGGAATGAGTGCCTGCTGAGCAGAGCCCCCAGCCAGGGCCTGAAGCTTAGAGCCCCCAGTGCTGGGGCATCCCTCCCGTGCTCTGTCTTCCCAGGTACATAGACACTAGTGCTGACTCCCAGTACCAGCCCTTCTGCTAAAAATCAGTTACTGGACCCTGTGATGGAATTACCCGTGCAGGTCATGGTCTCAGTGGTTGAGAAATCGGCAGTGTACGGTGCATCCAAAGTTTGCTGTTGCTTCTTAGGAAATATTTCTAGTACTCTCGCCTAAGGCCACACTCCAGGTCTACTCTCCCATAAGCTCCGCTGTAGAACCCGGGTAATTCTCTACCTGTTACTGTCACCCACAGATACCCCAATCCCTTTCTGCCCTCTTTCATTCCAGCCCAAGCCTGAGGCATTTGATGGGGAACTCATTCCTGTACTGGAAGGTGTGGGTGGCTTGACTTCTTCCTCTGAGGAAGATTTCCAGGGAGGAGCGCATTGTTTCCCTCTAAGGAACAAGCCACAAACGTTGGCATTTCAGCCTCGAAGGTGGGCCAAGGGAAATTAGGTTTAGATGGAGTGGCCATATCTGAAATCAAACCACGGAGACAGCTCTGATGCATAAGATTTCAATTGGTTGATTGTCAGAGTGAGGCTTGAAGACTTAGGAGTTAAGTCTATGTCAGTCCAGCTCTGAAGCTAAGCCCACAAATGTGCTGTGACTCTGAATTAAGTGGCCCGCCCATGGACGGCTCCTCTCTCTTCCCAGGCAGGCTCCCCGGATGCCCTTGTAGGTAAGAGAGGCCGCACTTTTGCCCTCCTCCGTTGGCTCCTCCAAGCCTGGCTCCTTCCATGCTGGCCAGCAGTGTGGACAGAGAGTGACAGAGGCCACTATGAAGAATGATGCGTGGTGGGCCATGGCAGGGTAAAGACAGGAGAAAATAATGGTGATGGTCTGTAAATACCATCCTTTCTATACCTCCCTCCTCCCCCTTATTGAACCAAGTGGATAAGAATGTGGTGAGAACCAGAGGTAAACCCAGAAGCGGGTTCCACAAGCAAGTTTTAAAGACGAATCCAGGCTCCTGGTGTAATGCTGACCACACTGGGAAGGGGAAATGCACTTCACTCAGTGGCAGGCACTTCTCTGTTGGTGATTTGCTTTGACTGGAGACAGTAAGACTGATTCCTGATGGAGGAGGGGGCAGCCATGCTGAACCTCAGAGCTTCGGTCAGCTACCTCCGCCTGACACCCACAGCGTCTCAGTGTGCACAGACCAGGAGAGATCAGCCTCAGCCTCCACATTCTCACTTTCTGTGTCCCAATCATCCTTCCTGTGAGAGAAACAGCAGGTCATTTGGGTCACCCAGCTTCCTCCCGAGGGCTAAAGCATCATGAGAGGCTGAGGGGAGGGACAAGCAAGTGCCCTCCTGTGGGCTGTCAGGAGCATGGAGTGCAGACTTCTGTGGCCTTTTTGATGGCTTGTTTTCTGCAGGAGTATTTCCCTCCTACCAGCCATTCTCTTTGTTAAAGGGAGCTGTTCTGTGTGCTGGATTTATTGGCTGTATCTAGAATCTATTTTCTCCAAAGGCATGTCACAGATGCCCACTCTTCTAGTCTATCCTGGGATGTGGCGAGATCTGAAACTGACAAGAAGTGGATGAATTTTAAAACCCCAGGGGGAATGGAGCAGGTCGGTGCAGGACATCGGGGTTCTCTCTGAGTCCACTCTTGTCCACTGCGGCACAAAGGAGTTTTTAAATCAGCATCCCTCACCAGCCTGCAGATAAGCTAATCACTGGGGCTCTCTCTGAATGGATGGGAAAAATGTAATCTCCCTCTCCTTAGGTAACAGCCTCAGCCCATCTGGGGGAAATCCAAGCCACGGTACCTCCAGAAGACAAATTTTTGATCTGTGTAATCCCACTCATTCATTCATTCAGTAAATCTCTTCATGTTTGGCTCTGGAGATAAGGAGATGAATATTATGGCTTGCCCTGTCTACTGAAGGTGACTGAACAAAAACATATTCAAGCCATCATTGCATCCAAAAAGTAACTCCAAAACACTAATTTGAAAAGACTTATGCACCCCCACTTTCATTGTAGCATAACTTACAATAGCCAAGATATGAAAGCAACAAACAAAACAGAAACAAACCCATAGATACAGAGAACAAACTGATGGTTGCCAAGGGGAGAGGATTGGAGAATGGGTGAAATAGATGAAGGGATTAAGAAATAAAAATAGGCAGTTATAAAATTGTCATGGGGTTATAAAGTACAGCAAAGGGAATATAGTCAATAATCTATAATAATAAAAGTGTAATATGCTAATTAGACCAGACAGCCAGACGACCTTCCAGACGACCTTCTGGATTAAGCCAGGGTTGCGAGGACCAAGCCCCTTCCTCAAATTTCATGCATCAGGCCTCTAGTATTGTAATAACTATGCATGGTGTCAGGGAGGTACTAGGTTTACTGGGGGGATTGCTTTGTAAGTTTTATAAATGTGTCACTTACTATGCTATACACCTGAAACTGATATAATATTGAATGTCAACTATAACTGAAAAAATTTTAAGTTTTTTAAAAAAATAGGCCATTTTCCATGGAAATGGCTAAACAAAACAAAAACTAAATAGCAAAGCACGTCATTCCAATAAGTCAGTGATTCTTGACTTGCAAGTGGGACTGTGTCTTAGGGTCAGTGTGTAAGAGTCACCAAGGGGCTTTGCAAAGTCTGATTTATCCTTTAGGAGTATTGCATATTCCCTCCCCCTGAAAGAATCACCACGTCACTCTCTTATCACTGTTAACTGATGAGGAAACGGGTTGTACTGGGCAGGAGAGGAAGGTTGCTGCAGTGATACCTTTTCAAAGACAACATTTTTTAGATGCAATTTAGTACATTACTCAACAGTCTGAGCTATTGTTAATTACAGTTTAACTTAACTCTGGTCTACTTGTCCTCATGCTTAGATTGTTGGAAAGAAATAGAGACAAAGCCGAAGCTTTCTTTCTAGCACTGGTGTTTAACTTGGGAAGTCCTTATCGCTCCTCCAGGCCCCTTCTGCATTCTCAGTGAATCCAAAGATGAACATGTCACAGCACTGTGCCTCTACTCTGACAGCATAAAATTCGTGACCTGTTTTTCCATTTTGTTTTTTAAAGAACAGTAAAAATACCATTTCCCAGCAACTTGCTCATTAGAATTTGCCAACTAAGTGTATCTTGGAACTTGCATATAATTCCTTTAGCAACTCTCTGGAAACCTGCAAAATTTACAACTGCACAAGGGAACTCCACGTAAGAAAAAAAAAGCTGCAGAGAATATTCATCTCTCTACTCAGAATAAAATATTTTTAAGCACAAATGTAAAGAAATCTTTGGGCATTTAGATTTAAACTGGCTTCACAGGAGCCATATATTTGAAAGCATTTTAGTAGAAAGCAAGTGGTTGGAGGGGATTCTGTAAGCTTGGCATACATGGCCTGTCCCCTGTGGACATTATTAGTTGGTCACAACACTCTTCTCACCAAATCTGGATGCAATGTCTGCATTATTTTCAACAGTTGACCAAGGTTCTTAAACTGATGGAAGAAAATTGGGAAAAATAAGCATAGAATAGCTTCAAGGAAACAATTATGAACAAAATAGTACCCTTGTTTTTCCCAGAGCTAACTTCTTATGGGTGAAACACACAATAAAACAATCAATCCTATATAATAAAAGGCTAAAATGCAAATCGACTGAATGGCAGAACAACTGGTCACTATGACGTGCACTGACCACCAGGGGGCAGATGCTCAATTCAGGAGCTGCCCCTAGTGGTCAGTGTGCTCCCACAGGGGGAGCACTGCTCAGCCAGAAGCCCTGAACCAGGCTCACTGCTGGTGAGCACAGCGGTGGTGGCAGGAACCTCTCCCATCTTTGAGGCAGCACTAAAGATGTCCCGAGGCTCCCGAACTGTGAGAGGGCGCAGCCCAGGCTAAGGGACCCCTGTCCCCCCTAGAGTGCATGAATTTCATGCACTGGGCCTCTAGTAAATATATATTTAATATTTGGAGCTGAGTTTGAGAGTTGCCTTTGAGTTTTTATTTTATTTTTTGCTTCTCTTCCAAATTAACAGAATAATGATCTTTATCTGGACACATGGCCTCCCAGTTAAAAGACTATATTTTCCAGTCTCCCTCATACATTCTGATCAGTGATATGCAAGCAGGCATACTTTACAGGAGTTCCAGAAAGTTTCCTTAAAGGAGAGGTGGCAAATCCTTCCTCCTCTTTCCTCCATCTTGCTGCTGGGAAACTGGATGTAATGGCTAGAGCCACAGCAGCCATACTGAACCTAGAGGAGTGGAGTCGAGCTTCTCAAAGCCACAAATCTTTGCTTCTCAATATCCATGGAGGCACCATACCGGCCCTGCACTGTCCACCTCCAGACTTTTTTTTTCCTTAAAAAAGAAAGAAATTTCCATTTTATTCAAGCTACTACTTTTTAAGTTTCATTCATAACTTAGCCTATCCCAACTGATAGTTTTAAAATATATATACACACACTCTACATAATGTTGAATTAGGTACATAATAGTGAAATCTATGTCCAAAAGTGGGTATCAAGTGGTCATTGAAGAGAGGCAGACTTCAGTGTTCCAACTGGAACAATTACAGATTTAAGTTTTGACATTTGGCAGAAGTAAAAGCACATATTTTCTTTTGTGGTTGTAGATTTTATTTATGGTTGGCATCATTTCTGAAAAGTTGCAGTGTTTGCCCAGAATAAATTAATGACTGGTTAAACTACTATATTAAATTGAGGGATTGTTTTCTATTTTAAAACAGTTTACAGAGGCATGAATTTCTCCTTTGCATTGGGTATTCCAAGGGAACATGTTTCATCTGCATTCTTGCCCTCTTTGTCTTTCATCAAAGCATCAGCACCATTGAAAACACCAGTGCTGCAATCCTATCTTTTGTTTTTTTTTAAAGCACCAACGCTGTGCTGATTTGCATATTAGTTGGCATAAATTTCAATATTAATTTCAATATTAATTTCACTGCCTCTAAATCTAGAAAATAAATACAGCCTGCTGCAATTACACAGATAACCAGTATTTAGGACACATGCATGCCTAAAAGTTTTAAACGTTCTACATTTAATTATACTCAGATTATACTTACACATATGCTCACACGGTTGTCAAACTATAGGTTATGAACTTCATAATGAATTTATTCCTTTAGCCAGATGTAAAGTCTCCATTTCAGAGGAAATGATAATACAGTTTCAGGAATGTATTGGTCAGGACCACTTTTAATTATAAATGACAAAAAACTCACCTAAAACTGCTTTAAGCTCTATTATGAACTTATTGGCTCACTCAATTCAGAAGTCCAAGGGGTTGTCTGACTTTGGGTACAACTGGACTGAGCGTTCAAATGATTTCTCTGGAACCTTTCTGCTCTGACTCCTCTGGCTCCGTTCTCGAACAGATGCCCTTTACATGCCATGCAAGATACCCCCTGCCAGTCGCAAGCGAATAGAGTCCTTGCCTCTTATATTCTCAGAAGAATTAAGGCCCTCTCTCTCCACATCAACCCTCAGTCGGGTGCCAGCCTATAAGTTGGCAGATTTGCCAGAATTACATGCAATAGGAAGGAATAGTTCCCAAAAGAAACCAATTGGGGGGTGGGGGGAGAGGACACACACACAATAAAAACCAAAAGGAAAAAAAAGGAATGTGTACTCATGAAAGGAAGATGATCATTCATTGGCTTTTGCTGAAATGAAGATGAGGTCAACTTATTACTGCCTGAAAAAGCTATGTCCCTTCTTAGTGAGTCCAGGCCACTACAGTGGAAGAGCCCCTAAGAAGCTGGTGGCATGTACAAGTGCTTCTAAAACTCTAATGTGCATACAAATCACCTGGTGTTTTATTAAAATACAGATTCCGATTCAGTAGGTCTGGGGTAAGGCCCAGGCCCAGGTCATGTCAATGCTGCTGGCCCATGGACCACACACTTTGAGTAGTAGTAAGGGTAGACCCTCGATTGCTACAGAAAGTCTGTGTGACCTCAAGAGCACAGCTCCCTGTCTTCCTTTGGAGTTGTCTCATCATCGCCACTTTGACACAGCCCTTGGATAAAGCCGCCATTACTGCTGCCACCCAGGGGCTAACAAGGTCAAGATCCCTGCCTTTTTTCTCCTCCTGGCACAGATGTACTGGCTTCTGCTTTGGGTGTCAAACAGTCCCTGGTGGGCTACTGCCCCCTGTGACTGGCACATGTCGAAGCAGAGACACTGTGCTGAGCAATTAGGCCTTGCCACTGTTTCATGCCTTTCAGAGTGCGTGCTCCTAAATTATAGAGTTTAGGAAAACCGTTCCACTGATAGCACTACTTTCTGGACATGCCAAATTACTTGTGTGCATAATTTACAACAAATTCATAAGTCTTACTCAGCACCTGGGTGTTCTTGCTCATTTAGCGTGCAGGTGTATAAAAGATGTATGATCTCTTCTCTGGGATGCTCTCCAGACATAATACTCATCAGCTGCATCCTGAACAAACAAGAATTTCATCTGGGCTTTTGAACAGAGACGTGAGAATGTGAATGCCAGTAATGGGGAACCAGGCATTATTTAGCTGAATGCTACATTTCTGTGCTTCCCTCTCTGCCCTTTTCCAGACATAGCCTTGATTCACCTCCCCCACCCACCCAATTTAGCCCACATCCAACACTCCATTTCCTATCTCCATGAAGGAGCAAGGGGTGAAGGACACACCTAACAGGACTAGTCTTTACTAAATTAATTCAAGTGAAAATGAACTGCAAGAATGGTCTTAATGGGGAAGAGAATTCCTGACCAGAATGTGTTGAAGCAGAGAGAAGCAATCCCACCCATGTGACCTGGGAGATTACTGGCTAATTATATTACTTGTAAATTTTGCCTGGTGAAGCCACCTCCTTCTCCCCTCCCTCCCCTCTCTGGGTCACTACAAGGAAGAAAGAACACAGAGCGTGTATGTGTCATCAGCTCACTCCCTTGCCGCAGCCCTCTCCAGCCCTCCAGCTCAGAGTTCCTCTGGCAAATGTCTCTCCCAGAGTCGCAACTTGGTACACACTACCCAAAGAGAAGAAAATCTCAGTATAGTCAAGCATGTGCTTGTGGGCATTTGCTTAAGGTACAGGGCTCAATTTCCTGTATGGAAACTGATCCATTCTTGGGAATCAAAAATTCATACCACATTTTGTAGAAATCTGATGGGAAATTATGTCTGGGGAAATTTCCGCAACTTAAGCTATGCAAATACACTATTTGATTGTAATGCCAACCCATGATCTGTGCTACTACCCTGCCTCTTATAAGATGAGAGGCTATAAACACTGGCACGTATATTAAAAATGAATCCACCAAAGTAAAATTAGTCCTCAGCAAATGCTTATTTTTCTAGAATGTTATTTCTCAGATGGATTGGTATAATTTTTAGTGGTACATATTTCCAGCCTATAATAAATATATAAGTCTATCAAAACCTGATAGAAAAATGCATCAGATCATACACTGTGAACTAGGGATCAATTCTATAGTTGTCTCAGGGGAGGTATCTAGTAACCTAATAGAATGTTTCCAATTCTAATTTCTCTGATTCTGTGAAATCAATTTTTCTATAAACTATAACCAGTACATGAGTATGTTGCAAAAACTAATCGTATTGGCATAATAGGCATGTCAAATTCCGGAGTAATGGACATTCTGTTGTCCTTTTATTGAAACTAATAGACTAGCGTGAAAAGGAATAAAATACTGAAAATGATAAGTTTATGGCTCTGACTTTTTTCCTAGCCTTTTAAATTTGACGGTATAGCATATTGGCTCTCAATCTCCTTTTATGGGTATTTGAGTCTGACCCTGTTAAAAATGACAAAGAAAGGGCCAAGAAGAAGTATTTTCCCACTGTCTTACCCTCAACGGTGTGGTCGAGCAATAGCTGTGCTACGGCATCTTCATCTGCAAGGCTCATGTGTCAGCTGCTGTTGCTGGGAAGGTTCAATGAGGGAGAAGAGTTAAGAGGATGAGGCTCCTGCTTTGTAATGTTGACAAATGAGCTGATCTCAGCTCTTTGTTTCAAAAATGCTTCTACCCAAAGAGAATAGGGTGAAATTGAAGTTGGTCATGCCAACCCAGGATGACCTTGAATGAAATAGATCTCTCTGTTTACTAGGCATAAAGATTACAGTGAGACTCATCAGTCAGGAGGCCAGCAGTATCATAGATTTATCTTACTGATTTGAACTTCACAGGCATTGAAAGCTAAAGCTTTATGGCTAATTATTATTGTTTTCTTGTTGTTATTTCATGTGGTTTGGAAAGCATCTCCCAAAACAGATGGAATTTCCTCTTTGATACTTATCACAAGTGTGCCTGATAATTAATTTTGTGGTTATCTATTTAATGTTTGACTCCCCCATGGGCTACAAGTGCTATGAAGTCAGGAACTGTATTCATCCTTTTAACTTTATAGTCCCCATTGCTACCATAGGTTCTCAGTAAATAGAGAGTCCAGTTTGCTTAGTATAAGTTTTTACCCATTTTCCTGTAATAATTATTTAAATATACAGTCACCCTATCATTAGGTATGTGTTAGATGGAAGAGTGGGGAGCAAACACTGGACTGTGTATTGGAAATGGCACTGGGGTTTGGAGTCAAGAGCCATTGGTTGAAGTTCTAACTCTGCTACCAGTTATGTGACTTGGACAAGTGACTTGAGCTCTTTGAGGCTAAGCTTCCTCACTGTGAAATGGGAAAAATACAGATCAAATAGGATGCCTATCACACTATAATTTCTCAATAAATATTTTTTTTCTTTTCTTCTTCACTTAAGTTGGCACTATCCAACACTACTTTCTGCAATGATGGAAATGTTTGATATTGCACTGTCTAATATGGCAACCACCAGCCACACATGGGTATTGAACACTTGAAATAGGACCAGTACCACTGAGGCATTGACTTTTTAAATTTTTATGTAACTTTAATTAACTTACATTTAAATAGCCACATGGTGCCAGTGGCTACTATATTGGACAGCACAAGTTACGTCCTGAGCTTCCTTATGTTTCAGAACCCTATGAGGGAATTACATAAAGAGCAAGTTTTAATAGAGCTCTCAATAACTGTTCTGGGTCTTCAGCATCTAGGATTAATGAGTGTTTTCCATTTTCTTTTGTGAGTCACATATTTTAGGGCTCACTGATTTGACATTGTTTTAGCAAACTGTCCACATCTGGATGTTCGTTAACTTTTTAAAAACCCAGGACAGTTCTCATGATTATAACACACATTTGAAATGAAATGACTGGGTCTCCATTTCACCCATGAGAGACATGCACCCCTAGAGAACATTCGCCATGCTAGGAGACTCATAATTTTACAACACTACTGGACTCCCACCAATACTGTGAAGCCACCAAATGTGTTTTATTTATGAAATAAATAACTTGTGGTCCCTTGGACTTTTTTTCCAGCTTTGGTGAGCAATATTATAAGCCATTTTGAATGTCAATCTTTTTAAATTTGGAATTTAAATTTGGGGGTAGGGAAATGGCTTTATTCCACTAAGATTTCAGATTGTTGCATTAGTTCTTGAGCAAAGTGTATTGTTCGCTTGAGGAAGGAGAAAAATAGAGTGATACATTTTCACTGGATTCCAGACAAATTAACACTTTACCTGGAAAGGAGACATCATTAAAAACTCTGAGGAGCTTTTCGGCTTTCGGCTCGGAGGAGGCTTAGGTGCAACTTTCTTCGGGTTCATCTGATACCAACTGCCTCCACCATGTCACCAAAGTTCAACCCCAGTGAGATCAAAGTTGTATACCTGAGGTGCACTGGGGGAAGAGTGAGTGCCATGTCTGCCGTGGGCCCCAAGATCCGCCCCCTAAGCCTATCTCCAAAAAAGGCTGGTGAGGACATCGCCAAAGCAACCGGTGATTGGAGGGGATTACAGTGAAACTGACAGGCCCAGGTGGAGGCAGTGCCTTCTGCCTCTGCCCTCCTCATCAAAGTCCTCAAAAAGCCACCAAGAGACAGAAAGAAGCAAATAGACATATATGTGTGTGTGTGTGTGTGTGTGTGTGTGTGTATGTATATATATTAAGCACAATGAAAACACCACTTCAGTGAGATTGTCAACATTGCCGGACAGATGTGGCACCAATCTTTAGCTAGAGAACTCTCTGGAACCATTAAAGAGATGCTGGGGACTGCCCCATCTGTGAGCTGCAACATTGATGGCCGTTGCCCTCATGACATCATAGATGACATCAGCAACCATACAGTGCAATGCCTGGCCAGTTAAGAACTATAAAGGAAAACATTTCAATTAAAGATCGTTTGACAACAACAACAAACTCTGATGACTTTTCTATGTAGCTGCCATTGAACTTGTAGTCACGAGTCATTCACTCCAAACACAATAGGAGATTGCACTGCGAGCTGATTTTTAAAGCGCTGTGTATGCATATTAATAGCAGACAGAGCTCCTGATCGCCAGAGGAATCCAATGTGCCCTGGTTACAAAACAGGCAGTACTTCAGAAACCTAAAAGGGTACCAAATATGACTTTCGATTTGTTTGAATGAATAGCAAAATCAGGTTTCTCTGAAGCTCAAGCTAGTTCTTTTTTCACTGCCGCAGTGAGGCAGGGCCGTTCATGACTAATTGTGCCGGCTTACAGGTTCCGCGCACAGACGGCAGGACCTGAGTAACTATCATTTTTGTCCTTTCTGATTCACTATGAGGGTTTTTTCTCTATGGATGCCCAGAACTGACCTTTCAGAATGTGCCTACAAGAGAAATTTGTTTTCCATCCGTCACCACACCTTCAGCCAGGAAGACAGCTCTGTTCCAAAGCAGGACAAACTAAAGCACTGGCTTTATATAGGAAAATCCAGTTTCTTCACTGGCTTTCTCAGAAGCCACTGGGCCTGGTTGCTGGGTCCTTGCCGACAGGAAGTCAAGGGACCGCACATTACTGGTGGCTCAGTGCACACCAATAGTTAATTCTGACTCCAGTGGTGAGGGGGTCATGAGATTATACAGTTACAGCATGATTAACTCTCTGCTCATCAATTCACTTTTTTTTTTTAATTGGAAATGTTGCTGCAAATGTGGCATCAATTTCATTCGGTTCCACCTTATTACATAGCACAGCTTTCAGAGATATGAGGCACTGTGGCTAATCCTAATTTAATTTTAGAAGAATTTAGCTCTCTGGCTGACTACAAGCCCAGTTCCATTTCTGGTGTGGTCCACAGTTCTGAGACAGGCTAGAGCTACCTGCGTGAACTGTGGTACCAAAGAATAACCTTGGGTCTGGACGAAAAGTGCAAAATCTCAGAAGTTTCCTGGCACCGAATCTGTGCTGGCAACAAACGCAGCTGGATTCCGCAGCACAATTTACATGTGGCCATGGGCATCTGTACACCCTCGGAATCCACTACTAAGAACATCATTCCCATCTTCCAGTATCTCACAATTCCCAGAACCCCCGCACCGGCCTTTCAGGAGAGCACTCAGTGTTCAGAGGAGTCCCTCTCTATTAAAGGAAATAAATAAGTTGATGCCTTTTTAATCTGAGCAGATGCATGGAATTTCCTGTGGGGAATTCTCACAAGGATGTTTTTACTTGAATGTTTTTCTGCAAGAGAAAAAGAAGAGCCTGGTGCCTTCCTGGATCAAAAGCACAGGCTTTTCATTAACTTGTGATGAATACATATGTATCAAACCCACATCCACTTAAGGAGGGGGGATTAGCCTCTTGGTTTATTGGACCAGGCAGGGGCCATCCATCTCATCAGTTCTTAACAGAGCCTCAACAACTCCATAATTGAAGAAATTCTTCCAGGACCATAGCTATTATTTAGCCGTTCTATTACCTAGGATCCACACCAGGAAAATTATGTGCAGACACAAATCAGCCATTCTCCTGGGACTTATTTGCTGGATGTTGCTTGGCGAGAAATCCCACAGCATCAAAATTATGCTTAGAGAAAAAAAAATGGAAGGCTCAAAGTGAACCATGCTGCTTTCGGCAGGAACAAAGCAGTATAAAAATAAAGCCTGTGATGCACCAGTTTCCTCCGCACTGATATCTCTGATCAGAGCTGTCTCCTTTCGGTTTGTTGGCTAGCCTTAATGTGACAGCTCCTCGGGCCAACACTGCCACAGTTTCTGCTTCTGGAGAATTCTGAACTATGTCGAAGCTAACAAACAAAACCTCCTTATTTAGGTCCCACAAACCTTCATCTAGGAACATATTTGTGAGTGTGGGTGTGGGCGTGTGCCCACGTGCACACATGGGAGCTGTGACTACCTCACATAACCCTGTTAAGTGAAGAAAACATGAAGGTTGAAACATCTTAAAGCTGCTAATTTATCTGTGATTACAGAAAAATTTTATAGAATTGTCCAGTTGCTCACCTAGAAAAATAAAAACGCAAGAAGGGCTAAAAAGAATAAAGAACTTGCTAGATTTTAAAACTTATTAGAAAGCTGCAATAAGTAAAACTATGATGCCAGCACAAGAATAAATAGCTAGACCAATGGAGCATAATAATGGATAAAGACACTATCCATGGCTTCTGTTTCTATATCTATAACTACATCTTTATACATATATATATATATATATATATATATATATATATACACACACACACACACACACACACATACATACATTGAGGATCTTTGTATATACTGTAGGGTATGATAATGTTGGCATTGTGTGACAGAGGAGAAAGAATATGAACTTAGAATCAGGCAAATTCAAACCTAGATTTGAATTCCAGTTCTACCACTTCCTAGTTGTGTGCTCTTAACCAAGTTAATTCTCTAACTGAATATTAACTAGCTACATCTATAATGGGGGTGATGATATATATCTTGAAAGGTGTGAGGACTTGAGAATCAAATGATATCCTACATGTATCAACTAACATCTTTAGATAGAAACAACAGAGACATACTCTGGCTAATTTGGGCAGAAGAGGAATTTATTCAAGGCTATTGCATTGCTTACAAATTTCCTGAGAAGGTTGGAGAAGCAGACTTGGGAAAAGGAGGGACCGAGGAAGGCTGGGCAGCAGCCAGGACCCCAGAAACTCATGGCACCAGAGAGCATGTGAAGACTTCCAGCAGGAACTGTTGAGGCTTGGCCCACCTCTTTGGAGCAATAGATTCAGCTGTGAAGACTGAGTGGGTTTATTAATTGGCTGAGCCTAGATCATATGCTCCCAACAAAAGTGCAAGAGAGGCTGGGAAGATAAGTTCTTGGGATTTTTAAGTTTTAAAGTCAAAGCAAGCTCTCTCCCAGCAAGATTCATTAAGTTGGGGAATTTACCAAAGGAAGGAACTTCAGATTCTGGGTCACCCAGAAAATGCCTAAGTCCTTTACAAAAATGATCAAAGCTCCTGACATATAACAGGCTTTCAGTGAATGGTAACTCTGAATATTTTCCCAAACCAGTGGGAGAAAGGGACATTAGCTATTTGGGGGGGGGGGGGATCTGCAGTTTGCCAAAATAAATTCCAATTAGATCAAAGATTTTAAAATAAATCAATCTGTGAAAAAGTGTATGTCCCACTATTCCCACCACACCCTGAAAGGGGGTGAGTCTAAGGGCAGTAGGCTTACAATGGCATTTCCTCCAGCTCTGGAAATACCGGAGAGGCGTACCTCCCTACCCCTCAGAACCATACCCATATGCCCCACACTTAATTTTGCATTTGACCCCCAAAAGCCCTTCTCTTTTATTTAATGAAAATAAAATGTTAAATTAGCTTTTCATGTGCTTAACTTCCACAAGTCTTTCTTAGGGTCAGTCAGCCAGTATCGCAGATGACATCACCAAGAGTCACCTGGTGGCTTAGATTCTATTTCCACTACATTATAGGTTCCCAGGCAGGGGCCCTATTTTATGTATCTTTCTGTCCTGCTAGCCCTGGCTGAATGATCTGGACATAGGAGGCTGTCAATTTATGATTGAAAAAGAAACCTGAATTGCTGGTTAACTGTGTTTGAAATGTCTAGAAATGGTATCAGCTTTGAGCACACATCTCTCTGTTCTCAGTTTCCTTGTTTTTTTTAGAAGGACAAGTGCACTTCCATTGCGTACTCCCTCGTAACTTCACACAGCATCAAATATTGCTCACTAGGGGCTTGATGACACAATTCATAGGTGACAGCTCTTCAGTTTGTAGGTGAAGAGATTCCCAGAATGTGGACTCTTCTCCCTCTCTTCTCTATCATCCTCCTGTTCTCAGTTTCCATCTGCCACTCTCCATCTTCCGGTGCTGAAAGGCTAGTCAAAGATGAGTGCGGCTGCTCAGAAATTGTTCTTTTCTAGCTGTATTTCTTGTTGGTTACAATTGTCTCCTTCATTTACTGCTTTCCACCACTGTTAGAATAGATATGTGACCTGAAACACTAATTTCCTCATGATTCAAGTGATTCTTGCTTTGGCTTTGGCTTTCTAAAAGATTCTGATGTTCTTTATTTGAGGGAGCACTTTGAGACCCTTGGATGCAAACAACTGTAAATATTTACATTACTAATGTTGCAAAAAAGGAAGGAAACTTCATTTCTTATATATACAATATTTTCATCTTGAAGTGTTAAGTGCAACAACACTGTTAGCCATGGTGCATCCCTAAATAACACATGAGTAAGGACTTGCTGTCCCTGAACAATTCTATTTGGCTCCAGGCCTGAGAAAGGCCATTTGCTACCCTGTTAGAGTCATCTCTGAGAATGAAAGGAACCAAAAGTCGGTTCCCTTTAATACTGTGAAACTCTTTTTCATATTTTATTTGCTAATGTACAACTAATTTCTAAATTAAGACCATGCTTACAAGAAAAGTTAGGGAGTTATTCACTCCAAGCCATTAGTAACTCTGGTTTTGATTGAAATTTTAAATAACTTCTGATCATTCCTTCGGCTTGGATTTTGGATTTCAAATAAGATGAAAGAATCTGCTTTCTTTTTTATTTTGAATTACAGTAGATTGGCCCAATCAGAAGATTTCAGATGAAACACTTGGGAAATTCCTTAATTCGCACAAGGAAAATATGTGCTGACTATAGACTCCTGTCACCACATTTCAAATGATCAAAGTATCGAATTGTATTTGTGATTAGGTCAGGGGTCAGCACACTTTTTCTGTAAAGCTCCAGATACTAAATATTTTAAACTTTGTGACTATTGAGGGTGAGGCTGGAACAGCTGGCTGGATGCTGGAAGTCCGCAGGTCTGGCTCTGAACTGCTGTCTCCCTCCTCCTTAGACCGGGACATGCTCTTCTCATGGCAGGGACAGAGGCCAAAGGAGAGTGGAAAAGTGCTGTAGGGTCTTAGGGACCTCCACTTGGAGCTAGCACATTGTCACGGACGTCCCCACAGGCCCCTGGTCGAAGCAAGTCCTTACTCATGTGTTATTTAGGGATGCACCATGGCTAACAGTGTTGTTGCACTTAACATTTCAAGATGAAAATTATTGACCCCAGCCCAAGTAAAGCAGCAGGAAGGATTCTCCTCCCTCGGAGGAGCCGCCTGGTCTGGCAGCGAGGATGTGCATGAGGGAGGGTGGAGAGCTGGGGTCAATAATGCAAGTGGAAATTCGATTCAATGCTTACAGAGCACGAACGAGCACCAGGCACTCTTCCGGCCGCTGGGGATCTATCATAAAACAAGACTATCGGCCCTGCGGTGGGAGCTTGATTCTAGTGGGAGGTGGAAAGGATTTGATATTCAATACCACCTCGTTCTTGTCCACGTTGTTTTGTTTCACTGAGGATGAGGCTGTTGGCATGTTTGCTCCTAGAAGGCAGGAATCATCTGGCCAGCTTTATGCCCCCCAGTACCCAGCTCTGGGCTTTGGGCAAGGTAAATGCTCAATAATAAAGAATGGGGGAGGGAGGGAGGGAGGGAATGTGGCATTTTCTGTCTCCCTTTTCTGGGAATTACCAACTCTCCATCAATTCATCTACAGACCGGAGGCAGTGAAATGACAGACATTCAGATCTCTGTATTCGCAGACAATGCAAAGCTGGGATGCAGAACAAATGACAAGTGACAGTGCAACTGGATTTAGGAGAATTTGAATCATTTGGGTGAGAGAGCCCGCAGATGGCACTTGCTGCTCAGTTCAGAAAATGGGTCATTGCTCCCAGACCAATTACTGCACAGCCTGGGAGGCCTGGGAGAGCAGCAGAGCCTCGGGGCCACAGGCGGGGCGGGGAGCCGTTGGGTGGGTCTGTGCCCACGGCAGGATGGCCACAACAACCTGTAGAGGGAGTGCCGTGCTCAGGGAGTTTCCTAACTTTGGTCTGTGGCTGGGAAGACTGAGGATGACCCCTCACACAGTGGAGAAGGGGAGAAGGCGTGGGGAGGCTGGTCGTGGGCACAGTGCTGCTGCCACCAGCCTGTCGCTGCAGCCCCGGGGCCACGCCTGCTCCAGCCGGGCAGCCAGAGGTCTACATTCCAGCCCAGCTCTGCTTCCTGAGAAAGGCTCCCCTCCCCGCCTTGGTTTCTTCATCTGTGACACAGGCTTTCCAGTATCGCCCTACTTACATCACAGGATGTGAGTGCGATTGGAAGAAAGAGCAAGTGTAAAAATAAAACCAAAATAAGGCCAGCTCGGGGAAGAGGAGTAGGAGTGGGTCTCACCTTGAGCAAGCTGTGACGCTCTGTGTTGGGGAGGGGTGGAACACAGGGAAGGAAAGAACATTTCAGATCCAGAAAAGAGAGTGTTTTCAAAGTGAAAAGGAAGGCCTGCTTCACTTAGGAAAATGACTGTGAGGGATGGTTTTTCAAAGCTTAAAACGTGCAAGTTTCAGAGGCCCAACTCCTCTCAGGAGGGTAATAAACATGGCACATAAGTTAGTGTTGAAGGTAATTGAAGCACAGTGTGAATGAGTCCAACATATACCTACATCCCTTTCTAATGAAAGGGAACAGAAGGATTAAGAAAAAGGGCGTGGGAAGTGGGAAGAGGCCAAAGATCAATGCTAAAACACATGTTCTCTTTCTCAGATGTTGTGATGTCAGGCACAGGTTAGCACAGACTGCTGTGTCCCCTCCCCACATATTCCCTTTCCGTTCTAACCTAGCAGTGGTGTTTTCCCAGGCACCAGCCACCGGACGCGCTCCGCCAGCTTTCCTCCGATTGTGCCGCGGCTCTCCATCACTGTCACCACTTTTAGCTCCGGTCTGCCTCTTCCTCTCCCTGATCCTGTGGGACACTCAGGAGCAGGGAGAGGGTTCCGTAGTGATGTGGAAACAACTTTATAGACATCCACTGGGCTGAAGGCAACAACACAATTTATGGACTCCATGAAAGCCCAGAATTGGGTAGTAAAACTGGATAAATCATCTCTCTTTTATAAAGCAAGTTCTCACCAATTACCACCCAGATCATAACATATGAGGAACATTGCTCTTCACCCAGATGCACCTGCCCCCCTAAAAACAAAGTGTCCGGATACCTCAGAGAATTATGCAAATGTAGGCAGTATTTATACATCTGGGTGCTACAACAAGGATCACAAGGTGTCTCCCTGCATGAGTTACAAGGCCTCTAAAAGCAATGACTCCTTTATAGGGTTTTAGATTATGGCGATTTACCGTAAATCCTGGCTGAGCCATACAATAGGCCAAGAGCAATTAACATTAATTAAACAATCCCCATAAAAGGTTGTTGTGCTGACACATTCATGACCTCTAAATGCACTGAGCCTGCTAACCTCCTGGAGGGGATTCCTTCAGCTGAAACCACGGGTGCTGAGCTGACTCCTATGGGGCCAGGGTAACTGCACACATAGGGGTAACCCCTCTCAGTGCCTCGTACTGAACCACCTGGAGACCTTGTTACAGTGAGATTTTGATTCAGTCGGTTTGGGGTGAGGCCTGAGAGTCTGCGTTTCTAACAGGCTCCCTGGTGATGCCACGGCTGCCCATCCCCAGACCACTCTGAGAAGCAATGCTGAACAGAAGCCCTAGAACAGTGATGGCGAACCTATGACACGCATGTCAGAGGTGACACACGAACTCATTTTTTTGGTTGATTTTTCTTTGTTAAATAGCATTTAAATATATAAAATAAATATCAAAAATATAAGTCTTTGTTTTACTATGGTTGCAAATATCAAAAAATTTCTATATGTGACACGGCACCAGAGTTAAGTTAGGGTTTTCAAAATGCTGACATGCCGAGCTCAAAAGGTTCGCCATCACTGCCCTAGAAATATACCCGAGGTGGGGTGGTCCGAGTGCGGGACAGTGAGAGCCACGCAAACCATCCAGTGCCTTCCTAATAGGCTGGCCTCCTACCTGCTTTTCTAAACCTCGGGGAACCAGAGATGAGAAGAAATAAGCAAGAAGTAGATGATGCAGACCCGGAACAAAGTTAACCTCAAAGTCATGGCAGATTCTAGAAGCCCAACCTATTGAAAGGAGTGGAAAGAAAAACCAGCTTCTGAGAAAGATGAGTC
This sequence comes from Myotis lucifugus, assembly GCF_000147115.1. Taxonomy (NCBI): domain Eukaryota; kingdom Metazoa; phylum Chordata; class Mammalia; order Chiroptera; family Vespertilionidae; genus Myotis; species Myotis lucifugus. The sequence continues at coordinate 20,028,372 of NW_005871049.1, read as the reverse complement.
CAGGAATATCTCCATGCTCAGGTCCTCTGTGTTTTGCACCTGCTGGTAGGGGAAATCCTCTAGTGAAATCCATGGCCCCTCAACACGAGGGACTTCGAGGTGCGGCTTTTTCAGAAAGGGAAGGGTCAGGACCCCAAATGTGCACCTCTCCGTGGAGCTGAGAACCCCTGTCCCCAGGCACAGCCTCACTTCTCCTGTCTTCACACCATGGGGCACAAGGAAGGAACTGGATCAGAAGTCCTGCAAGTGGCCAGGAATGAGGGCCAGGGCGTGGGGACTGACTATAGAGGGCAGGAAGTGTGTGTGTGTGTGTGTGTGTGTGTGTGTGTGTGTCCGCCATGAGGAGCAGACCCAAGTGGGATGGCCAACGGGAGGAAAGAGCACGCAGTCAGGGCTGGAACAGAAAAGCGAGAGACAACAGTACAGAGAACAGGAGACAGAAATTGGGAAGCTCTCAGGGCCCTTCTCTGGGAGAAAATGTGAGGCTTGTAACAACCCTGTAAAAGTGTAGGCCAATCCGTCCTAAAATAATATGATGACATTGTAACAACGTGGCTGCAGAAAGCATCAGTAACAACGTGTTGCCTACGGACAGTGTCCATTGTTAATTCAGTAACAATGTGATTGAAATTAGAGTGTGCCATGAGGCCACAGAAAGGGGCCTGTGCATTTTTCTTAAAGCAACCTCGTAGCAATTTCCCGGCACAAAATAAAATCAAGTATAAAAAAAAAAATTGGGGAAAGAAAAGAGAAATGTTCACTTTGGCGCATGGGAGCCTGGGATAGGAGGTCACAAGGGAGTGGGGGAGGGGCCCAGGATGCCTCCTTTACACAGAGAATTCTTGGGATTCCTCAGAGACTGGAGTCATCTGACCAAGAAATTTGCCCTTGAGTCTGTGGCCTTCCTTTTTCTTCCCTCTGACACCCTTCCTCTGTAACATTTTCAGTGCAACTCAAGCCAAGTCCGCTATTTATAGAGCAGCAGCAATTTTACCACAGGGTGTGGTGTTTAATTTGAAGAGACGTCAAAGAGCGAGGGGCAGATGGCTAGGCAGGCAGTGCCTGTCGGTGACCTTGATGGGGCTCCCAAGCCCACAGACTCCCCCTGAATGTCGCAGATCCAGACATGTGTTTTGATGGATGAATCCTGAATTGATCCACCGGGAGGCGGGGGGGGGGGGGGAGGATAAATTGATAAGCCAGGTGCCTGCGTATTCATTTCTAATGGCTCTGTGGGTGGCTAGGGAAATGAGACCAGGTCAGATGATTCTTTCTGGAAAGTTGGTGAGTTCAAAAGACTCAATCATTTCTCACAAAATCTCTTGGATTTGAAATATCCCAAACATTAAAGCTTGGGGGGCGGGGGAGGGCAGAAAGAAAGAAAAGAAAAGAAAGCAATTCTCAAAACACTCCTTAACCCATCCTGAAAGACCAGTTCTTGTCTGCTCCCCTCCATCCTCCCATAAATGTAATGCAGACCGTTCTCCTAACACCTGTTCTTTAACGGGTTATTGCATTGGTTTCTGAGGTCTGCCATAATAAGGACGCACAAATGGAATGACTTGAAAACAGAAGTGTATTGTCTCACAGTTCTGGAGGCCAGAAGCAGAAACCAAGGTGTCAGCAGGACTGTGCTTGCTCTGAGACCTGCCGGGCCATTCTGCCTTGCCTCCGCCTCGCTTCTTTCTGCCGGTTTGCTGGCAGTCCTCGGCGTTCCCTGGCCTGCAGCTGCATCCCTCCAAGCGCCGCCTGTCTTCACGTGGCCTGTTCTCTGTGAGTCTGTCTCTGTGTCCGTCTCTTTAAGGACACCAGTTGTATTGAATTAGGAGCCCACCCTAATCCACTGCACCTCATCTTAACTCATGACATCTGCAAGGACCCGAAAACCAAAGGCCGTCCCCAGGTTGCATTCTCAGGTACAGGGGGTTAAGGCTTCAACATATCTTGTTGGGGGGACAATGGAACAAAAGGCTGACCCTCATCCAAACGAGAGGGAATTCCTCCGGCCTGACTGCCTTCATTGGGGTTTGTCCCCTATCTGTAAACTTAAACTGAAATATCAGCTCTTTCTGGGTCCCCAGCCTGCTAACCCACCTTGCAGATCTTGGGCCTTGTCAGGCTCCATAATCGTGTGAGCCAATTCCTTATTGTATGTATGTAAAGATACTAGAGGCCTGATGCATGAAATTCATGCAAGAGTAGGCCTCCCTTCCCCTAGCTGCTGGCACCGGCTTCCCTCTGGCACCCTGGACCTGGGCTTCCCTCCAGTGCCAGCAGGGACCCGGGACCTGGGCTTTGCTCTGGCTGCCGGCAGGCACCCGGGACCCGGGCGTTGCTCCAGCCCTGGTTTGTCTGGAAGGATGTCCGGAATGACACCTGGTCTAAGTAGCATATTACCCTTTTATTATTATAGATATGTTACCTTGTATCCATTTTTGGTTTTGTATCTCTGGGGAACCCTGCAATATACCAGGTGGTTCTAATATGCAACAAGCATTAAGAACCAGTGACCTATAATTTCCAGACAAGGATACAACTAATTCTGCCTGGGGAGAAGACTTCATAGGAGCCATCAGTTTTGAGCTAGGCCAGAAAGAATGAGCAGCATCTGCTTTGCCAAGCAGATGGGGGCAGAAGAAAGAATATTATTAGCAAGGGAGGCAAAGAAGAGAGGCTGAGAAGAAGTAAGGAATAATTGGAGATGGAGCTGGAATGGAAGGGTTGGGCCCCCGTTCTGACCTGCTGCAAATGCCATGGCTCACTCAGTATGACAGGGACCTATTGAAAAGTTTTACAGACTCATGCTCCCAAATGCCACCCCCCACCAACCTTTCCTTGTGTGCCCTAAATTCTAAGTAGTAACACCTTTGGCTTTAAGCTGAAAAGTCCCTGTTAAAATGCAAATAAATGAGCTAGAATGGCTAACACCTGAAACCATTAGCAGCATTAACAACTTAGCTCAAATGAGCTTACCATGCAGTAGCTGGAGTCACCTACCAGAAAGGAAATGAGACCAGAGTATGTGATATTATGCAGAGGCCCAAGTCAGCACATACTGGGGAGCAAAGAAATGTCCTGAATGATCGAAGGACAGAAGGGCAGCTCTGATGGCAAAAGGGACAACATCGGGTGTTTTTGAGGACCCAGAGGTGAGAGGCTTTCCAAGGACGTGTCCAGTTCGGACAATTAATTGATTTGTTGGACTGAAACTAGAGTCCCATTCCCTGCTGGTCTCTTAACCACACTGGCTCAGAGCAGAGAACACATGGGCAGCCTCTATTCCCTGCCACCAAAAGAACTCCCAGCAAACAAATTATTGTGTGGCCGCACCTCTTCCCTCTTCCTCCCTCAGGTGTGAAGCCTGTATCTCAGGCGGACCCTGCCTTCCCCTGGACACATCCATTAACTAGGCACTGGTTACATCAATGGCAACCCTGAGGAGATTTCCCTGTGCTGATGAAGTAAGGCACTGAATATAATAGCCTCTTACGTTATCAGTATTATGGCCTTCTCTTCATGCCTGTCACTGGATTATGGTAATTTGTGTAGTCAAGGGTTTTAATCAGAGTGGAAGTCTCTGAGTTCCTGACAGCTCAGGAGAACTGTAAGTGCTCTGAGACTGACTTCACACTGTCACAAAATCATAACACAAGCAGAACGCTGGAGGCTCCCACAAGCCTCCTCCCACCAATTAAAAACAGAGCAACTTTCTAAACAGCAAACTCCTTTTCCAGGCTTCCCACAAATGGGAGGGAAGCAGAGGGCACCTGCCTCTCCCTCCTCCTTCCCCCGAAGTTCAAAGCGAGAAACAGTGATTCTGGCAAAGGAGGTACTAAAAGCAGAGATTGCAATTTAGCTAATGGTTTCTACAGGAAGCAAGAAATCACTCCTCTGACACGCTGTGGTACTTAGACAGCATCGTGCCTCCTTGTGTTCTTCTGACCTTGGGAACCTCCTTCTGCACATTGTCTGTGATCACTCATTTGAATAACTGGACGGACCTGGGCCAATGAGGCACGCTAGCCACCCCCTTTGGAGGCTGTAAGAGGAGGCAGTCATACCTCTGGCCTTGCCTTCTTGTCCTCACGTGTAAGAGAAGTTCCCTCCTGACCCCATGGGCCCCAGCTGCAAGGCAGCTAGCATTAGGCTGTGGGTCACTGGGCAGAAATCCACTAAGTCATGTTTCTGTCACGGAGAAGCCATAGAGACCATGGTGTCAACCTTCGAAGAACCTGAGATTTTTCTCCATTTTGCCTGCAGGGTTCTTCTAGTCCTCCATCTGCAACCTTGTTCCCCTTTCTGGAGCCAGCATCCGTACGAACCCCATGGCCAGCATAGGCCACCCTGGCACCTAAACTAGGCTTGTCCTTTGCATTCATCCAAACCTTCCTTTGCCTGAGGTATTGTTCACAAGTAACCATCAAAGAGAGATGACCTGAATATATATCAGGCAGGATAGACTAGGTTCTGCTGCAGTAAAAAAAAAAAAAAATCCTCAAATTTCAGTGACCAAAATGAAGATTTCTCCCTCGTGTTACATATCATCATAAGTTGTCAAGGGGCTCTGCTCCTCACAGTCATTCAGTGACCCAGGCTGACATCTCAGGAGTTGCAATCATCATCCCCAAGGGAAAGAAGGTTCCAGTGTTTTCCTGGCAATTAAATGCATTGCCTCAGAAATTATAAATATTACTTCCACTCTCTAGTCATTGGCCAGAATTAGTCACACTGTGCTACTTGACCCAAAAGAGGCCAGGAAGTACAATCCTCTTTTGTGCATCAGAACAATCGAATTACTTAGTGGACTGCATAAATGCCTAAAGCACCAATTAATTAATTTACACTAAGAAGAAAAACAAAAGTTCACAGAGAGAAGAGTTCCTCCTCCCAGGGGTATTCACTAGAGCAGTGAAACTTCCTGCGGTCAGTTCTGTAGAGCTGAGCAGGGATGTGCAGACAACGAAAACAAGGAAAACCTCTCCCCGGTCCAGACCTTGGGTTTGCTTCATTTGCTCACGGTTCTCAAAGTGGCTTTCCAGAGTGAACCCAAAATTATATAACTATGTGCTGAAGATGAAAAGGATGCGGTGAGAATGTTTCCCAGAGAATATGTTAGCGATTTAAATGGGGGAGGGGGAGTTGGAGGTGAGGAAGAATTGGAAGCCAAGACAGGAATCTGAAAGGAACTGTGGGATGATGGAAATGAAGCTGGACGAGGACCGTTTTTGTTGCCAGTGTGAAAATTATTGCATCAGCCTAACATGAAGCAACTAAGGCTTGGAGCAGAGTCTGAAGGAAAGAGACATCTGAGATTCTGGCAGAGGAATGATTGGCACAAGGAGATGATGGTGTGGGGAAGACGGAGATCCTTGTTGGTCTTGGGTCCAGGAGAATTGCTGAGTGATAGCAGGAACTCCTTGCAATGGCAATAAGAAGCTGAGTTTCAGAAACCAGAGGGCAGCAGAATAATGTTCTTGGGCACTAGCAAATGCTATATATGTGATCAGGGCAAAAAGCACTGGAGGAAGCAATATGAACGGATGATGTAATGTTGCAAACTCATCATCAGAGCCAAAGCAGGAGGGAGGGGGAATCGCAAAGATCTCTGTGACACCTTCGCAGCAGTTCCAGTGGAATGGGCCTGTGGGGTGACACCACATCCAATCTGTCAGCAAATTCTGCTGGCTCTAAACTTCAACCTACAACCAAAGGTAGAATACACCTTACCACCTCTACCTGCTACGGATCTCCAAACCACTCCAATCTCTTGCCTGGATTTTTGCAGCAGACTCCTAATTGCTCCTATCTAAACCCTTGCCTCCTGATCATCTATTTTCTATGAAGTAGCCAGAATGATCCTCTTGAAGCGTAATCATTTCTCTGATCAAAACTCTCCAGTGGTTTCCCATTTTACTCAAAGACTCTCAAGGCCTTCCTTTGACCCAGAAAGCTTTGGAGGATCCAGCCCTCTGAATCTCCTGGGGCCTCATCTCCCATTGCTCCCTTCCTCACCCACTTGGCTGTGGTCACACACTAACATCGCTGCTCCCTCTGCCATGCCTTCCACCTCAGGGCCTTTGCACTGACTTTCTTCCCTGTCTGGAAGGCTCCTCCCCAGAGATCAGCATCAGGCCTTGCCCTCATGCCTCCTTCCGCTCTCTGTTCAAATACCATGACATCAGGGAGGTCTTTCTTATCCATTCTGTTTTCAGAGCAATCCTTGTCCCCAGCCCTGAGGCCCTGTCCTCCTTCAACTATTTTTCCTTAACCGATTTTGTGTTAACTGGATTGACACCTGTAACAGATCTCACGTTCTGCTTGTTTGGTTGTGGCATAGGTAAGCTCCCACGAGGGCAGGAGGGTGTCTCACCTGAGTTCTTCACTGCTGTCACCCCAGCATTAGAACAAGCCCTACCATATAGTATGAGCTCAATAAATATGTGTTAACTAAATAAACTAAAATTTACCCCAACCTAACCACCACATGGATTCAGTGTCAAAGAGATATTCAAGGGACAAGACATTCTTTTATTCTTGAAATGCCCTGTGAAGCTTCAGGTTCTCCTCTTCCTCCTACCTGCTATCAGCTGCCATGGAGACAGGTTTCTTAAAGGGTCAAGAAGGTGATAGATGCTTTACATTAGTTTTTATGTCCTCATAAAATTAGCAACAAGCAAACTTGAATACAACAGAGCTATAATTCTGTCTTGCAATCCTAATGCAATAGAGTGTAAGAGCTTGCCTCTTGAGGCTAAAAACTGTTTCCAGTAGCAGTGCCCTCAGTGGAATCATACCTCTGTAATGCAGTTACTTTATTCATTTTGTTTATGTTTACAGATAGAGCCCCCAAGTCACCCAGCTAGTAAAACCAAAGCAAAGAAGAAAAGATACCTAGTGGTTTTTCAGTTTTTAAATTACAATCATTATGTAAGATACACTATTTTGCCACACTACGGCACTTCCAGGCTAAATAAGAAATACACTTAACAGCAAGGTAAACATAATAAGATAGCTTTTGTAAAAAATGAATATTACCTTGCTCTGTCTTCAGGGATGTTATTTTCAATAACAATATCAATTCACAAAGAAAAGTCAAGAGAATAATTATGGCTTTTAGCCAGTAGGACTGATAATATGTAAACAAGATCAGCGAAGGTATCGGGTAACATCTTTGAAAGGCTTCTAAAGTTATTGTCCCACCCCAGCCACTTCAACTACACAAACCAAATACAATCTGGGAAGCCTTTATCATTAATGTCAAAATTTCTAATGAAACAAACCTCATGAAAAATAAACAAGTATACAGATGGACTTGGAGATATCTAGCATCAACTTTACCTTTTGTTTTATTTATTCTTTATTTTATTTTAAAACCATTTAAGGTAATCAAAAGTGATTTGTGAGAAAGAAACATGTGGGGAGGGGAATGGCATTTTCCATACACCAGACACAACCTAGATAAAGATATCATATACCCTTTCTGCAGCCAATGAGCTACAACTTCATTTGAAAAGGAACACAAAGGATCTAGCAAGTTCTCTTGGTGTCGATTTCTATTCACAGGACATTTGGCTGCCACTTACAACCTATTTCATATACAGGCTGCAGAACAGCCTTCAGGTGATGGGTGTAAGATGTTACAAATGCTTTTCTTGTTCCATTCAGACATGACCTTTCAAATATATAAATCTGTACACAAGAAAACTGCCCACAAGATTTCTAGAAAAAATTCAGTAAATTCAACTCACAGATATTTTTGAGCACTTACGATATGTGCAACACCATTCTAGGTACTGAGGATACAGTTGTGAACAAAATAGATTTAAAAACCCTGCCTTCATGAAGCTTCTATTCCTGTGGTGTCTATGGGGGAGGCAAGGGGGTGGAATGACAGCAAGCAAAATTAATCAATTATATTTTAAGGTGGTAACTACTGTGCGCTATAATGACAAAATCAAGTGGGGAAGTGAGGGGAACTATGGAGATAAGACATATGGAACTGAGTTGTGATATGATATGACCAATTTTTTCAAAGCATCACTCTGGCTGCTTGGTCGAGGATACCTGTTGGAGGTGGGGGCATGGGTGGTGAGGGCATAAATAGAAGCAGAGAGACCTGTCAGAAAGCTATAGCATGGGTGCAGTTAGGGGAGGATGGCTCCCACCCTTGGACCAAAGTAGTAGCCATGTGGATGATACAATGTGGTCAGACTCCAAACATATTTTGAAGATGTATAAACTAGGATGGGGATAACAGATTGGGCCACTCCCATAGATTTATGTGGCCACTTGAAGTATGTGCCTATGATCCTCTCCCAACTAGGTCCATGGCTATGTTATTCACTCACCCACCAAAGACTCGTTGGCGTTAATGACAAATTTGAAGGCTAGTTCAGAAATTAAGAAACATGGTTAGAAGTTAAAGGGTTTCT
>NW_005871049.1:19692923-20019840 GCF_000147115.1 Myotis lucifugus | reverse complement strand
CTGTCTTTCTCATCTAGTCACCCCATCCATTCTCTCACCAACCCATCACCACGCTGGGGGCTGTGGACAATTGAGCCATGAGGTACAATTCCCAGTCTAGTTGGGGTGGCATAGGAAGCCACCTCCTCCTGTCTTCTGCTCTTCCTCCTCTCTCTCTCTTTTCCCTCCCCCTCTACCTCTGCCAGGTCTCCCTGGGGCCCTGGAGATACCAAGCATTAAAGAGAAGCTGACTCAGGATCCTGACAACAGTGACCCCCCCCCCCCCCCCGGCCCAGGGAGACTGCTCCTGTTGTTTTGTATTCTTATCTGCTGTCTGACGCCTGTTTATGTACAGCTTTCCTCTCTGGAGTGGTGTGGTCCTGTCTGACTTTCTTCTATTTCTTCTATTGGCTCCCAGTTAAGGCAAAGCCCAAAAACAAACAGGACCCAGCCCTATAAACTTCAGGATCAACCTAAGATTATTGACAGTGTGTGACCTTCCTTGGGGCTTTTAACTTAGATACTCACAGATCTGCTCCCACCAGGGATAAGGGAGAGCAGCTCAGTCCCTTCTCAACAGCTGTGGACCACCTTCCAGGTTACCTGGACCTTTTAGTAAATGTGCTCTCCCAGTGCCAGAGACCTACAGAAGGTCCTTATTGTTTTGGTTCCTGGTGCCTTTGAAAACATAGCTAAGGTTATGTACTAGAGATCATGTGAGTCTAGGAAGCCTGAGTTTTACTGTCTGTTTAGTCTGTAAATCGTGTTTTTTAAGCATGCACTGTGGCAGATGGTAGGTGACACCATGTTGTGTTTGGCTAGATGAGTTTCTTGCTAAAGTTGACCTGTTCTGCCAGAACTTCTAGTACTAGTGCTAATAAATCCATCAAAACCAAGAAGACTTTTTTAAAATGGTAAGTAACTGCCCAGACAGTGGGCTCAGTGGTTGAGCATCAACCTATGAACCAGGAGGTCACAGTTTGATTCCTGATCAGGGCACATGCTTGGGTTGTGTGCTTGATCCCCAGTAGGGGGCATGCAGGAGGCAGCCAATCAATGACTCTCTTTCATCATTGATGTCTCTATCTCTCCCTCTCCCTTCATCTCTGAAATCAATAACAATATACACTGAGTGGCCAGATTATTATGACCACCTGATGTTTGTAGGCAAAGTAGCCATACACTGCATCATATGGGATATGGAAGCCGAAGGCCTGTTCAAACACCTTTGCTGTCTGCAGTTACCAAGATAAAATGACTCCAATTCGCTCAGGAACACAAGGATTGGACAGTTGAGCATTGGAAAAAAGTCATGTGGTCTGATGAATCACGTTTCCAGTCGCATCATGCAGATGGCAGAGTGAGAATTTGGTGGAAACAGCATGAAAGCATGCACCCCACATGCATGAGTACAACCTTTCAAGCTGGTGGGGGCAGTGTTATGGTTTGGGGCTTGTTTTCCTGGCATGATTTGGGCCCTTTAATTCATGTGGAACAACGTCTGAATAGCACAACATACCTAAGTATCATTGCTGATCAAGTTCATCCTATCATGTTGATGGCATATCCCAATGGAGATGGCTTCTTCCAACAAGACAATGCACCATGCCACAGTGCTCGTATTGTGCAGGAGTGGTTTCAAGAACATGAGGGAGACTTTACCTTGCTTAGGTGGCCCCCACAATCACCACATCTCAATCCAATTGAGCATTTGTGGGACGAAGTTAAAAGAGCCATCAGGCAGCTGGTTCCACAACCATCAAATCTCACAGAACTGGACAGTGCTATTCATCAGGCATGGTGTCAGATTCCTCGCATCACCTTTCAACATCTCGTGGAGTCAATGCCAAGAAGAATCACCGCAGTATTGAAGGCAAAAGGTGGCCCAAGGAAGTACTGATGGGGTGGTCATAATAATCTGGCCACTCAGTGTATATTTTTTTTAAAAAAAGTAAAATGGTAAGTAACTGTAATGGGTCTGTGCCAATGAAAATGTAGAGCTTCTCCACCCAGAGTGGAAAAAACCAAGCTGACCCCAGTATCAGCAATTTTCCAGTGAGGCTGTCACTGTGATCTGTGATGCGCTATCAAGATGAAACTGGAACCCAGTGTACTTTATTCAGGACATCTGTGAGATAAAAAATACAGTGCTCCTTTTCTATCTTTGTGACATTGTTCACAAAGATGTGATTTGGCTGTTAAAACCACTTGTGATATATCTCAAGGCTAAGGCTGACATTTCAAATAGAAGCCTCTCTTTCTCTTTGGTTTGTTATCTGAACCAGGGTTAGCTGTCATGGCCGTTCCATATTCTGGGGCACGTGGAGAGGGCGGAGCCGCGGACTGACCTACTGGGGCTTCCCACCCAACCATGCTGCCCATCACCATTTCAGTGCCGGAAACGCTGGGAAGGTTGATTTTTTTTTTAATGACCTCAAAACCAGATGCAAACACACAATGATGTTTAATTTTTAATAATTTTATTGTATGCACTTTGTAGAAAATGTAGAATACACCTATTAGTATGAAAAAGGATGCTGCCATTTTAGGTTAGCATTATGAACATTTCAATGCATCTCCTTCAGATCTTTTTTCTGTGTGTGTGTGTATGTGTTGCTCGCTTGCTTTTAAAAAGGAGGGGTGTCTGAATAATTTTGTGAAACCCTCTTTAATGCTTTATGACAAATATTTTCCAAACAACCTTTAATTCTCAAAAGATCTGGGAACACCATTTTTCGCCATCAGCATTAATCTGCAAAGAACGCCATTCCAGATGAATGTCTCTCTGAATTGTCATAAATCACATTAGAGTATTCATCAAAAGATAAATACGCTAATGCACACTGTGAAATCTCTCTCTCTACAGAGTTGCAACGTTGCCAACGCTGACTCTTATCTAAATACTAAAACTTGCTCTAGCTCAGGCAAGCACTGTGTTCTTGTTTGCTCAGCCTCAAACCCTCTCAGTACCTAGAGTCTGCCTGGCAAGAGGGGGGGGGCAATCTGGCCTGCAAAGGGGTCCCCCCAAGATGTCCTATTTACTGCCCTTTCTTCCCTAAGAGTGTCTCTGGCTTTCTGCAGAGTAAGTCATTCTTAAAGTGAAATCTGAGGGGACTAGTTCCCTATAAGAAGACAACTTTGAGACAACCATATTTGTCCATTTGCACTGAAAACACGAGGTTATTGGATTAGTATTGAATGTCCTTTAAAGTCCTGTGGTGCCAATGGGGGAAAAGATGCACACTTTAAATCTGAGAAAAGGAACACTATGAAGTCCCTCACTGGGATCTAGAGTTGGGTGACAGCTACTCAGTCAGCCCCAGCATTTGGTATGCATTGATCTGTGGCATTGTCTTGTAACTATGGCACACTCCCATTGAAGACCCTCAGGGGAAACTGTAGTGGTTGGAGAAAGAGCAGCGTGGCTTCCTTGAAATGCACTCATTTATCTTTTGTCCTCTACGCTGACCTTGCATCAAATTCAAGTCCACCAGAATTTGGCCCAGATTTCCATCTGGAAAGCGGAGTGGTTAGGACTCACCACGGGCCACCAGGTCAACTACAGGTGCCTGATACCAATGTTTACATTGGCCTTTATGCAGAGTGTTACAGACTCATTTTCTTTCTTCTACGGTCAAGGTAGATATCTATTCTCAATGGCATACAATTTTTTAAAATCCTTTTGAGAGGTAGATGCAGAGGAAATGAAGACACAATAACTGTTTCCTGAGAGCTAGAAATCACAGAGTACTGTGAAGCAGATCTGAAATCTCAGCCACATCAGCAGGAGATGAAGAGAATCTTGTATTAAATTCTTATGCCCCTTTCCTGGGTTGTGAAAGGCAAGTCAAAGGGAGGGATACTCAAACTAAGATGTGGTTTAATGATTGCAACTAGAAGAAGCTGAATCTATATTTAATTCTGTAACAGTGTTCCTATTCAAGGGCAATCACGGGCCTGCAATGGTTTTTTCACCTCTAACCCCTATTCCTTTCATCATTAAATTATTTATAAGTAACTACTAGCATCCAATAGGCAAATTCCAGGCTTTTAAGCAATACGTGTTAATTTTTAAGTTAGGATTGTGAGCTGAAGCAACTCATTGATTTTATAGATAAAAATCCATAGGCACTAGTGGCAATCTCCTAGCCAATTGATTGTACTTTGTTATGCTAGTTTTCACACTAAAGTAAACTGAAGATCCAAGTGCAACTGTCAATATAAATCAGAGGGGAGCGGGGGAGTGGAGGAGCTAGAAAACATAGCTTTCAACTAAAAATATTGGTTCCAAGACCTCGCACAAAATGAGAGAAAATAAAACAAAATTTCATTTTTACAGAACAGGTCAGGGTCAAGGGCAATCTCATTAAAAAATAATATTCTATAAACATGGAAATCAGCTCACTATCTTCAGGAAATGTGAGAGCAAAGAAGAAACTTACAGACGTTGACATTTCCACTAGAAACCGTTTCCTGCTGACCGCCAGGAAACACACCAACCATTGCCCAACACAGAAAAGGAGAAAAAGGAACCCGGGAAGGAAAGACTGTTCTCCACACAGAAACCTGCACAGTTCTTGACACTGAGGAAGGGAGGTGACTGGGAAGTTTGAGGTGAGAAGTTAATCTCAGGCTGTCCACACCCACCTGATGGCGTGAGGGTCAAAGAAGCTGAGAACAGGAACCTATGGGAAATGGACAAGCTCTGGAGACAGAAATCCCAAGTAATGCACATGATCGAGGGTGTTTAAAGGACAATTCACTGAGACATTAACGCGATGCCTCTGCCGTCACCTTGAGCAGAAGGCAGATTTTACACTGTGGATTGGAACCATCATTTCCATTTCATAAAGTCTACATCCCAGGAAAATTGGGTCCGTAAATCGAGATTTTTGTTACATTAAGCTTTACTACTAACTCTCCAGTAGTTTTCAGTGGTGTAATATATTTGAACCATTCGAAGGTATAGAACAAGCTTATAAGATTCAAAGGTTTGAAAATTAATTGAATAAATCAATTAGCCTAGGGCTCCAACAACACTGATTTTTCAGAAAAAAATAAATTGAATATCGATGAATAAATTTAAAATTAAATGCCGTCAATTTTTAATTTTCAATGCTAATAGAGAGAAGGCAGAAATGAGAAACAAGATCCACAGAGAACTTTGAAGTCTCATTTCCATTTCAATCTTTCCCCCCATTTCCATTTCAATCTTTTTTATTACACTAATTTGAGTTTTTAAAAGCTTCTCTGTTTCCTTTCTAGTCATTAAATAAACATTTATGAAGGACATCCTATATGCCAGGCCCTCCGCAGGGCATCCAGGAGAAAAAGAGCAGGGCCAAGGGACTGACCGAACCCTAATAACACCACAGTCCCTTTCAATCCTTTCCTTTTATCCCCTCAGCAAAGTGCATAGCCTCAGTTAGGATTAATAAAAAGGAAAAGATGCCCTTAGTAAATATGGACATCAATGTCACAATTCTTCTCTAAAATCGAGTTTTCCACTAGCTCTCATTCTTAATCCTATCTATGTATGAACAAGAAAATAGCAGCTGGGGGAAATGGAGCAAGGACAGACACTAGGCCAAAAGCAAAAGGAAAGTACATAGAAAACTAAGACACAAATAGAAAAGCAGAATATAACTCATTTATAAACAATATTGAAATTAAGCCCAGTTTTTCCTAGTAGATTAAAAGATATAGAAATAGACTTACAAATGTGAATGTCACGATAGACTTATGTGGAGAGGAGGTAGGAGTAAGACAGAAATGATGTCCATTCCTACAAATATCCAAGGAGAAAGGGTGGCTGGAGAAATCAGTAAGCAGGAGCATTTGACCCACAGTCATTACAGAAGTGACCAGTCAGGAAGTCTACAACACAAGTTACAGGTTGGGGCAATTCACAATGAGCTCCTTCTACAAATCATTATCTTATTTATTCATTCCACAAACATTCAAGGTGGACCTACTCCATGCGCCAGGCACTCACGGAGCCTACCCAGCTCAATGGTGTACATTAAATGTTTTCTAGATGTAAATAAAACAAGAAAATAATGAATGGTCAAGCCAAGGCTACGTCCTTTAGCACCAGTCTTCTGCTGGGTGCTTCCTTGTCCCGTAGGTCCCTTGGCTTGTGTGGGCTTCTTCTCACCTACCCATTAATAAAAACACCTAAATCCCAGGTGCCATAACTTCAGACTTTCATGGTGAAGTTGGTTTCAAGTGAAACCAAGTGAATCTGGTCTATTAATTTTGAGGGATCTGAATAAAGGCAGGCTGTAGAATTTCTACAAATAAGATTAATGATCTTATTCTTCATTCTTTCTCAAGGACAAAATGGAAATATGAGCATTATGTTGTCAAATACCACAGAGACAGTGGATATCTTCATTGGATAGTTTTAGTCTCTCATAAAGAGAAGTGCCCCTGACTTGAGTCACTCAGCACCACACCTTTCTGCTGCAATAAGATACGCACTATGCATTGATGTGATCGCTTAGGCATCTGTGACAATGGGTGGGGTGACATTGCAGGTCTTGACACAGTTGTCCCAGCTGTCCAAGGGTATAGCACAGGCTCATGCTAAAGTCAAATATGTGATGTGAAGGGCTGAGAGAGAGGCTGGGGAGTACCGCAGCCTTAAGAATATCACTCAAACACAGGCCAGCACCAACACCTAGAAAAGGAGCATGGACCCAACTTCACTACTGAAATCCAAAAGGCATTCTTCCAGAATGCACTGCCTAATCAATGCTGTCCCAGAAGCCAGGGCTTAAGTAATAATAATAAACTCTTGTATACTAATATGTATACATTTTAAAACTCCCCAGGTGCTTCTAATGAGCAGCCAAGCAACTAAAGCTTCTAGTTCTTCCTCCTCCCTCCCCCAGACTCCATCATGAAAATAACAGGTTCTCAATACATTTTTTAAAAGTCATTAGATAAGCATATCTGAGAGTATCACAAGACTTGCCCAAGACAAAATGCTTAGGAACATGCTTATTGATCTGAAATAAATGGGGGAAAGTGCAGAGTAAAATTAAGTGGTTGGCTAGTTAAGGGGGTGGTGAAGGAGAACAATATGATCTCTTTGAGGCCCTTCCCCTAAGTTTTTTTCCCCTGTACGGAAGGAGAACGTTTTCCTGTTATCCATCTTAAAGTCATTGGCTGAGTCCTGCTAATTAGACTGACAAAAAACAGATCTTTAAGAAGAGGAAACCAAATAGAAGTTTATTAACACATGCATTGCGCACACACGCACAGGAGTTACTCAATAGTAACTAACCCAAAGCAGTGGTTAGAACTTGGGCTTATATATAGCATCTCAACAAAGAACAGTACATTTTATAGAGAAGTGACAAGACAAAAGAAAGGGGCTTTAGACTTTTAGAGGTGGCAGACTATGGGAAGGTAAACATATGGGGGATACTAATGGAAGATAAGGATTACTCTGACAAGGTTGAAATGCAGATTCCTCTGGTGCTGTCATCTCTGGATTGATAAGCATCTACAGTTATCTCCCGTGTTTAATGCTCATTTTGGCCTTCCTGATGGGGGAAGGGGGGAGGGGGGAGGGCAGAGGGTTTTCCTTGTGTCTGTTTATTAAATTTTATTCAGCTCTAAATCGTCTTTATGCCAGAGTGGTATATTTTGGGGTGGCATACTCTGAACTCTCACACTTCTTCAAGGCTGTTTGATGAGTTGGAAAGCCCTCTGGGATCTCCCCACCAAGTTCCTCTATCTCATCACCCTGTTGATTTCCTCTTATCACTGAGTAGCTTGTAATTAGTGTATCAGAAGTGATCTTTTTTAAATGATTTAATTAGCTTTTCCTGTTTGCTTTTGTGCTAGCAGGCCCTAGGTGACTGTCTGCCATGGGGAGATTAGTTGTAAAAGTAACAAAGAAAAGGATGAGTGTGGTATTCACTTTGGTCATACAAAATAGGATTATGCAGCAAAACAATAGTTTTACTAGCCAGACATTTGTATTGAGGATTCTCTCAAGTCCTCTACATGCACTTTAGTAAGGGGCTAGTCACAGAGCTTGTCTGCTGTGCTGAGAATTTATCCCTTTGCCCCTCAGACAGGAAGCTGATGAGGCTTGTTGCTCTATGGAGGGGGGTGTAATGCAGGAAAAGTTAGAGAAAAAATACAGAAATACAAAAGCCGGGCACTGTTGGGGGAGTGCAGAGAAAGAAGAGATTTAGTAGACCAGCTTTGAGCCAGAGAAGGGCAGTTGCTGTAGACAAATGAAGACAGTGAGAGTCACACCAGGGGCAAATGTGGGCCCTTGCTTCCCCCTTCTGTTTAGGGTTTTGAAAGAGACCACCCAGTTTAGAACCTAGCTCCTGAAAATTAGCCCTGAAATGTCACGAGGCTCTGAGCTTTCGCTTTTCTGAGCCACTCTCAGTTCCTATTTAATAAAATTCTGAGTTGAGAGCAAAGAAACTTGACATTTTGGTTAGCCTGTGTAGCCTTTACGTGGATATATGCACCATTTCTGTTGGGCTTATTGAAATATTGAAACTAGTTTTGCAAAGTAAAACTGTAGTGTTTGTACCCACTGCAGTCAATATTCTGAAAGATAATAAATTCTAGACACCCAAGCAGGAGTTAGGGGTCCTTTTCTATCAGGTAGCAACATTTCCCAAATTCCCAACCCAGTAATTATAAATATACATCAGTTTGCTTATTAATTAATCAGTCATTATTTATTGAGCACTGTGATGGACAGAACTGTCCTCAAGGAGGTCACAATGCAGAAAGAAATGGTGACAAAGTAAATAAAGATTATAACTGTGATGGATGAAAAAGGGGCCGCACACGAAACCTGACAAACTCAGGCGTGGCCTGCATGGAGGGCCTTACAAACTCAGAGACCTAAGGTAACAAATTGCTCTGAAATTAAGTTTCTAGCTGAAAACGAGTCATGGCGAGTAGTCATGTCCTGGCCAGTATCTTTCTTAACAAAGGTTGGTCTTTACCTTGACTGAGCCTGTCTATTGTTCTCTTGCATCTATGATAACATGCCTTTGGAATTTTGGTAGACAGTTAGACAGACATGAGCAGAACAAGGACAATGAGGCAGAAAGTGCCAGCAATGAGCAGAACTGGAAAAACAACCCCAATGACACCTTGATTTGGGGACTTCTAGTCTCCAGAACTATTCAAGAATAAATTTCTGTTGTTTCAAATCACCCCCTTTGTGGTGATTTTTTGCAGCAGCCCCAGGAAACTAGCATAAGTACCATGTGAGGAGTGAGTGCTTCAGTAGAACACGCACAGTGCTGGGAAGTACAGTGGAGGAAGCAAAGACCCCCACTCAGAAAGTGGGAGGCTCTGGCTGGCAGAGTGAGGCAGAAGTGGTTGGAGGCAGCAGCTGCATGGAAGATGTGAGCTCATCCAGAATAATGTAGGAGACTGAGAAAAGTCACTTCCCCGCACTCAGAAACTGTTCAGTGGCTCTGAGAGGAAACCAAGCCTCGAGTGGGTCAATATGGAACCTAATCTTAAAGAGTAGGGCAAGACGCTTTCCAATTGTATAGATAGAGGAAGTGAGGAAGCCATGACAAAGCTTGACACAGGAGACAGAGCAATGATTCTCCAAGTGTGTCTGAGTTGCTTTAGTCCCTAAGTAAAGGATCCCTAGGAAATGAGGCATCAGGGAGCAATGAAAATTCACAATCTGTAGATGCAGTACTGCTGGCCACTGATGCTGTGGGACAAAAGGGAGTGAAATGTTGCTCAATCTGTTTCTCAGTGAGATACGATCATCTTTATTATTACTTCCACCAAGTTGACACTTTATCTACCAAGCTAATATTTCATGAGAGGCTTTCTTAGTTGAAATGGATTCCTATCTTCTTCTACCAGATTCCATAAATATATGGATACCTCAGAGAATGTGTGTTTGGAATTCAAGGGGTTTTCTAGGTAAAATCTACTCTTTGATCTTTTAAAACAAATGAGTTTGGTTGCACAAATACGTTCATGCCAACCCATTTCTAAAAGAAATGCATTTTAAGCTCCATAGATCATATTTGAGTTTACATTCCAACATTAGATGTCATTGTAAATCACATAAACAGGAGAGGTGAAAAAGCTTGAGCTGTTGTTTCACATTGCAGGAAATGTTATTTTGTTCTAATTCCGGTTTAATTGAAATTATTTACAAAGGTAAAATATATTTACCTTGCAGGAAAATGTTTTAAGATTTAAGTAGGAAGAAACACACATCAAACTATTGAGCAAGATCTTTGGCAAGTCTTGCAGAAAAAAAATGTTAACGTTCTATTTTTCAGAGATTGGTTATCCAAGTCTGTTTTCTTTCTCCTACATTGACTGATCAAGTCAGGGAGAGAAGCTGGGTGAGTATGGAGCTTCCCATGTCCTATCCGTGGTTGGCAAACTGCGGCTCGAGAGCCACATGCAGCTCTTTGGCCCCTTGAGTGTGGCTCTTCCTAAGCCTTAGGAATACCCTAATTAAGTTAATAACAATGTACCTACCTATATAGTTTAAGTTTAAAAAATTTGGCTCTCAAAAGAAATTTCAATCGTTGTACTGTTGATATTTGGCTCTGTTGACTAATGAGTTTGCTGACCACTGTCCTATCCAGTCCTCACTTCTGGTATATTTGCATTTTAAGCTTTACCTCTATTTCTTTCAGAAAGAGCTATTTTATGCGGCATAATGTAAAATCTCAGCACCCAGTAAGCAACATTCTCCTCTTCATATGGGTAACCAGCTCTGCAAATCCAGGAATAAGTGATACAAAAAGAAAGAGGCAAAACAGAAATTTTACATGCAATTAAGGACCCAATGTCCAAGTGCCTGGTTTTGATGAACATGTACCCTTTTCCTAATGCTAATTCATTTGTTCATTTATTGGATTTCAAAACTGCACCCTATGCCCTCCAGCCTCGGCAAACAAAGACATAATTTAAAATACTATGACACAAATGTGCTATTTATTACTGTGTAAAAGAGCCATTATTACAGTGACTTATTTTTTTCTTCAGGAAACCAGTTCTTTTCAAGTTATTTACCATGCTGTCAATTATTACCATCATTAATAATGATAATGATAATCACTGAGAAGTAGCAATGTGTTGAGGGATAAATGGAGCACAAGAGCTAGGCAGGGACCCAACCTAGTGGAACAATGGCGATTTTGTTTCACCCCAGATTTCACAAAATGAGGATGGCAGATAGCAGGAAAGTCTTCACACACTGTGCCCTCCTCATACTTCTAGTTTCAAAGCTCCCCTTTTGCAATTCCTTATGGATATAGACAATGTGGATTCACTGTTGCCCTTTTATGCATGACCTGGCACATGTGCACCCCAATTCTTGCAGCTCTTCAGGCTGGCACCAATTGCCAGATTCCCCCCAGCGGAGAGGGACTGGATGTTACAGTACCACTGGATGCACTACTCGTGGAATCTGTTATCAAGTCACAAGACAACATGCCAGTCTGGCACTGTTCTGCAAACTAGAAGTGCATGGGGGAAACACAGACACCCTGTCTGACAATGAATAGCTAAGCTGTGAAACCAAATGACTGGGCACCCACTAGAAATTAGCCTGTCAAAAACAACTGCACCATTTGAGATGAAGCATCATGTGTTCGTGTGTCTGTCTGTCTACCTATCTATTTGTATGCATCTGCTTCCTTTGCCTTCAAAAATGCATGTGGAAGTATATAAGGAGAGTAAATAATAACCCACATTCTTGGTAGGTATCTTGCTTGGTTTAATGTGTTCTGATAACATTATAAATATAAATCTAAGTGAAACATTAAGGGCAAGAGTAGAAATTGGATAATAGCTCTTTTCTACAGAGTAATCTCTTTGGAATAATTTATTCTCACTATTTTCAGGGATGCCTCGAATGAAATATGTAATTTATTTTTTATCATATTATAGAATTTGACTTAATACAAACTTAAAGGTACACCCATCCGCACAAATGTCAATGCTTTTCATTCTAAGATGCTGCAGCTTAATTTTAACCATGACGGATATAGCTATGGAAGAAAAATAGCAGCCCTTCTTATTTTCCTTCTGCCCCCTCCTCGGCTCAGCCATCTGCCGAACAAGGATCAGAAAGGAAACCAGGCAATGCTGCGGAGAGAGGCACTGGTGGAATGTACCCTGGTTGGTGGCATTTCTGTTTCATGGCCCCAATTCCTACTGATCCCATTTCTTGGCCACCTGGGGACTAATCACAGAGGGTCAGACAGAAGTGGGCCTCCATGCGAACACACACACACACACACACACACACACGCACACGCACACACACTCCTACAACTAAGCTTTTCTGAAAGTGACAAGTGAAGATACTTTAACAAGAAGAAAAGTGAATACTCATCCTCTTGGCACTAATTTCTACCCAGTCATTCAGTTCTAACACCTTTCTTTTCAAGGTAGTGGATAGAGACACTAAAACTCTGCACATACATACAAACACTGCATATGGACACAGAATGCATGTGTACACCCTCAAGGTTAACTTCTGCCCTTGGAAAAACACACATTATTCTGAGACCCAAATACAGGACTGGCTTTTGTAGAATTATCTTGGCAGGAGTTACCTGTGTGTATCAAAGAGTGAAACTTGGTCTACCCATGGTTGGCAGACTGCGGCTCGTGAGCCACATGCGGCTCTTTGGCCCCTTGAGTGTGGCTCTTCCACAAAATACCACGTGCGGGCACGCACGTACAGTGCAACTGAAACTTCATGGCCCATGCGCAGAAGTCGGTTTTCAGCCTGGAGAAGTCTATTTTGAAGAAGTACTGTTGATATTTGGCTCTGTTGACTAATGAGTTTGCCGACCACTGGCTAGGCTAATTGAATTTGTTTTCCTTTTATCATTTAGACCAGAGGTTCTCAACCTGTGGGTCGCGACCCCTTTGGCGGTCGAATGACCCTTTCACAGGGGTCGCCTAAGACCATCCTGCATATCAGATATTTACATTATGATTCATAACAGTAGCAACATTACAGTTATGAAGTAGCAACGAAAATAATTTTATGGTTGGGTCACAACATGAGGAACTGTATTTAAAGGGCCAGAAGGTCGAGAACCACTGATTTAGACAGTAGAGTAGTATTTCCCAATACCTTTATCATGTTTTTAAGAAAGAATTCTTCTTATATACACTTATAAGTTAAAAGTACTGTGAGGTAAGGGCCTCATTGTGAATAGCTGTCAATTTCTGCTTCACTGGGAGTGATAGACCAACATCAGATTATTTCTGACAAATGTTTCCCTTCAATCTTTAGAAGAGGAAGAAGGTAGAAGGAATATTAAGCTTTTTATTTAAGTGACCTGAGATTTGTGCCTTTAAACTTCCAATTACAGAGCACGATTTGCTGCTGACCCTTCGGTGAGTCTATCAGTCAAAAGCCTGCATGATTTCGTGGCATGTCACCGCCAGCCTCTGATTAGCTAATTGCAGGCCACACTAAAACACTTGAGCAAGGCTGCTGCTTGTCTCATTTTGGAGGACTAGATCATTACAGTTTAGTAACCTAGATAAATCTTTTCAGTCTATACTTCTTCCCTCTGCACAAATCTGTTGCACAGAGAAGGCACTCAGGGCCGAATTACACTCCACATTTTTCTTGTGGGAAAATGTAAAAGAAAGAAATAATTGAACTGATGGAATTTAAGAAGGGTTATTGCATCCACTATCTGAACTTACCCTGTTCATTCTCATCCATAGGTTGTCTCCTCCTCTAAAATGTAAGCTCCATGAGAGATCACAGACCTCCTCTGTCTTGAGAACTGCTATATCTCCAGATCATTGCACAGAGCTCAACAAGTATTTGTGGAATGGATAATTCATTCATTCATTCATCCATGCCTCAAATATTACAGGTAAGAAAAATAAGTCCCTTTCCTTGAAGAGGTTCATAGTCTTTGAGAGGAGATACAAACACTAAACCACTACAAGGTAAGACATAAGACTAGGGTAGCACAGCAAAAACTAGATATTACCATTAAAAATAATTTACATATTATCTTCATGTATCATAAATATGGGATGACGCACACACAGACATATTTGCTATATTATCCCCCACACTGATTAGTTATTCATGTAACACATATTCATTGAGCACTTGGGCAATGCTGCCATGCTTATATTTGGAACCATGCCAGAGTATGAAGCTGGCCATCCAGGGTAGAGGCAACTCAGAGTCAAAGGCAAGCCGGGGTAAAGTCGGAGCTGGTGAGTGTCTTGGGAGGTCTCTACAGTCAATCTAGTCATTGGTTCAGGTAGGCAACTCGTACTGGAATATTTACAGGTGGGTAAAGTTCAATAAGTTCTGTAAGTTCTCAGTTCTTGCATTAAATGGAAAGGCCATGATGTTTGAGCTTTTCAGGGATGCTCGTGAATCAGGTAGGAGAGAATTCATCCCTCTTCCCTTGTTGTTTCCCAATTTAGGGCTTGTACTTTTCAGGATAGTATCAGGACTTGGCCCAGAGCCCTTACATGAGGATTTCTTCAAATGTTATCACCCCTGGCTTAAGGACATAGGGGACCTGGGACACAAGGCTAGAGGCCCTTTAGATAATTAGCCACCTGGTACCAGGACAAGTTGTCTCTATTTATTTATTATGCGCAAATGTATTAGCACAGAAATCAAATTACATCTGTGACTTTGGACCCAATGCATGATTGAAACAGTTGCTTTGTTGCTTAGTAGCTAACAATAATAATAGCTAATATTTATTGAGCAGTGATTATGTGCCAGGGCTTCATTGTATACATTTTCTATTGACTAGCCTATTTATTATTCATAAACACCCTATATCAAGCATGTCAAACTCAAAGGCTAACATGGGCCAAATAAAGATGGTTTCAGTTTATGTGGGCCACAAAAAAACAAAAGCTTCAATTTTCATAGAAACATAGGTTTATTTTGATAGAGACATGCTGAATACAAAGGGCTGAAATAAATGAGTAATCATTAACATAAAATAATAGAACATTTTAATAAAAATTAATATTTTTTCTTGAACATTAACTTACCAGACACTGAATAACTGCACAAATTAATAAGTGTAATGCAAATAAACCTATTTTTCTTGTTCTCCAAAAGCGAAATATTTCCTTTTGCGCACACCAAACAAGTCAGTGCAAGACTAATGACGTGGCAATCAGCTGCTAAAATATTCGCTGCTAGTATTAGTGGAGAGAAATGGTGTGCCTGCGTGTAAAGCGTGTAAGGGAAATGAATGCAACACGATTATAGTAATCAGTCATTAGCAAACATTGTAGTTTGTTATTAATAATTACGTGTAACAGGATATTGTAAAAATTAAGTTATGAAATTTTTATTAAAATGTTTCTTACAGCCCTAACCGGTTTGGCTCAGTGGATAGAGCGTCGACCTGCGGACTGAAGGGTCCCAGGTTCGATTCTGGTCAATGGCATGTACCTTGGTTGCGGGCATATCCCCAGTAGGGGGTGTGCAGGAGGCAACTGATTGATGTTTTTCTCTCATTGATGTTTCTAACTCTCTATCCTTCTCCCTTCCTCTCTGTAAAAAATCAATAAAATATATATTTTTAAAAATGTTTCTTACATACCGTTATATTGGCTGGGCCACAAAAATATTCATTGTGGGCCGCATACAGCACGCAGGCCGCGAGTTTGACATGCTTGCCCTATATAGTAGCTATTGTTACCACCCCATTACAGATGAGGAAACAGGCCCAGAGAGGCTGAACAATTTGCCCAAATCACACAACTCATAAATGGTAGGGTGATAGAACCCAGATAACCTGGCCCCAGAGGCAGCAAACCCCTAACCACTGTAATAATTGCTGTCATTTATTAAATACCAGCTATGTTCCAGGGGCTTTATTTTTATTTCTGTGAGTCTGTTTCTCACAGCAACACTACAAGGTAGGCATTGTCCGCATTTTGAATGGCCCAATAAGTTCTGAAATCAGGGTGTGAACCCTGTCTGTCTGTCTCAAAGGCCTCTGCTCTGTCCGCTGCCCAGAGCTTTCTCCGTGACCTTCGTTTCTGCTCAACTTGAGCAGTATCTTACCACATTCTTGCTTTTTCTATTCTTGCTTATTTCATTTTTCCTGGTCAAAAATAGCAACAAGTTCTAGTTGAGGGTTTATTAGGACATTCTGTGTTCCTTTCTGAGAGTTATAATCTTTCACACTCACATACTACTATATATCTTTCCAATAGTGTTCCTTTGCATGCCCTCATTTGATCATCACAATAACCATGAGCTATAAAAGATATTATTGTACTTTATTTCTGAAGCGAAATAAAGGACAACAAAATGGGAGAGAGTGAATAACATGCCCAAGGGGTTTGCACCCGGTCCTGCTCTGCTTTCATTGACTTGCTTTTGTTTCTACTTTGTGTAAATAACATCCTGAAACAAAGGTCGAGAAGTAGGAGAATCAGACCAAAAAAGTGAAATCTGGTTTTCATCTTAGAGAATATAGTTTTTCTTAGGAGCTATGACAGAAATGGTATTACCTACCATTTTCCCCTTTTCTCTTGGTAATAGAATCCCAATTTAGGAGAGCATATGCCTTTTAAGATTAAGAACAAAGCAAGAAGGTACATTCTCATGACTTCTATTCAAACTTGTCCCAGAAGTTCTAGTTGGTAAATAATGCAAGAAAAAAATGCATCTGGATTTAAAAGTAAAACTGATTTTATTTGCATACAACATAATTATTGATGTAGAAAATCCATTGAAATCTACAAAAAAGCTAATAAGTTATTTTTAGTAAGATTGTTTTCTGAATATGAAGGTGAATGCTACAGGAAACAGATAAAAGAGTGGAAGATAATATGCAAAATATCAGTTCTTTTTCTATATACTAATGACAATAAGAAATTAAAATTTTAAAATAATACTATTTATAATAGCATCAAAAATCTACTGTACTTAAGCATAAATCTGACAAAATTATGCCATACATGTACACTGAAAACTAACATCACAGAGACAAATTAAAGAAGAGCTAAATAAACTAAACAAGACTCAATATTGTTAATATATCAGCTTTCCTCAAATTAATCTATAGATTCAATGAAATTTCAATCAAAATACCAGCAATTATTTTTCTAGAAACCGACAAACTGATTCTAAAATTTATATGAAATCAGATAGGACCTCAAATAGCCAAACAACTTTGAAAAAGAAGAACAAAATTGGACAACTAATACTAACCAATTTCAAGAGTTATTATAAAGCTATAATAATCAACACAGTGTTGTACTGGAGTAAACACAGACATAGAAGTAAACAGAACAAAGTAGAGAGTCCAGTAATAGAAATACATATGCATGAACAACTGATTGTTTTTACAATGTTGCAAAGGCAACGCAGTAGAGAAATGGTAGTCTTTTTCATAAATGGTGCTGGAATAATTGAATATCCACTTTCAAAAAGAGGAATTTTATCCATAACTTGAACCATTAAAAAATTAACTTAGAATGTATCCGAAACCTAACTGTAAAGCCTAAAACAATAACATGTCCAGAGGAAAATATTTGAGAAAATTTTTGTGACAGGTTTCAGTTTCCTACCTCTGGAGTTCCTCTGCTATAATGCACATTCCTTTTGCACACAAGGGTGACAGTCGGCTTTCATAACATCATCCTGAAAGGGCAGGGTTGTGAGCAACCCATGCAGTTATGATATCTGTGCCTCTGATCCAGGAGCCTCATGTGTGCTCTCAGGAATATAAGATCAGAGGCCAAGTTCTACCCCATTCCGGTAACTCCATCACTGTCACGGTCTTAACCACCACTTACCTTCTTATGATACCCAAATTTATATTTCCAGGCTAGACTTGTTGTTTTTCAGACTGTTATTTTCCAGACTGTAATACACACACTCAGATGTCTGACATCTCAAACTCAATGTGTCCCAAGCTGCACTTAATATCCTGTCCCACACACCAGCTTATTCTTCTATGGAGGCAACATCTCTGCTTAGTCACCAAGGCCAGAAACCTGGCAATCACCAAACATGTGTGACCGCACAGGAGAGGCAAGATTCACGTGTAATTTCCATGTCGGTAGCGGAGTCACTGAGAGTGGTTATTATTAATAGAAAAACATTCAGGAAAGGAACATTGAGCTCAGGAAGGAAGATGCTGAGCTTGTGGACATGTTGATTTCAAGGTGTTGGCAGGGCATCCAGGTGGAGATTTCCAACAGTCAGTTGGAAATGACACTGTACATGACAGATTGCTGGTCTCGGTTACAGAAATGAAAGCTCAAGAGCTTTTCTGAAAAGTTGAAGCTGTGGTTTGACAGGAATCATACTGCTTCTAAGAGTGGAAACACTCAGGAGCGTTCAGCTGTGGAGGACAGACCATGGGGAGGAAGAGAGAGGAGACCATCGAGGAGGAGTGGCATTTGGAGGGTGCTTTCTGGCCAGTTAAAGGACTGGCAGCACAAGTCGAAATTTATGTGCTACAGAGTTCTTGGATATATGACTTATTTCCTCTCCTCTGCCTGGCAATACCTCTTCCCTCTCTTTCCTGCTCCCTCTCTTACCCTGTTTGTTCTAGTCTGGGAGTGGCTGCATGGGGAAGGCAACATGCAGAACGGCAGCCTGGCTCCCCCGCATTAGGACAGTAAGGAACAGGTTAGCAGGACTCGTTCTAAGGCTCTGGCTGCCCTCGGTGATTTGTGCTGTGGAGTTAGCTGACAGCCTGCCTGAGAGAAGCTGAAGGGATGTGTGGCCTGCATGTCTGGAATGTATTCCTCTGGCTCTGTAAGATGTGACACTGCATAATGGCCATGAAGAAGTAATTTTGATCCTGTGACTATCTTGGCAAAAGTTCCAGAAAGACATATGGACCTAATCTTCGGGACATTTGTAGAAGACCTTCCCTTAGGGACTGCCTCTGTCGGCTTTCTTTCCCTTCTAAGTCGTATGGCTCTCACCTTAGCTTTATTCTGCTTTTACTTAGGAGATAAAAAGCTAAATTTTATTCAATTTGAAGAACTAAAAATATTAATGTAAGAGCAAGTCATCATTATGACACATATCAATTTCTCACCTCTGAGGCAGGGCACAGAGCCGGGCTCTGGATATTAACCCAGCCTGGGGTTAGGGGAAAAGAGGTCTGGGTGGATCTTGGTACACACTGAAGATAGGAGTTTTCACCATCCTGGGATCTAGCATCTTCATCTATAAACTTACAAAGAGTTGACCTAAACAAAAGAGTCTTCCTAGGAATGCTAACTTGCTTAAATATTATTCTGTGACAAACTGTTTTTTTCTTCATGAATTTGAGGCATTACTTACTTCTCATTGGAACAGATTCTAATCTATATACATTTTTTTATTTAAAAATAGTTGAGATACACAATAAATCCAGCTAAGTTTCCCCTAAATTTCTGTGTATATTTAGGAAGTAACTACTTGCTCAATTTAAACTTCAGTTATGACCTTTATTTAATCCTGATCCTTGTTTCTTCCCTTGATGAGTCTGACTAATGTAATAATTAAAAAAAAAAAAACTCAGAAAATACCAAAGTCCAGACCCCAGTCTATGGAAATTGACTGTGCTTTGCCCCTAAAGTTGTGCTTTAAAACTAGCTCCCAGAAGAATTCCAGTTAAGAGGTCTGCCAGGAGCCAATCTCTATTCATTTTCTGGTGTTTTCTAAATCCTCTTTGAGAAATTAGTTTGGAGTTGTACTATGGGAAAAGGAGAAAGTGACTGAAACTATGGAGATAGATGGAGATTTCCTGGGGTATGAGGTCTTCTTTGCTTAGACCTAAATCTTCCCCCTACGGAAGCTCTCAGAATCACCTTACTAAAAAATTGCTTGGCTGATGGCCACCTTAAAGAAACAGGTTTTTAAAATGTCAGTGGTCACTACACTAACAAGGACTAAGCAAATGACTGTTCTTTATACCTTGACTAATTGAAATAAGTAATTACACACGCTTCTGTGTTTCTACACGTTACAGTTATAGCTGAAGTCTGTCTTATAGAATCTGATTATATACTCAGAGAATTACAGATCCTGAAAATGCTCACAAGGTCATCTGATCCAGCCTCTAGGCCAGTGGTCGGCAAACTCATCAGTCAACAGAGCCAAATATCAACAGTACAATGATTGAAATTTCTTTTGAGAGCCAAATTTTTAAAAATAAACTATATAGGTAGGTACATTGTTATTAACTTAATTAGGGTACTCCTAAGGCTTAAGAAGAGCCACACTCAAGGGGCCAAAGAGCCGCATGTGGCTCGCAAGCCATAGTTTGCCAACCACGGCTCTAGGCTATTGGAGGGTAACTTGCAAGGGTGCAGGAACACTAGCAGGCTATCAGGACCTTAGGTGATATTGGGGGCATGAGCAGAACTCCTTGCACATGTCTGAGATACAGTGGAGGGATTGTTGAGCACATTGTTTGCTTTCTTCACATGGCTGGAAACAAGATTGCTGATAGGTCCTAGTTTTACCCAGTTGGAAAAGCTTCTTTCCTTAGTTCTGGTACAAATAAATAAACCAGAAAAGGGTTCTAATTGATAGTATGTGGGTCAAATATTCCCTTCTCCCCACCCAAGACAAAATAAGCCATGGCTGTGTGTGTGTGTGTGTGTGTGTGTGTGTGTGTGTGTAGAGCCGGCCCAACTTCATGGGCATGCAACCTGTGCTGTCACACAGAGACCTATGCTTCGAAGGATGCTATGCTTGGCTTAATGCTCTGCTGTGGCCATCTAGAAATTCTTAAAATATTTTGAACAAGGGATTTTGCATTTTAATTTTGCGCTGGATCCCCTAAACTATGGAGCCAGCCCTGGCATGGAGTCCTAACTCCACTTGGCAGTCACGTGGATGGGGTGGGTGGGAAGGGTAAATAATTCCCAGAAGCAGTGGGTAGATAGTGGCCAGTATGGCTAGCCTAGTTTTGAGAATGGAAGGGACATGATACATAAAAGAT
The DNA here is from genome assembly GCF_000147115.1 of Myotis lucifugus. Classification (NCBI taxonomy): domain Eukaryota; kingdom Metazoa; phylum Chordata; class Mammalia; order Chiroptera; family Vespertilionidae; genus Myotis; species Myotis lucifugus. The sequence continues at coordinate 19,998,886 of NW_005871049.1, read as the reverse complement.
ATGGTTCTTGTCCTCAAAAATCTCAGTCTAGTAGGACAGAGTCTCTTTTCAAAAGTTTGTCACAATACCCTCATATCCAAATGAATATATTTATCTTGAATGCAATGGAGACATCCAAAAACTGTAGGAAAATGGAAGTTCCTCAAGAAATTAAAAATAGAACTTCCACATGATCCAGCCATCTTACTGCTGGGTATATCTGACAAAGAAAAAACAACCCCAAGATCATTACCTTGAAAATGTCTGTATTCACATGTGCATTGCAGCATTATTCACAATAGCTATGGCATGGAATCAACCAAGTGCCCATTGATGAATTAATGGATAAAGAAAATGTAGTATATACATATAATGGAATATTATTTAGCCTTTAAAACAAGAAAATCCTGTGATCTTCTAGTATGACAATACAGATGAATCTTGAGGGCATTATGCTAAGTAAAATAAGCCACTCAGAGAAAGACAAGTACTGCATGGTACCACTTACTAGTAAATGTGGAATCTAAATTAAAAAAAAAAAAAGCAAAACTCATAAAAACAGAGAGTAGAAAAGTGATTGCCAGAGGCTAGGGAGTGGGGGAAATAGAGAGAGGTTGGTAAAAGGGTACAAACTTTGAGTTATAAAATAAATAAATCTGAACATCTAATGTAGAACCATAGTTGATAACACTCTATTGTATTATTGAAATTTGCTATGAGAATAGAACTTAAATGTTCTTCCCTGCCCTCCCCAAAAGAGGTGTGTTAATTAAAGTGATGGTGTGATTTTTTACAATGTATACATATGTCAAATTGTCATGTTGTGCACTTTAAATATCTTATAATCTACTCGTTAATTACACATCAATGAAGCTGAAAAATGTTTCTTAAAAAGAAAAGAAAATATAGTAAGAACATCCACCTTTGCTTCAACATCACAAAACTAGTTTTCATAAAATTATTAGCTAGTCTATGATCACAAATGGAATTAAGAGTCTCCTGTACATCCTAGCGGCAGCGATTTATTCTTTCCACAAACAGCCATAAAGAACAGGATAAAGTAAGCCCTGGAATGGAGTCTGAAGCCTAGTGAACAGTGAATGGATGGAGCACAAACAGAAGGAAGCTGAGCGAAGGAGAAAAGGAAGAAACCAATGGGCAGGAGGAAGGTGAGTTGGAAATGCTCTGTTTCTCAGGCTAGTCAGGTTCTCCGGGAAGATGGTGGGTGGAAACCATAAAAATAAAGGGTAAGCCATATCTAGAGCAATAAATTTTATGAAACGTTAATTGGGTTTACTCTCAGAACTCTTCTTTTTATTATTATGTTTAACACCAAACACTAAAAAATTAATCAGGAAATTCCATCTGGCCAACAATTTTAATTTATGAAATTCCTTTTGCTTCGGAAGATTAAAAGCAGTCCTCTGAGTAAACTGAGCATTCTAAAAGAGCCCCAAACAGCCCTGAACAAAGACTCTAGAGTATCATTTTCTTTTATACTGTAACATCTTTGAGTCACTTGCAATCTATAACTAAACTCACATTTTATAGAAATGATTCTACAAAATGCAGCATTACACTAGAATTCAATACAGAAGGCTATTTTTAAAGTGTTTTGATTTTTTAAAATTAATTATAGAACCCAGATAACACAGTAGTTAGTTATATCTTGGCTTACTGTAAGTTTTATATTGCTAAATAACTCTTTAAACCAATTCTTCTATATCTGTGCTTTATTTTGAATCCAAGTCAATGTTAATTGAAGATTTTTTAAATTATGGTTGCCCTGTTCTGTCGTAGGGAAAATAAAATCACTAATATTCTGAAATCAGCAAAAAATGTTGTTTACCTTTAAAAATACACACTTGAGCCTCACTAGCATGGCTCAGTGGTTGAGGGTCAACCTATGAACCAGAGGTCATGGTTCAATTCCTGGTCAGGGTTGCCCAGGTTGTGGGCTCCATCCCCAGTGTGGGGCATGCGGGAGGCAGCCGATCAAAGATTCTCTCTCATCATTGATGTTTCTATCTCTCTCTCCCTCTTCCTCTCTGAAATAAATTTTTAAAAGGTTTTAAAAAATAAAAATAAGTAAAATAAAATAAAAATACACATTTTGTCTTTGGATTTTTGTAGTTTCCCTAGGTGTAATGTAAGAAGTTATCTGACACCAAAATGAATCTTTGAAACAAAAGCTCTCCATTTAAAAGCATATAAAAAAGAAAAGCAAGGAAATTTGGGGGCCATGTACACCTTGAAAGAAAAGCATGTTCAACTATAAATCTATGAAAAAAAATTATGAAAACTTCAGGCCTATATATATTTGTTCAATTGAACTTATTAGTTGATTTTATACCAGGGGACAACAGAGAAGAGTTCTTGATGTAGATAAGACTTATGTGAGACCACATACCTGGGAAATATTATAGTTTTTATCTTATATCAAAAGGCACCGGTAGTATAATGCAGAAGTACTACCGGGCAGTGTGAGGCCTCAGAAAGTAAACGTTAACGGCTCTTTCAAGAATATGTGGTTTAAAAATATAGGAAGGGAAGTGATCATTTCTCTATCTTGATTAACAAAGATGAAATTCTATGTCTTAACTAACAAAGATGAAATTCTATGTCTTATCTGGTTTTTGCTATAGAAATATAATCCTTGGGTAGTTTTCTCCTAAGAATCCCCTTGAAAAGGAGCAGACTTTAGCTATAGACAGAGCTAGAGGCAGACCAGGACCTCAGACACGTGAGTCTTGTAATAGAAACTAATTAATTTTCTGTAATTTGGCCTGTCCTGCCACATTACATTCCAGATAGAGTAAAAATTACCACTTCCAAGCTTGCTGTTTCTTGACAACTGAAAATAAGTAATAGCATTTTTTGAAAAAAGAAAGAGTAAACACAATATTTGAGTCATAGAAATCCAACAAAACACACACATACTCAGTTATATTTTTCAACTCCATGGACAACAACTATTAACTTACACAGTGAGAGCACAGTTCATATGATCCATTGCCCAACAGAACCAATGCAAAGGGATATTATCACTTTGAAATAAGTAACACCTTAGATCTCTGTTGGGTAAAGAGAACACAAGGGCATAAGTATAAGTCTAGTTGACATTTCCAGAAGGAGATAATAAACAATGTAGACCGATGGCAAAATATTTTTGGTCTTCCTTGGGGAAGTGAGCTACAGTAAACAGAATTTCTATAAGGGAGGTTGTTACACAGCAGCTAATGTCCTCTTGTCACAGATCCCAAGAGAAAGGCCCCAGGCTGCTAAATTGGTTGCTGGTCTAGAAAACTAAGCAAGACAAATATTTTCTTTCCTAAACTCAAGATTCTTCATGTTGACATATACTAAGGACACTAAACTGAGAGATTGTGAAATGTCAAACTGCCCCTCATAAATTGTGAGAACATTTCATCAGATGATGTGAGTTTTGGTGTGGTAAACAAAAGGTATTGCATTTACTTAATAAATCTATACAAATTTTTAAGAGTCATGGGTTCTGAATCACTGCAAAATGTTTCCCACAGATACCAGTGTGCTGTGGCAACCAAAATAAAGATAACAGCTTTAGAGAATGAACACAGATAGGATATTAGGCTAGATGGGCTCTTATTTGCTAGGGTGGCATTTTATGTAATCTTACTTTTGTCTTTTGAAAAACACAGTATCCAGTCCCATTCTTAACATCATTTCTTTTCATTTTTATTACATGTGAGAGAAGTGAAAATGCCTTTTAGTAGCAAAGCTGGTCTAAGTGTAAAATCAACATCAACTTGAAATCACTGTTGGGTCAAGTTATCAAATCTTATGGAATTAGAATCTAGTGTCAGACTCCAAGGAGACATGAATAATGTCTGTGCTGGTCTTTCCCTCCAACATGAATATTCATAAGTCACTGGGAACTTTTTTCTGTCTCTCTCTTTGCATTTATCTCAGGAGTTGTAACGTTTAATTGCTAATGTGTTTGAATTGAGCTGCTTGATTTTTAATTCAACCTGGCACCTCTTCATGGAAAAATTTCCTCTCAGCAGCCATACGTTAAATGGTAGTGAGCCCTGAAGTCTCTGCCACCCATGAGATTTCAGCCTTTATTGCTTTGTGCAGCCCATCCATTCTTGGTTCAAGGGCAGATCCCAGTTCAGAAACTCACAGGTAAGGACATGGATTACCTGGCAAGATGTGTAAGATACACCTTTCTGTTCTCTCTGGGCCACTTGGTGGATTCTGATACATTGTCCCCTCACTTACCAAGTAGGAGTTCATTGCTCATTCAGGGAGGGAAAGGTGCCATCAAGTTCCATGGTTCTTGGTGGCCTAGTTCTTTAATGTCAGACTTTTTGCTCTTCAAAATCTTTAAACTTAAAACCAACAGAACCATCTGACATACAAAAACAGCATCTAAAAGCTCTCAATCATTATTTGTGTACTATTCTGAAATAAGATCCTGCTTAGAAGTGTGTGTGTGTGTGTGTGTGTGTGTGTGTGTGTGTGTGTGTTGTAAAAGCTCCTTAACTTTCAAGGCCAAATCCCCAATTCCCAAACACAAATGTTAGAGCTTCTTAGTGCATAGCAAGGATCTGACCACATGCTAAACATAGCTTACAGAGACACAGAGCTTACCATGTTCTGGGACTCACTTCTTTTGACTGAGGAGTATCTTCTTTCAAGTAAGTCACAGGGGTGTGTAGAAGTAGAACTTATTTCTTACACATAATTCTGGTTTGCTTCCAGGATTATGCAGATTTCTAAAAAAGGAAAGGCCCGGGAAAACAGCAAACCATTCCTTGAGACCAGACTAAAGAAGCCAAGACATGGAGAGATTACAGTTTATGGGCTGGGCAAACCTAATGGCAGCAATGCCCTGGCCTATCTCCCCCAGATGGCACTTCATCTCTACAAAGACATTGCACAGGGCTGTCCTATTCCTTGCCTTGGAAAGGAAGAAAACGTTATAGATTTCTTTGCCTCAAAGCAATCTTCTAGAGAAAGGAATTGTTCCCTCCACATCAGTATTTTACCAGAATCAAGACTTAATGGTTAAATAAAAGGAAATGAATCTTGTTCTCTCGGCTGCCCGGCATGCACATATTCCCTGTCTTTCTTCTTCCCATAATGACACTTAACTTGGTCTTAAAATGTGGCTTTTCTAAGAAGGAACTTTATGTTTTTAGAAAATAGGACTTTTTCAAAAACAGGACTTCCTCTAGCACCACTTCTTCCTATGTGAAAATTTTTGCTGTCACTTTTTCTCGTATGTACATAACCTTAAATGGGGGAATTTCCCCCCCTCCTTTTTAAAAGAGAATTTATACTGACCAAGCTACCCTCTCTCCCTCCCCACATGTCATAAAATGTCAAGACAACAGGCTGGGTGCTACAGCTAAAGAACAGAAAGAAACTACCAGTCCCATGGAGGGACCAAACTCACAAGTGTATTAAGAAATACTACGATAAGCATTCACATCCAGCTCTGTTAGATTGCAAGGGGCATTCTGTTTATTAGTCTGCTAACCATCTTTAAAGCCCTGCCTTCGTTGCCACAGGACAAAAATAGTTTATCAAAGAAAAGGTTAATTTTAAGATTCAAAGTTGTATACAAATAGATTTTAGACACACTGCCATGATACATTATTAAAATAAATAATAGGAATGTTCTTTTAATTTTACTTGAAGTTTTAATGTTTGTATTAAAATTGTTTACTTCATTTTAAAAAAAGGAAACTTAGAACCACTTATATCATTCTTTCACATTGTACTCAAGTTACTGAAGATGTTATAAGCCCTAGAATCCCATGTTTTCGCACTATACCCCCATTCCCAAATCAGTGAAAGGATGAGAAAGGAAGTGACAACAATTAAACACAACTTAGATTTGGGGGGAAATGATTTGTGTTCAGAAATCAATGTGTTCCTATAGATACCTGGGGATTTTAAGTCAAACACAGAGAGGCAAGCCAGTGCGTTCCAACGCTGATGTTCAAAGGCTCTCTGAAGAATACTAAATAAAACCAGGCATAGTGTTTTAAATATGCTTTCTAACTACTTTAGGTATACTTTATAAGTAACAACTTGAAATTCAACTCTGGTTTACATCTCTTTAAAAAAAACACTTGTTCTAAATTTATTTGTATGATGTCGATTACATGAATAAAATAAAAGCTGAGAAACTCGCCCTAAGAAAATGTTTTTTTGCTCGAAACCCTGTCCTGCTACCTCTTCGAGCTTCTTGAAAATGAAAATCTCTGTGTCTTCCAGATGACAGCTACCTTTTCGGTGGAACCAAAATAGCTCTCTCAGGTAGAAAGCTGTCTGTCAGTAAGAGTTCTGACAGGTATCTGATTTGGCATGCAGGAGGAAGGCAAGAAATGGTCCCATGGTAGGAGGTTCAGTGGCAGCACCCGATGAGCTAAGGAGCAAGAAAGGAGGGGTGCTTTGAAAACAATGCACTCCTAGACACTAGATCAAGCACGAGGAAACCAGTGGGCATTTCTGGAAATGACAGGTAACCTAGAGGGGAGAATAGAGCCATTAGCTCTTGTGGGATTTTGAAAAGGCTGTGCAATATGCAACCAATGGGAAGATTTCCATTTGTAAAAGGAATCAAATCCACTTTCATGCATAGGATTTTCTCTCCCTCTAGTGGTGGGGTGGTAGTCTTTGAAGTGATAGGCTATCACTGCATAAGATGTTTCCATTATAGCGCATTTTGCCCATAAAATTAGGATTTTCATTAGGTGTGCTGCTATCTCTTACAGGGTTTTTCAAAAACATCCCTAGCTCTTCTTGTTAGGGAGTTAATTGCCTCCTAAGCATGCTGATCAGCAGTGGTAAGGTAGCAAGGTGCTCCCTTTCCTTTGGCTAAAGGATGCCCATGCTCACTTCTGAGATACAGGGTTCCCTCTCCTCCGCAGTCCTATCAGAGGTGGAACTTTCCTGATCCCAGGTCTGGGCAAGAAAGACCTGTGGAGCTACATGAGAAAGAGAAAGCAAGCTAACCTAGAGTAAAGGTGGGAAATATAAAAACTCAGAGGAGAGAAATTATTAAAAGGTCTAAAGAGTGATCTGAACATGACAGGACAATAATTAGAGATAAACATTGGAACAAATCTCCACCTCTACTTTGCAGTCTCTGTCATTTCTCTCATTTTTCTTTTTTGACCATGTGAAAATACTTCTGGTGTAGCAATTTGGATCAATGATAGTGGGTGAAAAAATAAAATGGATAGAAAAAGTAAATAATGACAATTTTAAGGAGAGTAACTCAAATTGGCTACATGAATGGATTAAATTGCATATCATATCTGTATCGGAGTATGAATGGGAATAGTTGTAGGTAATAGCTGTCTAATTAATAGATTACTTATTGATCAATAACTGAAAATCTATCAGTGTGAAGTGAAGTATGCAGACTATGTGGCTTCTCCCCTGTTCCACATTCAGTTAGGCATCAAAGATGCCTACTTCACTTCTCCTCTTGTAAGTCTCTAAGGCAACCAAACTCATATTTTTCTGCAAACCCTCTTCTCTTCTAGTTCCCTTATCTCAGTGAATAGCTCTATCACTCATCCAGTTTTACAAGCCAGAAATCTAGGAGTTACCTGACCCCCACCTAGCCTTCCGCCATCATATCCAACCCATCACCAAATCCTTCAATCATACTTTCTAAAGCTGTCTCACACAGGCCAATTTCTCTTTGCCTCCACCATGACACTATTCCATCACCTCCCTCCTAAAAATAGGGCTTCCATGCCATCCTTTGTCAAATGCATTATCCACACTGCCCTCCTTCATTCAAAAAATATTTGTGAGGGGCCTATTTTGTAATCTGGTAATACTGTGTTGAATAAGACAAATTCTCCATAAACATCAGATCTTCATAAGTACTATGTGGAGAATTAAAGTAGGGAGACATAACAGAGAATGGCTGAATGACTAGTCTGAGCTGTGTGTGCAAATGCAGGAAATCAATGATAGTTTCAAAGAGGGGTATGAGTTTCCAAGCAGGAAAAATAAAGGAAGTCTGCTGGAATGATGGCATCTGCTACCAAGGCTTCCTCTCATATAAAAAGATTGTTTTGAGTACTGGCCAAGAACATAAGGAAGAATACAGGCATACCCCAGAGGCATTGCAGGTTTAGTTCCAGGCCACCATAATAAAGCAAGTATAGGCACACCTCAGAAATATTGTGAGTTTGGGTTCCAAACCTTGGCGGGTCTTGACTTCCATTTTATAAAAAAAAATGCAACACCTGTGAAGTGCGGTAAAACGAGTTATGCCTGTAAGTTAAAATGCACTAGAAGGCTCAACCTAGGTCTGTTTGTCTCCAAGCACCTCTGCTTAAATATTAACACTTTTCACCTGCATGAAAGTATCCCATTGTTGTTAACTTTTCTGTATGTCTTCCCTCCCAAGCATGTAAGCTCCGTGAGCATACTGTCTTCCTCACTGCTGTGCCTAAGAAGTGTGCCTGGTATTGAGTAGACTCGCAAATAAGTATTTGTTGCATTAATGCACAAATTGGTGTGTGAAGTGGGACAGTAGACAGAGAAAATCATTGAGCGGGTTTGGGGGTTCAGGAAGTCTTCGAGGTATGCCAAGGTCATTGACTTCAGTTCGAAACGTTAACGGTGGTATAAAATCCCGGCCACGTTTCTCAGCTTTGAATCCTCCTCGCCGCCAGCTCTCACTCAAACGCTTTCACAGGCTCCCAGTCACAAACCTCTCCAGCTCCCCGCTAGGAGGAGTCACCCCTTCTGACCCGGAAACCCTCACTCGCTCTCCTCTATTGCTCTTTCCCTCCCGCCCCGCCAGGGTGCCGGGAGCCTTCGATTCGCAGTGCTCGCTGGGAATAGAAGTCTTCCCGTTGGAGCCTATGGAGTTGTACACGTTTTCAGAACTACACTTCCCAGAGACCCTCGCGGCAGAGGGAGGCTGCGTCAATTGACGGACGCCGAAGGGGCAATGGCGGCGCCCGTGCTGCGCTGGTGCTGTCCCGCAAGGCGTTGGATTTTAGCCAACATTGACCGCGGTCCTCGCCACGGAAGAGGGGCTCCGACTGGGTCCAGGTCCAGCGGGAAAAGGGGACAGAGCTCAGTGGCTCAGCAGCCCCTCGTCACGGCCCAGAAGCCGAGGAAAGGGTATACGATCTCATACCATCCTGCCCAATCCAGTGTGCGGTGCCACTGCGGGACTGGGAAGATGATGGCCACCCAGCCCAGCAGTCAGTTCGGACCTTCTGTTGAGTGGGAGGGCGTTGGGCTGTAACTTGCAGCCTGGGAAGCACAAAACTTGTCCTCTGTGAGCCCCGCCTCCGCACAGAAACCGCCCTCGGCAAATAGATACAGTGTGTTGGGGGAATTCGCAAGTGTAAAGTCGCAGGTGTTTTAAGTCAAAAGCTGCTACACAGACCGAAGAGCGGATTCAGGCACCGCACTAGTCGTCCCAGCAGCGGGGTCTGTGGCGCTAGAAGCGGGATCTCATTTAGCTGACATTTAGCATTGCTACGGCCAGCAGTGTCCTAAAGGTGGGAAGGGAGCCTTTACCTAGAAGCGCCGGATAGTGGTGGCTTAAGGGCCTTAGTCGGGAAGCACCGCCTTCTGTGGAGGCCTTTCATTGGGGAGCATGGATGTCTAGACACAAGACGATGCAGCCAGTACAAGAAATCGTCACTCTGGTTGTGCAGAGAGCTTTGTTTATTCTGCTAGATATCCCCTGAACAGCTGTTAATTCTTTACAGCATAAGACTTAAAACCGTTTCTTTTTAAAACGTAAATATAAGGCACATGTCTAATACTGTTAACCCTATGAGATAGTTAGGTTGGCATTACTTTTGCTTCTCAGTTGGAGGGAAAGTGTCCAGAAAATTGATTTCTGTGCTTTTCATAAGTTGGATCACCTCACTGTAAATGGAAAGTATTTTTTTTTCTCTCACGTAACGAAACTGAAAAAGTACTTTGAATAATGTTTTAGGGAAATGCAGAATTTCTAACGAAGTCTTCATTTAATTCCTCTCAATTATAGGCGATGCTTCCAAACCGTAAAAAGAAGGAATTAATCTCACAATATTGTAGATATAGAACTTCATATGTTGGAATGATTGAAACAAAATCCAAAACATGTAAACAAAAATCTAGACAATATAGAAAATTGCTTGGGAAAAGAGCAGGATAGGAACAGACAAAATATGAAAAGAGATGTGTGACTAGGCGATCTGCAAATTGGGTTTCAGAGGGACACTTACAAGAACCTGGAGAGACCTGTATATGGGACTTTCAAAGATCCAACAGAGGGGTGGCCAGATTAGAGAAATTATAGCTTTTAACAGCTTCTTAGATTTTATAGCAATCAAGCATAAGCAAATAAGCAAAAGAACTTGAACCTAGATCTGGGTAACTGAAAGTAGTTTGGGAACAAAACAAAACAAAACAAAACAAAAAGCCAAATCTGATGGTTTAATGTTTTCCTGTGCACAAAATTTCCAGGAGTATTATTTAATAGTGATCGATTACATCCATGTCACTGATAATTTTACTTATGAACCACTGTTATAAAAAGGAATTGAAAACATAACAGAATTTCTCTTTCTTAATAATGAGATGTGCAGCTATTTATTTACCATTATTTATCTAGTAGTAGCATCCTGACGTTAACTCTAAAAATGTGTACCAGGTCAGCTTTCTTCATTTGCTGAGTGATTAATTGATAAAGGACCGTTAATTTAGTAAGGGCTGCTTTTCACTGAAGTCAGCCACGCAGGCACTACCTGATACCCATTGCTAAATTAAGATGTCAAATTGTTCCTTTCTCTGTGGCCTCCTGTTTGTACAGTGAACTCTATGCCACGTTGTAAATGAATTTTATTTTGCTGGTCTTGTAGGTGTTTATCATGAATTGCTTTTGATTTAATCACTACTACAAGATGACACATTTTTAAATGTAAGGAAATAAAATGTGAATAAGTTAAAAACAAATAGGAAATTAACATTTGTGGTTTAGGCTCATAGAAATTTATGTGTGGGGACAGATCTAACTATTGCTTAACCATTATATCTTTCTCTTTAGTGAACACCAGTGGGCAGCCGTGGTGGGTTTGGAAATCCATGCCCAGATTTCCTCCAACTCGAAACTCTTCTCTGGATCCCAAGTCCACTTTGCAGCACCTCCAAATTCTTTAGTATCTTTTTTTGATGCATCTCTGCCTGGAACTTTGCCGGTAAAGTTTTTATTTAATACTCTTTACATTAGAAAGTGTTTATGTTTTATTGAACATAGATCATGATTTCTTTGTTTTACTATCTTGGCACAGCTCTTAGGAAATATTTGCTTAGGGAATTTTGGATGAAATAGGATGGACTGAATGTTTTCTAAAGACCCATCTCTATAATTCTTTTTTTAAGTCTAAATAGCATGTTTATTTATCCATTTATTCTCTCATTTCACACGCATTTTATTTTATTTTTTTAAATATATTTTATTGATTTTTTACAGAGAGGAAGGGAGAGAGAGATAGAGAGTTAGAAACATCGATGAGAGAAACATCGACCAGCTGCCTCCTGCACATCTCCTACTGGGGATGTGCCCGCAACCCAGGTACATGCCCTTGACCGGAATCGAACCTGGGACCTTTCAGTCCGCAGGCCGATGCTCTATCCACTGAGCCAAACCGGTTTCGGCTCACACGCATTTTAGAATGTCTACTCAATACCAGACACTGTGCTATAAACTGGAAAATAAAGATGAGCAATGATCCTTGCCTTTGAGTTCAAAGACTATTTGGGGAGGTGTGTCTTATAAACAAATAGAGTGCTGGGTGATTACTCCTGGGAGGGTAATAGGCAGAGCATGGGACAGGTAATCAGTAAGAGAAGGACTATTATGAGAAATTGGAGTAGGGGTATAGTTGGTTAAGAAAGGGTGTTGGAAGAGGTCGTATCTGAGAGGCCAGGTAGGAGTTAGGCAGATAAATGAAGGAAGAGGACTTCAGTTAAAGGAAACAACAGCATATATATCACATGATATTGCAGTATAAGGTCAGTAATGATTGTGGTTGTTGAAAATTAAGAAGTGGTCAAAATGGAAAAAAAATCAACCACAATATACATTAACTACTCATTTATCTACTCATTTTCACTTAAGCCCAAGGAATGACTGGGTATAGCATACTCATCAGCAAAATTTTAGCATATACTTTCATAGAATTGGCTGAATTTCAACCAACTCTAGGATGGAAGGAACAGTGTGACCATTGGTGCTAATAAATGGCTCATAGTCTGTCTAGAATAGGGGTGGGCAAACTTTTTGACTCGAGGGCCACAATGGGTTCTTAAACTGGACCGGAGGGCCGGAACAAAAGCATGGATGGAGTGTTTGTGTGAACTAATATAAATTCAAAGTAAACATCATTACATAAAAGGGTGCGGTCTTTTTTTTTTTTTTTAGTTTTATTCATTTCAAATGGGCCGGATCCGGCCCGCGGGCCGTAGTTTGCCCACGGCTGGTCTAGAACATATAGTTTCGGAGGTGGCGTTTCCTGTCATCCTTAGAGAAAATGTATATATGGTGGTGAAGAGGGGTGGGAGGATTATCCTAAGTGAATTCCATACTCTCACATTTAAATCCAAGTGAAAGATGGTTGAACTGAGCACTGGAAGGCGTGTAGGGACAGAGGTTTACTTTTCTTAGGGTCACTGCCCAGGGTGGAAGGTTGTGAGCAGTGCCTCCAATGTGCCTGCTGTTCCAGGGCTTTGGTTGTATTGGGGAAGTTTCTCTATCTCAGAACATTTTCCTTACTTGTGCTTTTTATCCTTGCAAACAGTATCTAAGGTCACCTTTATTTGATGTTGGGTCACTCTGGGGGAAGACAAGTAAAGGGTGTCTGTCTGCCCCTCCCTCCAGCTTAGAGTATTTGTCTATGTATGGAGAGATTGTTTTTGTCTGAAAAGATGTAGTTTTTCAGCTACAAATACATGAGTTCAGTGGAGTGATGGGGATAGAAGGTAGTGGCAATAGATTGGAAAATTGGTGAGTGTTGAAGAAGAGGTGAGAGAGTGGACAACTCTTTAAAGAAGTTTGGCTATGAAGGAAAAGAGAATGCAGTAGGTGCAAGAAGATCAAGGGAAAATTTTTATTAGTCCTGATTTCCTTAATATTGAAAAGGCTTGAGAATGTTTAAATGTTTAAATGAGTTATAGTCTGCAATACTGTATTATATACTTAAAAATGTGTTTTAAGAGGGAAGATTTTATATTACATGTTCTTATTGCAGTAAAATAATTTTCTTAAAATGCTGATGAGCCAATGAAGAAAGGGCAGTTAAAGAAGCATTTGATTAATATGGCAAATTGAACATATACATTTAATCTGCCTCTCTGTCCACCCCAAAGAAATCCTACGGAAATAATGGTAAAAGAATTTAAAAGTTATAAACCTCCAAGAGAATAGGAGAGAAGACCAAAGTGCATGAGAGATGGTAGATGGAGAAGGACCTAATGAGCAGAGCAGGCTTCACTCTTCTGGAAGAAAGGGACAGAGAGCCTGCAAAAAGAGACACTAGTGAGAAATGAGATGGTGTGTCCTATGTAGCTTCGGAAAGGGTCAGGATGGGAGCTGCAGGTATTGAGGAAAGCCAGAGGGAGGTGAAAACAAAGGGGCTAATTCAGTCTGCACACAGAACAGTTAGACCAAAGGTCCTCTCCCTGACCCTCTGCAGCTGCACCACCTCCACAGAAATGTATAGTTTAGGGAGAAAGTCGGCTGGCGACACACTCCTCCTGAAGACCCCAGGCAGAGGAAAAGGCACTGTATCAGACGCTTACTGAACTCTGGGGGCTACTTAGCCTTTTACCTGCCCTGTTTGAGGACCTCAAATGACCTGGAACTGCTATCTCTCCTCCTCCCCTCCTCTCCCAAGCAGGAATTTGCAGAAATTTGTTTGAAAAGGACATGTCCCTAGGGAAGAATTGGAGGTCAGGGGCAGAGGTTTCTCAGTAAAAAAGTATAACACACATTCAGAATTAGACAATGGGGGGGGAAAGAAAATGAGAGGATCAATCTCATTTTGTCCAACGTTTGATTAATAAGAGTTCCAGAAGAGAGAAAATAGATAAGAGGAAACTATCAAACAAATAACATGGATTAGTTTCCCAGAACTGAAGGACATGTCTCCAAACGGAAAGGGCCTGCCAACAACCCAGAACAAGGAGTAAAAATAGTCTCCCAGGCCAGGCACATCATCCCGAAGTGTAGGCATGCCAGGGGTAAAGATTAGATACTAAAGCTTACAGAGAAGAAACGAAAGGTCACGTGCAAAGGATGAGGAATCAGAAAGGCATCGGTCTTCTTAAAAGCAACAAACACTTAAAGCTCGAAGAGAAGGGAACAGTGCCTTAAAAAAATCTTAGGGGAAAAAAAAAGTCATTCTAACCTAGGTACCCAGCACTATAAATCAAGTGTGACAGTAAAATAATGGTATTTTCAGACAGGCAGATTCTCCAAAATTTTTCATTATCATGGGAACCTGGAGTAATGGAGAGGTTCCAGACTGCCAGCTCTGCAGCAGACCCAGAGGGCCCGATGGGAGGGGAGGATGGAGGATTCCAGAACAGAGAGGATTCAAGAAAAAAGAGAGGTGGGCTGGGAACAGCAGATATCTAATGTTTGTGTGGAAAAGAGATTTTACATATAAACTAGAGTCTTTGAGAAGAATAAGCCATAGGTAATAAAAAGTGAAGCAAATGAAAGAGACCTGTTAACTCCAAGAAAAACTAAATGTTTAAGAAAGGAAACGTAGCCATAGTATACTCAACAGTTCGGCAACAAACATACTTAAATAATAATAATAATTAATAATAATAATAAAGGCACCAACTACTGATTTAACTATAACTGGGATATTGAAAAATAAAAGAACTAAATTCTTTTCTACCATAACTGGAAGTCATGGTCTAAATTGATAAAGCAAGAAGAAAGGATTGTAAGACTATGTTTTTGGAACATTTTTGGCCATGTGAGGGGAGGCCTCTTCTTTTTAGATCCTAAATTGGTCAGATGGTTTTTGTTTTCTTTTTTTGGCTATTATTTCTTTTTCCTTTTTTTTAAACAAAGCAATGAGTGAAAGGTTTAGAACTCTCAAGAGTCAAAGGTGTTTTTAACAAAGTTTTAAAAAACTTTATATGAAGATAATATTAATCATCAAATATTACCTCTACTGGTTCCTCAGCCTTCTGCTGGTGAAATTTTTCTTTTTTCTTCCCAGAGTCCAAACAGTGACAGTTGCACCCATCTGCTCACCCTACCCTGTTCTTAGGAGGAATAAGTTCATCCACATTCTAGATTATTCACACCCACGCTCATGCTTGTCCTGCATTTCCCTTTTCCCCTGAGGGTGAAGTGACCCAACTTTTTGGACTCAGCTTATCTCGGAGATGCACTGAGGGGCAGCATAATTTGTTCTTAAATAGAAATATAATAAAGTAGCAAGCATGAGTAAATTCTTATGAGACAGAGTAAGATATAAAAGTATTGCAAAATATCTCACCTTGTAACTTATACAAATGATCTCTTGTATAAGTTACAAGGGAAGGGAAAGGAGGGGAGGGGGGAGGGGAGGAGGGGGAGGGGAGAGGGGGAGGAGAGGGGGAAGGGAAGGGGCTGAGTCTTGTGGCTCCGTGTTCTAAAAACAAGAACACTGTGTCATTGGGACAGTTTATCAAGTCTGTCTTTTTCCCAGATTAAGGAAAGATTGTCACAATGCAAATGGCCACAAGCCTTGGCAAGCAGATGATGGATTTTCCAAAGTTCTCCTGGCACAGCATGTTATTTGAAAATAGGAAGATAGGTACCAGATAAGACAGCTCAAAGATCTAAAAGTGGTTGCTGCCAGGGAACAGGGCTGGCAGGGGAGGGTGGTGGGAATGACTGCTTTTCATTATAATTTCAAGATATATGTCTATAATATTTTGTTCAACAATTAAATGTTAGCTTTAAAGAAGTAACATATAGGGGAGAAGAAATTATTAACAGAATCAGGTTCCTGAGAAAGCAAGGGGTGTCCCCAGAGCAGAGACAGCTCTCCCACTGTAACCTGAGGGAAGGTGTGCCCCTCTGCCCACTGGTAAAGGCAACTTTTTAGGTTGGGTTGTGGAGGGTTGAGGAAGCTCTCATCTGATTTCTTCCTTTTCTAGCAAACACTATTTCTTACATATCACTCTCCTTTTTGGCGCTCTTTCCTGCCTATATTAGTATCTCTAGCTTCTGGGTCTTTGGGTGATGCCCTTGCTTTGTTTTCTTGTGCCCCCAATTGTTTCTGTTTCTCCCTAGCTCTTGAGTGATGGTATAAAATTTTAAGTTGACAGTTATTTCCCCTCAGCGCTTCGAAGACATGATTCCATTGTCCTCGGGCATCTATTACTGCTGATGAGAAGTCTGCATCCTTTGTAGGTAATCTGTTTTTTTCTCTGATAGTTTTACCCAGGATATGTCCAGGTGTGGATTTGTTTTTATTTATTCAGCTCAGAGCTCAGTGTGATTTTTTTTTAAATATATTTTATTGATTTTTTACAGAGAGGAAGGGAGAGAGATAGAGAGTTAGAAACATTGATGAGAGAGAAACATCGATCAGCTGCCTCCTGCACATCTCCTACTGGGGATGTGCCCGCAACCCAGGTACATGCCCTTGACCGGAATCGAACCTGGGACCTTTCAGTCCGCAGGCCGACGCTCTATCCACTGAGCCAAACCGGTTTCGGCTCAGTGTGATTTTTACACTTGAAGACTCTCCCCTGGACTGTGGAGGTATCTCTGTGGCATGAATTCATGGTGGCCTCTGCTAGGGCCCACTGGGCTTTCTTGAACAAACAGGTTCTATGTTAATGTCTTCATCCCCAGCTGTCACACAGATTGGATAGTGCCAACATCCAAGCTCTACACCCAAGCCAAGTGCAGGGCCAGGGGCTCTGATTTCTCAAGTCCCTTTTCACCCATGCTTGAGGTGGGCGGCCTTCTCCATGTCGGCTCCTGCAGCTGGTGGGAGATATTCTGACTTTCCCAAGAGTTTGTGGTTCCCACCTGCCTACCCCAATGGGCTCACAGCCTTGACTTCTTTTCCTAAGGTGCTTTAAATTAACATCATCTGGTGTCCCTTCAGCCTGGTTAACAATAATGATAGCTGCATATTTAACTAATATTTACTGAGAGCTTGTTATGCGCCAGGCACTGTTCAGGTGCTTTCCTTATATGTATTCACTTATTTTAACCTCATAACAACTCTGTGAGGCACAGTTCCTATCATCCCAATTAGAAAGTAAGTGGTGAGGCTGGACAAATCCAGTACAGGCATACCTCGTCTTATTGTGCTTCACTTTATTAAGCTTCACAGATGTTGCAGGGTTTTTGTTGTTGTTTTTTACAAATTGAAGGCAAGGTCCTTCACCAGCAAAGAGATTATTACTCGCTTTGTAGCGGTGCTGTGGAACCGAACCTACTGTGTCTCTGAGGTGTGTCTGGTCTGGCTTCCAAGGTCACAGTCTTAACCTCTTTGCAGGTCCTGCCTCCTGCATTCCCCCCTGGGTTATAGATGGCTCTCAAACCCACGACTGCTATGAGCTTCAGAGATTTCCTCTTGCTTTTGAGCTTGGCTATGTGTGTTTATTTGTAAATTTATATGTATAAAACCCTAATATGTAAATAGACCAAACGGTGGAACAACCAGTCGCTATGACATGCGCTGACCACCAGGGGGCACACGCAGAACATGGTGGGCATTGGCAGTAGGTGGCAGAGCGTGGAACATGGCGGCCATTGGCTGTGGAGGGATGGTGGAGCAGGTGAGCAGGGGCGCCAGACCAAGCTGGTTGCTGTTATCGGGGTGAGCCTCTGGTGGTTACTGAAAATTCTTTGCTCCCACACTCTGTCATCCTGCCTAGCGCTCGCACCTGCTGCTGGCACCGGCCCCACTCGCACCCGCTGCCATTGCCACCGCTCGCACCTGCTGCTGGCACCGTCAGTGGGTGTGAGCAGCGCTGCCAGTCCCAGTCACCCCTCAGGACTTCTCCACCACTCTTTGCTCCTGAGGGGCAATTGGGGCCAGCAGCTGCCACTTGCATTCGCTGCTGGTGTCGGCCCCAATAGCTCCATGATGTCAGCAGGTGTGAGTGGGGCTGGCGCCATCAGCGGGTGTGAGCAGCGGCAGTGGCGGGAGTGGGGCTGCCAGCAGACGGGACTGGCTGTGGTGGGAGGGGCCTTATGGAGGCGCAGAGGATGGACCTAAACCCACCCCCTGTGCTCACCGCATCCCAAGTTCCTTTCAAGGTGCACAAATTCGTGCACTGGGCCCCTAGTGCATGTATAAATGTCTGTGTTTCTAGATATAATACTCATTTTTATCCCCCATCTTCACCTCCCATTCTGATTTGTGACACTTCTGAATATTTCTTAGGACCACAGGCATTTTATATTCTTATTTTACCTTTAGTTTTAGAATTATATGGAATCCCATCATAAATCTTCAGACTGAAAAGGTCATTCAGCCCATTTCCCTGCTTATAGGCAGGATTACAACTAAACTAAGGACAGCATTCTTTGTTTTTATGGCAGGGATTCAGCCTCACTCATTATTTTGCCCTAGTTTAAAACAAAACAAAAACCTCTTACTCTGATACACAGTCTTCTTTAATTTATTAAATAATTAGTTGTCTATATAGCTATAGACAAGATCCTCGGCTATTTGCTTAGACTTAGTTATTTCCTATTTGTCATGTCATTTTAATTTCTCTACTTACAGTACTTGGTATATGGATGTGAAATAGGAAGAAAGTATATCTGTTTGATAAAATGTCATGGGATTTATAAGTCTATTTGTTTCATAATTTGCCAATGTTTCCAGTAATGGTGCAGTTTTAGCAAGGCATCCAGTTTGTTTGAAATTTATGCATTGCACACACACACATTTTGTTATTTGAAATCCTTGCTCCTTGTTGGTGCCAATCCCTATGCAGGAGAAAGCAAAGAGACCATTGTTGCCATTGCTGATGCCGATGCCCACTGATAGGTTCAGCTGTGGTCAGTAGGTAACTTCTGATCATGTCAGGCTGTGCCACAATGAGATTAATTAGAAACTAGTGACTCTGCCCTTGTTTTGCTTGTCTGGTAGCTCTTATCTGCACATAACACAGAACCCCCTACTAATTATGAATGCTGCTTATTTCCTGGGGAAAGGGCTCCAAAAGCTGTTTTCCACACGCATAAACTGGAGTATTCTCCTCTTGTCTTAGGATCAGCCTGTCTTAAAAAGTATTTGGGGCTTTCCATATCAAAGGTGTTTGGAATTGGCCCTGGCAGCTGTGGAATGGAAACTGAAATATTGTTTACCTCATTGTATAAAACTTGCTTTTATTCACAAGAGTATATAGCACTATTAGCAAGAAGAAGGGGAATAAACAGGGGAAAATGCGATGTGAATAAATCTGATGTGATGCCTGCCCTCTGGGAACTAACAAACAACGTGCTTCATGCTGGAGATGTGTTCTGTGGATTGTACCATCAGGGATCTTGTCCCTTAAAGAAATGATAATGTGAATGCTCTTGTAAAGTCCTTTGCGATTAATTTATTTTTAATATTTCTTTTGACAGATTTATTTAAAGCTAGGTAAATCTGCAATATTCTAGCTCTGAACAGAGAAGATATTGTTAATAACTTTGGTTTTGAAGGACCTAATAGATTGAGAAATACTTGACTGGTTCTAGAGAACATCAGGTTGAAACGCTCTCCTGACCCTTAATTCTAAACGTTATTATAAAAGTTGTTTCAACTCAAAGCTTCTATGCAAAATAGAAATTCAACAAAACAGCAATAGGAAAAAGTACTTAATGCATACATTATGATAAGATCTATATTTACCTCTCTGTCTATTTACACGTAGATGTTTCATTATTTAAGAAGACAAATATGACAGTTTTCTATTAATTTTTTTTCCATTTCAACGATTTGTTTTAATGTAATCTGTAGAACTTATAATTACATTGTGTTCTCAGATTTTAGTCTTGCCAGTTACTCTCCAAGGTGCTTTTATGTTGTTCTTCTTTATTCATTTGTAGAGTGGGGTGGTCCAGGGGTGACGGGTTTTCCCCCCAGGACCCTTGCCTCTTTAAAAGAGCTGTGTCTGGCCCTAACCGGTTTGGCTCAGTGGATAGAGCGTCAGCCTGCGGACTCCAGGGTCCCAGGTTCGATTCCGGTCAAGGGCATATACCTTGGTTGCGGGCACATCCCCAGTAGGGAGTGTGCAGGAGGCAGCTGATCGATGTTTCTCTCTCATCGATGTTTCTAACTCTCTATCCCTCTCCCTTCCTCTCTGTAAAAAATCAATAAAATATATTTTAAAAAAATAAAAGTAAAAATCATCATTCTCCCCTTAAAAAAAAATAAAAGAGCTGTGTCTGTGAGCTCATACCCACAAATGTGGGAAGGTTCCCTCTCAGCTCTTAAACTCTCTGATGATCCAGACTTGCCTTATGATGTCATTAACTGGATGTTTCCCATGAATTCAATGACTCATGACAATGATGGACTTTCACATTCAGTAGGCAGCATGGCTTCCCCTCCCCTCATGTGGGAAGTGTCTGACTCCTTCCCTGTCACAATCTTTTTCCAGCTTTCAGTGAATTCTTGAAGGCCTCCCTCTTCTCAACCATCTTCACTCCCCCCACCTCTCTGCCAGACTTATATGCAAAATTTCCCACATGAAAACTAGCTATATTAACTACAACACTTCAGGGTAGCCCAAAAATGTATACACACTTTAATAGCTTATAGCTCAATTTTGAAAATGAAATGTATTTTAATAAACACTGCCTTTGTAATGGTTCAAAGTGTGTGTATACATTTTGAGGGAACCCTATATGTTTGTTTTATATAGTTGATGGACCATCCTTCATGTATGATGTTTATAGCAATTTCACAATTTCTGTGTTTGATTATAAGGTTCTAAAAAGCAATTCCTGGATCTTTTCTGGGCCACTTAACAGTAACTTTGCATAAAAATATGTATGTGACACCCTTAATAAATATTTCTCTATATAATTGCACATACCTACATGTGCATACATGGGGAATACATCTAAAAGAATTTTCCAGGAGTCTAAAACACTTGATATTTTTTTAACTTTACAGGAATCTTTCTAAAATGCATTTTATACTTGCCCGCTTTTTAAATAGAGTATATTGAACATAAGCTAATCTTTTCTTAATTACTCAAGGTTATCAGCAACATCAGTGTGGCTGAGTGTTGTAATATAATGGTGCCTTCAGGGGTGATTGAGGTGGGTAAAGCTATCTGATCCTATAGTAAATGGCTAATGATGGCCATTCTTTTAAGGTTTCCTCATCTACCTCTCTCCTCCTTTTTAAAGCTATTGTCAGTATATTTGATTCTAGGAATCCCTTGCTCATTTTTCACTGCTCAATTATTATTTCTATCTGTTCCTGCCCAGAAAGTCAGATTACCACATTTGTTAATGTAAATAAGAACAAGAATCTGAATAGAGACCTGTCCTACAAAATAAAGTACATGGATGGTATGAAAGCCAGTTAGCTTCTTGAAGTTAGAAACCATATCTGATACAGTAGGAAGAGATCCTGGAAATAATTTAGTTTAGTCCTTTTAAATTACAGATGAGAGGATAGCTGTTGTAATTTGCCAACGGTCACACAATTACTTATTGTCCCAGTTAGATTGAGAATTTGGGTTCCTCACTCCCAGTTTAATGCTCAGCTTCCAGTCTATGTTTTCACCATGGTTGCATGAATATGTATCTGTATATATTTCAGAACATTAACACTTAAGTGTATATATAATAAAGGGGTGGGCAAAATTAAGTTTACAGTTGTAATACAAATAAATAATATAGTAATTAATAGTAATACAAGAATGAACTCTGTATTTCATGTACTCACAACTGTAATCCTACTTTTGCTCACCCCTGTTTGTTTATAGGTATACATTCACATGCTTATACACACACAGAGGCATTGGCTATTCAGTATTGACACTGATTGTGTGTGCTGTTTATTACAATATCTACTAGGTGAGAGATCTAAACCTGGGGAGAGGGGAAAGTGCTGATTCAGAAAATGAAATGGGCAAAAGGAGATCTAACCTAATTAGCCTCCAGTTTAGAGCGCCAGGCACTGGATTTCCCCAGACCCACTATTAAGAGAGCAGCTCTGCCTGTGGGCATCTCTTAGCTAATGGAAAATTCTTTTAAGATTTTTTTCTGTATGCTTCATTCTGAAAAGTCTTCTCTGCACTTTCTTCCAGTTCACCAATTCTCTCTTCGTTAAGTCTACTCTGCTCTTTAAATACCCACTGAGTTTTTTTATTTCACTGAGAGTACCTTTCATTTATAGAAATCCTATTTTTCTCTTTTAAATCTTTTCTGTCTTTTTTAAAATATCTTCTTCCTTTTGCATGTATTTAGTTCTTTATTTCCTTAACAATTTTAAATCTACTTATTTTACAGTCTGTGTTTAATAATTCTATTGCCTGAAGTTCCTGGGTTCTCTGTTCTGCTTTTTTGTGTGTCTGCTGGTTCTGACTAATGATATGTGATCTTCTTGTGTATTTTGTAATTTTGGATTATGAAGCCATGTTTGACAGGGATTCATTAGTGGCAATCTTGTGGCTGGGTTGAAAGCAAGTCTCTCCAAAGAGCTTTTACATTGGCTTTTGCCAGATGCCCTAGGTCAAAGCCAGGGCTATTTTTTCATGGTTATCTCTTAGCTTTGGGATTCTTGGACCAAAGAGTTAATAAAATTGAACCCCAAGTCCTCCTGAGAGTAAATTTAAGACAGTCAATTCTAGAGTCTTGTTTTAACCTAAAGTCTAGGCTGAGACTTTATTAAGATTGAAACGTTAAAAGGGAACAGAGAATGTGACAACATAGCTGGGACTGTGGCCAAGGCTGTGAATGGTCATGACCCAGAGATTCAGAATGGGCCATGAAAGGCATGTTTACATCCCTCTGCCACCAGGATATCCCTCTCTTCTGATTGCAGTTCTCCTATGGTGATTTTTTGTGTATTGCACTTCTGCACACTGGTTGAGGCCAAGATCTGTACAGATCTCGGTTCATTGAGCTCTTTCCAAATTCCCCTAACTTGTGCAGGGTTGCACACTCTCACCCATGGCCTTGAAAGCTTATCATTCCTCCCCACCCCCACCCCCAAATTTCATCTTTAATGAATCATTCCCTTTACCTTTGTGTGGAAAGGATGATACCATCTCGGTCCTGTCAAGGAACAAAAAAACAACAACAATAGTGTTGAACTGAGAGCACCTGTGGTGGAGGAACCTATGGGGAACTGAGGGACCTCGTCTGCCTTCTAACCAGTGACTCCCATGGGCCTGCAGAGCATCTCTCTCATCTGGCCTTGTGCTCCTTCCTGGTGAGGGAATGTCTCAAGGCAGCATTTCTTCTCCCTAGAGATTCATTTCTGAGCAAGAAACCTTCAGTGTTGTGTTTGGAAAGGGCTTTTCTCACATTTCCACATCCCCTCATGCAGGTTTGTTTTCCCTTCAAAATATGTGCTTGGATGAGATTGAGCACAACAACGAGCCATTGTTAGAGGAGACGGTGCTATACTTAGAACTCTCAACTCTTTAAAATAGATGTGGTGCACTACTGCTCCCAAAAGTCTGAAATGCTAGAAAGTGAGGTGGGAATGTGTAGAAAATAAAATATAAACACATGGCCAAAGATGCCTAGGAGGACAAAAGCTTAGGGATCTTTTGTTGATATAAATATGTAGTAGTTAAAAAAAATTGCCTAACAGTGTTCTGTGACACTGTGTTTGTCTCTGACATTCAGGCAGCTCATACAGGCTTTGTTCTGGTGATTTATACTAGAAGCCTATAATAAAAATGCAGCCTCAAATCATGCAGCTGGGCACCATTCATTTTTCTTCCACAGACAGTTTCAGAACATACAAAACTGCAGCAGACCTGTAAAAGCTGTTCCCTCACAGGAAATGCATGCCCGGCCATGGCAGCTGGCCCTCTTGGGTTTCTTCTTCTTTGTGGAGTCATTGGTGATGCTGTGGGGTTTCTAGATTTGGTTTATGAGTGCTAGAAAGGAGTTGGTTTATGAGTGCTAGAAAGGAAGTATGAAAATAATACTTCCCCTTTTGAGTCGCAACTAATTGAGAAATCAGATAGATGGAGATGAACCTATCAACTTTATTATCAATAATGGCTTGATTTAAAACTGCAACTTGCCGAAACCGGTTTGGCTCAGTGGATAGAGCGTCGGCTTGCGGACTGAAAGGTCCCAGGTTCGATTCCGGTCAAGGGCATGTATCTGGGTTGCGGGCACATCCCCAGTAGGAGATGTGCAGGAGGCAGCTGATCAATGTTTCTCTCTCATCGATGTTTCTAACTCTCTATCTCTCTCCCTTCCTCTCTGTAAAAAATCAATAAAATATATTTAAAAAAAAAATAAAACTGCAACTTGATATATAGCAAATAGCTTCCAGTGCTTTCTACCTGAGTTGAACTCAGCTACCCAAAACTGTAAGCCTTCCACTTGGAAAAAGCTTATCATATGGCCAGAATAGACCAGCATATACCATCTCCGAGGGCATGCTGATCAGAAGGCGCTCATGCAGGCTTTGTTCTGATGATTTGTACTAGAGGCTATAATAAAAATGCTCAGCCAGAAGACACTGGCCACATGTTCCTTTCCCCAAAATCACTAGTCAGAAAAGCCACTTCTCTTTGGGAAGCAAAGCAATATGGAGTTGAGAGCAAAATCCAGCCACATGGAAACATGGGGGCAGGAGGATGGAGAATGCCCAGTTGTGCCCTTGAATACCAGTTTTATTGTGTCTGTGAGTAGAGGTGAGACCCTTTTTTTTAATGGATTCTGTGGGATTCTTTCTCCACACCACAAGTATATACTTGTCCTCTGAGGCCATTGGTATAGGCCTTTCTTACTTGGTCACTTTGATATGTATTTTCAGCTTCACATTTAGTATGGGGGGAGGAGTTGGCTGTTCTCTCCACTGCAGCATCTTGGGGAATTTTTTTTTCTTAGCTCTTTAAAATCTTGGCAAAGTTAAGAAGTCATTTTGCCATTGGCATCCCAGAAATGACAAGCGTAGGCTTGGTGATATTGGCATAGTTAGTGTAATCAGGCTGGGCCCCTCTTTAGAGCATTCTGTTAGTTGCAGCAGAGGGTTCTTGCTACTGAGCTTTCATGTTTCCCAGCCTTCCACCACTGGTTGCATCCTTATTATAGGCCTGGAGTTGGGGCAAGGAGCATAAGTGAGAATCAAAAGATATGTTTCCTCAGGAGCCTTTAAAGTATTGTATTCCAGATTTTGATGCATGAATATCCTTTCACAAGTATAAAAGCAAGAAGCATAATCAACCAGTCAATCAATTTGTCATGTTCTGCAGCTTTCTTAGGAGATGCAGACAGGCAGTAATATGTGATTATCAATGTCTTGAATTTTCAGTGATATTTGCCAACTCATAGGCCACCCCAGTGAGCAAGGTCAGGGGCTCTGGCCCCAATTGATAGAAAAAACTTGGCCTATTGATTTTCCCAAGAGCACAGGGAGCTCAGGGCCTTTCTTTAAAAAAAAAGAAGTAAGAATTGCCTGGTTCTCGTTGTTAGCTTAAAGCACCAGGCTGAATTTCCTTCTGCAATATGTGCTAATTGTTCATTTCCAACAAAACACAACAGGGAGTTTTTCCTTTATAGCTGGTTGTAAACGTTCAAGATGCCTGTAGTCACTCATAACCTTTGTTTACTTAATCACACCAGTAAGCTCTCTTATCTATCTTCTTGCTTGTTCTCTTCCATTGCTACATATATGCAAAGAAGTGAAATATATATGAAAGCACTTCATAAACTCTCAAGTGGCACATAAATGGTATTTATTATTATGATGAAAGTCATATTCTTCACTTTGCATCATTAAAAGATTAATCAAGCTATTTCCATTTCATAGTGACCAATAGGGTTGAGCAGGGAGTGTTACTTGTGTAACACTCACCTGAAATAACTTAAAATGACACATATCACAACAGCATGATATGAAGTTCTCAGTCATAGAAGTCTTCAAAGAAGCACACATTGAGAAATTACATGTACAGGGTAAGACAACAGAATGGAAGCATTAACAGAAAAAAAAATAGACAACTTTAGGGGAAAATAAAAGTATTTTTAAGTAGAAAAGATATCATTGGGGAAAATTATTTTTCTACCAGGCAAAAGAACAAATCTTCCTTTCATGTTCTTGATTTTATGTATATGTTGTCTATATGCAGAATATACATGACAGTACAGAATTCACTAGTGGATTTTTCACATGTTACTAAGAGGGTTGCACCATAGTTCAGCATCTACACAAGGGCTTTAATATGTCTCATCACTTAATGATGGCATAGGAAAGTTTAGATGGATTAGTATATACAATGTTTTCTTTTCTGCAGCTGATTTTCAGCAACAGTGATTGAAAACTTCTGATTCACATGTGGTTTATGAGCTGCATTACTTTAAATAGCTCCAGTCTCCTCTTACCACCTCAAGGCTTGTAACATCTCACCATCCATTCAGGTGGAGAATTATCTACTCCTTTCTCCCTCCCCAATACTTTCTATTTAAAAAAAAAAATTCAAACTTATAGAAAAGTTGAAAGACTAATACAGTAAACATCCACCCTGCACCAAGTATATTTTTCCCCTTGGGATGAGTCATTTGAGAGTAAGTTGCGCACTCATGGCACTTGATTCCTAAATATTTCAGCATCTATCTCCTAAGAACAAAAAATTCTCTTATATGACCACTCAAGAAAGCTAACATGAATATAGTACTGTTATCCAAGATCCGGTTCACAATTCAAGTTTGCACAGTTGTCTCAGCATTAGCCCTTATTTCCTTCTCCCCAATCCAGGATCCAGTCAAAGATCATACACTGTTTATTGTCATGAATCTTTAGTCTCTTTTTTCTTTTTCTTTCCTTTCCCTTTCTGTCTCTCTCTTCCCCTCTCTTTCTGTTTCCCTCCTTTTCTTTTCTTTCAGGACATTGACATTTTTTATTAAAAGTCCAGATCAGTTTTTAAAATTTTACCTACTCTTGAAGAAAACATAATGAAGGGACCAGGGGCTTTTTGCCCTGTGACTGTTTGGCTTGGCTTTTTATTTTTCTTTTTAACTTCCATGATTTCGTGGCTTACTAGATATACTAGAGGCTCAGTGCACGAAATTTATGAACAGGTAGGGTCCCTAGTGGCTGCCAGCTGCCAGCCAGGGCCTTCCTTCCCCCGGCTACCTGCTGCCGCCGGCTGGAGGGAGGGGCCGCGTGCGTTTGGCCAGCCAGCCCCGCCCCTGGTTGAACTCCTGGTGGACAGGACAATTTGCATATTAGGCTTTTATTATATAGGATTCCTATTAGATAGGTAAAATTCAAGATAGGTTTTTCTGAAGAAGAAATTCTGCCTCAAAATCTCAAGAGCAATTTCTGCCCTAGTTTCCAGCTTGCCACATAGACTTCAGACTTGACAGACTCCACAATCATGTAAGCTGATTTCTTGAAATAAATTGTATGTGTTTAGGGGAGTGGGGGGAGGGAAGGTAGGTTTTTCTTCCTAAACATCTGTGTCCTGATAGACTCTTTCATAGGCTGTCCTCAGGACATTCCTGGGACTGATGAACATAGTAGGAGTACTTTCGACAGATGGCATGTGTCTCTAGGAATTTGCTTTTAACATTCATAGGACTTGTCCCACCAAATTCACTGTCCATACCGATAGTGAGTACCTAGCCAGCATTTCTTAGAGGTCCTCTGGTTCAAGCCAGTTGCTTCTGATCTTTTATATAAAGATGAAAGCTCTTATTTGGGATCATTAGAGCTTCTCACTAATGAAATTAATGTTTCTTATCTTTCATTGATTATTCTTGAGGTTTCGGTAATACGAAATAGTTTGTCGTTCCCTTAAATCTCTCCAAGTATAGAGCCCTATTAGTGAATTTTAGGATTGGTTAGGAAAAACTTGGCAATCTAAAATGAAATTTAGATTTGTATGGTTTAGCCTTTTTAATATTAATATACTTTTCTTAAAAACTATAAACAAGAGAAAAACAAATGTTCCAAGTTAACAATCTTGATCCCATCCCAAAGTTTTATTCAAAAAGTATTCAAAAGATCTGATTTTTCTAAAAACTCTATCCCCATGTCTACTTCATGCCTTCATACATCTCTTCTCCACAGACTCTAGTTGAATTTCAAAAGTAACTGCTGTCTTAGAAAGCAGGAAGTCATAGATATGTGGGGGCAACAGTGAGATGGAGGTGAAAATTGACTTAGTTAACTATAACTGACAACTTGTTAGAAGGTCATTTCTTTCACTTGAAAATGCGGGCTTTTGTCAGCCACAGGCAAGCATACAATGTTATCCGGGAAAATTTTGCTTCACTATAAAATGGAAAATGCAATAATATAAGCTTCCTGAGACACTAAGAAATATGATCTCTATTCCACTGGAGATAACACACTAATGATCACAAAAGGTGTTGGTTATCATTTAATGGGGAGATATTATGTTGACATAGTGCATACTTTTAGCATCTGTTGTGCCTTACTTTGGATTGTAAATCCGGACTGATGGATCTGTGGAGCTGTTTAGACCTTTCCACATTGGATTCCCTTATCTCCTAGAAAAGCTTGATTATGAAATATTTGATTGAGATAGGCATCTTGCATTTAATAACACTTCCAGTCTGTTGAGTAATTTTATTTAATTCAAAGAACAATCCTGAAAAATAAGTTTTTTTTTACCTAACAGATAAAGAAATTGAGGCCAAGAGAGGTTAGGTAATTTGTCCAAGGTCACACAGCTAACAAGCAATAGAGATGAGATTTAAACTCAGGTCTTTCTGACTCAGTTTTGTCTCAGTTTGTTCATCAGTAGAGGTCTTCTTGGAGATCAGGTTAATTGCCAATGAGTAATGCCAGATTAGTAACTGTTGGGAATGTTGTGGGAAAAAGGAACAGAGACCAGTTAACCTGCACACCCAATCTTGTTTTTTACTGGCTGCCAGCAACTCAAACTTTCTTATCTAACTTGGCTAACTGGTTGAGTGTGAGGCTCCTCAAATGAATGCTATAGTAGTTGGGCCATCGGCCTCCAACCCCAAAGTGAAGTCTAAGCAAATCAGGCAGTGTCATGTGAGAACTCTTTCCACCTAGCACAGAGGCAGGCCAAGCGCTGCTAAGGTCAAGGGCTTTTCATTTTCCCTTCAAGCCCAGAGATGAATGTCAGATCTTAGTATTCCAATGGTCCCTGGAAAAGCAAGAGAGATTGCTCCAGTGCCACAGGCCAAACTGGTCTAGGCTGCCTTCCCCAGGAGGTAGGCAGAGGCAGGAGGAGAATGGAATCCCAAATGAGAAGGATGGGTCTCTGATACTTAGGAGCAAGAAAATATCCTTGCCCTTGATGCTGATTAGCCTGGGTAGTGGAAATGGTGCAAGAGGACTGGGAATGGAGAGGAGCACTGGAGCTCAAGGACAGCTGGAACAACACTCCTCTTCTTTTGAACACAAATTGTTTCCTATGAAATGGATATTTATCTTTTTCTCCATTGTGAAAAAGGGATTTAAACAAGAGAACATATAACATTCTCTTTCTCCTTTTCCCTAGGCAGTGCCCATGTTTAGGCGTAAAGAGTATACATATTTATGTGGGTGTATTTATGTAAATATTTAATATTTCCATAAAACCAGTAACTTTTGATGGAAAATTCCACTTAAGAAAAATTAACTGACCAGTTTTAGCAAGCTTAATTATCATAGCTCAAGAGTATTTGTATTTGTTTTGGCTGGTGAATAAAGAACTCAGTGGTGAAAAGGGATGTGGGGGGTGAGGAAATGGGGGAACACTTTTCTCTACCATAATGAAAATTTATCTGTGTGGCAACTTTTGCTTTGAATATGAATCAGAGGGAGTGCATGCCTTGAGACATATTTATGGTTAACAGTAAGATAAAGGCCCGTTTTACTGCCTTATTTTTACTTAGTAAATCTTAATTACCTTCTCTTCATAAATTAAGGCATTTATCATGTTATATCTCAGTCATCAGATTTGTCATATGTAGCATTAGTTTCACAGAATAATTCCTTTTGGGCTTTTTGTAAAACGTCAACTTATAGTCTTTGTTTTAATGCTCCAGAGGAATTGCTGACTGGATTTTCAGTGAGCACAGTTGTCTTGCCATATTGTCACAGTTTTTAAAGGAGGTACTGATACCAGTTGGACTAACTCTGGGTGTGATAGCTCACCATTTGAGGGTAAAATAGGAAGGGGAGAGAAATGGTGTGAATTACAGACTATTTTGAAAGATGTGTAGTTTTATTTCTTTGAAGTACATCACAAACTATTTCCTGTTATAGGTCCCAGAGACTGGCTTTAGTGAATAGATTTATTGTAATTAGTAGAATTTGACATACCGTATTTTTCTGTGTATAAGACGCCCCCCACTTTTCCAACCCAAAATTAAGAAATCAATATTTTAAACATAAAACAGAACACATTTTTATTTAATAATTACCGCAGGTAATGTTTACATACCAGTACTATGATTTATGCAGCACATCACTTTATTCAGCCTCTGTTGCATCACTGCTTTCTTCTTCATCACTATTAGTTCCAGACATATCAATTTCTTCAACTTCTGTTGTAATACTGCTGTCCTCTGAGTCACTGTCTTTATATGTGAGATCATCCTCATAAACTAGTCTTTGTTTGTGTTTTCATGGCCAACCCTTTTCTCCTCATGAAATTGAAGCACCATTTTGCCTTGCCTATAAAATCAACAATGTTCATTTCATTGCAAACATTCTTTCCTGATATTGAATAAGCTTGGTTGACACACATAAGCCACTCTGGCGCTGCTCCATAATCCAAGTCTTAAGCCTCTGCTGCAAGTTTGTTCATTTTGCTGGTTTTCCTCTTAAGGACTTCCTCTTTTTTGGCATCTTAAGGAGTTGTTCTTCCTGTTTTCTCCACTGTCTGGTCATACATTCAGTGGGAGGAGGCCCAAATTGTTTCTCTGCAGCTCTATTTCCATGCTCTTTTGCATAGCTCAGTGGTTCTCAACCTTCCTAATGCCGCAACCCTTTAATACAGTTCTTCATGTTGTGGTG
Organism: Myotis lucifugus; assembly: GCF_000147115.1. Taxonomy (NCBI): domain Eukaryota; kingdom Metazoa; phylum Chordata; class Mammalia; order Chiroptera; family Vespertilionidae; genus Myotis; species Myotis lucifugus. The sequence continues at coordinate 19,967,693 of NW_005871049.1, read as the reverse complement.
ACCCCCAACCATAAAATTATTTTCGTTGCTACTTCATAACTGTAATTTTGCTACTGTTATGAATCATAATGTAAATGTCTGATATACAGGATGTATTTTCATTGTTACAGATTGAACATAATTAAAGCATAGTGATTAATCACAAAAACAATATGTAATTATATATGTGTTTTCCAATGGTCTTAGGGGACCCCTGTGAAAGGGTTGTTCGACCCCCAAAGGGGTCTCGACCCACAGGTTGAGAACTGCTGGCATAGCTGATTACATTCAGTTTGAATTTTACAGAGTAAGACAGTCGCTTCCCAGTATTTATCTTTTGATATCTTTATGGGCTCAGAATGCTCTGGTCCCTGTTGCATCTGCGCACTCTCCACCTCCACCTCCAGTTTCTAGTTCCCAGGTTACCGGCTTCTGACTGGTGAGGCCAAGAGCAGGATCTGATGAAAGACTGAAGGTGGGAGGAAAGCAGCTACAGGGTCTTTCTCCTCTCCTCTTCTCCTCTGACAACATCTGTGGTAGTGGGTGGGCCTCTACCAGGGCTCCAGCTAGTAGATGACAAATCTACCATGTGTCCAGTGTCCTCTGAGTGCCCCGTCCTCAGCCCTGGGGTAGGACTGGCTTCCTGCTGTTGAGAATCTCCTAAGTGGCCTCCCTGTGCCCTCTGATGTCTCATCTCTTCTATCACCAGGGTAAAGTCTCTGCATTAAATGTGTCCTATTTTACATACTAAGTGGTTTCTTTTTCCTGACACATATATTTTATAGAACAATTTTGCTTTCATTTCATAGCTTATGAATGTTGATAAAGGGAATGTTAAATTATCCATTACCTCAGTTAATCAGATGTAGATAATGGGGCAAAGAATAATAAGATAAAATGACTGCCCTCAGGGAGCTCAGTCTGGCTGGGGAGATAATGCTTAGCAGAGCACGTGGGAGCTGAGGAGGACTAGACTAGGGTAGTGGTGGGACATCCACCCTCATATCCTTTTCCTGACCAGGATCTGCCCAGTCTGTCTCTGTAGTCATGAAATTTATTGACTGTCTCATCTCCTGCCTCTACCTATCAGACCTTCCTTATCTTCTGATTAAATAAAAGAACTGGCCTCTTTCTGTATGCTTGAAGCCATTTACTTATTTGATAAGGCATTTCATGAGCGTATGTGTCTAGGGATTTCAGAAGTCTAGCAATAAAACATTCCCTCCTAATGGAGAAAGCCTGTAGGTCCACACATTATCAAACCTTCACATGCTAGACACTGTATGTTGAGTGTTCTGCAAAGTTAAAAGAACACAGTGTTTGCCCTCTAGGTGCTCACCATCTGAAAACAAACCTATAGAGATAGAAACTGGCAAGAAAAAATGTTAGAAACAATACCTACCTTAACTTTTCTCCAGTAGGGTTTGGTTTGTGTTGCTGCTCCAGAGTTATGACCAGGTGTTAGTAGTCTTGAAAGCTAACACTAGAACTCTTTATTCTTTGAAGATTTAAGATGGAATGTACTAGCCTGAGTTATGGGGCTCTTACTTCCTGGCTCTGCCTCTTATTATAAGTGTCATTTTGGCCAAATGACTTAATCTCTATGATTCCCATCACTATCTATAAGATGAGGATCATAATAGTGTCTGCCCTAGGATTGCTCCGAGGATTAAACGGCAAAAGGTATGTGATGTGCATAGCACACCTGCTGACACAGTGCAGTGCATGAGCATAATAAATACTCATGCACTGCACTGTGTTTCTGCAGCCAGAGCAAAGTCTCCTAAGGCTCAGTTGAGAAAGGTGTGTTGTGTGAGTTCCAAGGTTCATTGCTTTCCTTCCACATGAAGGCTGCTGTGCTAATCCCGAGATCCTTTGTAGTCACCTTATTTCAATTGCAAAGACAATTCTGGACCGTGCTTTCTTCAGGACAAGTTAGTCTTTTGAATTTTCAAGTCACCTCTTTAATCACATCATACATGATTGGTTGTTGCTTCAGGGCACTTCCTGAATCAAGTTTGAGGCAGGTAAGACCTTTGTGGCAGGTAATACCGTAGAGGAGATTCAGGTATTGCTGCCTCTCTGAAAACTTCTGTTAATATCCATCACCTCCCTCCTCATGTGAGTTTCACACCTATTAATTGAGCACCACTATTTTTTAGTTCTGTATTGGGCTTCAGGGATACCGGATGAACAGACAGTTCCCATTCTCATGAAACTTAGTGTAATGGAAATATATGTAAACAAGTTCAATGGACCCTGATGCAAACACAAATGGAAAGGTGTGGAAGGTCAGAGCGGTACCTGGGAAGAATATAAGGAAAGTTTCAGAGATTTGGTGACATCTCAGTAGATCTTGAATGGATTAAGAATAGGGAGGGTCAGCAGGTCAGCATGGTTTGTACAGGGGAACTGGACCATATGTGTGGGTGTGTAGGGGTGTGATTGGGGATGAAATTGAAGATGCAGGCAGGATCATGTAAGAGCTTGGCCTTTCTCGTGTAGACATTGGGGGCTGTTGAGTGATTTTAGGCAACAGAATGCTATAAGATTTGCATTTTAGCAGAATCATCCTTGTGTGGATGGTGAACTTGAGAAGGATGTTAGAGATGTTGGCAGGTTCCTGTCCCCACTGCAGATTTATTAAGGCCAGTGACAGAGCCCTATTTACTTCTGTATCCTTGAAGCCTAATACTTTTTAGACATTTAAGAACTGTTGTAGAATAAAAACAGCCCAAGTTGAATTTCCCAATTCTGCATCCTATCCTCAGAACATGCTGACCTAGACCTCCATCTGTCATAAGCAGCTTGACTAAGATCATAATAAATTATTTTTGGTTGGCATTCTTTTAACTGGCACTCTCTATTTACTAGCCCCTCTGTGCAACTGTAGTGTGGTGATGATTGATGCTTATAATTCTGACCCTGAAATACTTCAAGCCTTCTAAATCATCAGAAGCAGATTAAAGTATAGTCAATATCACTGCAATGTTTGTGTGTTTTACTGCATTCTTATTCTTTGGAAATTAATGGTTTATCATGTGCCTGTGTGCTCAGTTGCACGTAGGCACAGCAGGAGTCCATGATCACCCCAACTCTGCTCTCTCTCCTAGTGCCTGCCAGGCACAGAGAGTTTATTGGCAATGTATGCCTAGAAATAGGCAAGCAAAATAAACCCAGGTTTTCTTCTTTCCTGGGAGGAAGCAGGTTGGACCCAAAGGGGCAGATTGGACAGAGATGAGAGAGGAAGCAGTAGTTGGAAATATAGTGGGAGTGGAGTGCTAAGGCAAGAACTGGTACAGACTAGCGAGACAGGCAGTTTACAAGCAAGCCCACGCTAGGGCCTGAGGCAGGGACATCAGCTTCGCAGTCTTGTGTGCCTTGACCGGAATCATCAGGCCTGAACTTGGCAGCAGTGTCTACCAGTTATATTTGTATTACAGTAACAACTGTTCAGTAAAATGCCAAACAGCAAGTGAAAACATCAATAATTAGAGCATCCTGTTTCCCACACTCACACATCTTCTCGTGAAAACCATTATTAGTGCCGAGCTGGCAATATGATTTGGCCCAGAATGCAGAACTCCAAATAGAGGCTATGAGATGGCTGACTCCATTCTGTTACCTGGCTTCCAGGGGGAAAGGCATGTGGTGGTGTTACCAGGAGGGAGATTGGCTGTTGGGATTATCTTTTGGGGGTTGTATATTGCAGTAAGTAGAGATGTACAGGTTTGTTTTTCAAATCTGTGTTTGATCAACAAGTTATGCCTTTGTCGGGGAGCCTCACTCATTGTCCAAGCCCGGAGAGGCAGTCCCCAAAACACAGGGATTGTTTGTCACCCTCTAGGCAAGGGCACAGGTTGGACTTTAGAGCAAGCTTTACCAACTCGGTGATTTTGGGTGAGTCTCTTAGTATCTCTGGGTCTTACTTTTTCTTCTTCTGAAATATTGGAATAATATAAGTTCCTTCTTTACATGGTTGCTGTGAGGCTGGAATACTGTGTTGGATGTGAAAATGCTGAACTGGGAAGCCCTATATGCATAAGAGTATACTACAGATACTAAAGCACATGATAAATATTCTAATAAAAATAGAAATGTTTCATCAGCAAGCACAGTATCCTCAAAAATTTCCCCAAAGTACAGTGGGGAAAATGAACTAAAATTGAATTCCTACTGTAGAGTAGATGTTCTGGCTGTTACTCTAGCCACTCCACAAGCTCACATGAAATCTCTGTTTCAGAGATGAGGAAATAGCTTCTAGTCACAGCAGTATATCCACATAGCACAGGTGGGATGTGGGCCTGGCTCCAGAACTTAGTGCTCCTTCTCCTTCTCTCTAGTTGTCTGTCTTACTCCATCCCTCCCTTCTCCAAAGTTCTTAAAAGCTGTTCATGTCCTTTGGGGCTAGGGAGTTGCCATTTCTTGGACATCCACACCTGTAGGTGGGGCAGGGCGGATCCAGAGGCCCTGAGCTCCAGGAGCCCCTGGGGGGACCAGCAGTTCGGAGAGAGTCGGGGTGTAGGGCACACTCAGAGTTGGCAGATCTGGACTGGAGGCAGGTGTGCCCCTTTCCCAGACCTTGAGGAAATGGCTGTAGCCCTGTAGTTTCCGGAAGTTCATCTGTCAAAGTGTGTTTCAATCTCATGCAGGTTGTTTGGTGAGCTGCTTCTTGGGTCCTTCTCCCAGGAATCAGTGCGTCCCCTGCATTCTGACCGGCTCCTTGCTCTGCTTGCAGAGGGAGTGAGGTTAAATTTATCCCATGTAGTAACCACTCTGCTGAGCTTTTCTGGGACCCTCCTGTTGACTTTGATGCCAGATGTAGAGGAAAGGATCCCCAAGGTGGCAGCTCATTACCTGCCCAGTGGAACCCACCGCCACAAGCATTTTCTTTCTTTTTTAAAAAATATATTTTATTGATTTTCTTACAGAGAGGAAGGGAGAGGGATAGAGAGTTAGAAACATCGATGAGAGAGAAACATCGATCAGCTGCCTCCTGCACACTCCCTACTGGGGATGTGCCCGCAACCAAGGTACATGCCCTTGACCGGAGTCGAACCTGGGACCCTTGAGTCCGCAGGCTGACGCTCTATCCACTGAGCCAAACCGGTTAGGGCTGCATTTTCTTTTATATATAAAGTTTTCACGGTTCCAGACTAACAGAGTCAGCTTATGAAGTGGAGCTGCCCACACAGAGAACCAGAGAGAATGCCTGTTGAAGGGCCAAATTGAATATTCAGGGAGGATGTCAGTGTGTGGGAGAAGCATTTGTTCAGACTGGATCTGAGAGGAGCTGTGTGTCGTGTTTCCATAGGTTCTCAACAGGAGGTGTGTAGAGGCGGCAGTGATGACAGGCCTGGCACTGAACTGCCACATAAACAAGAAGTCCTTGTTTGACAGGAAGCACTACTTCTATGCAGACCTCCCTGTAAGTATGCTTTGTGATCGCCTTCTGTAAGTTCTCAGAGCTGGGGGGGTTGGAGCAGGGGAGGCGGGCTGTGCCTCACATGTTTCCCATCAGAGGTCTGTCCATCGCAGCAGGAAGGTCTGCCCGACCTGATGAAGGCAGGTGCCCCCCGATGTTTACTAGATTGGATGCAATTGTCCTGATTGCTGACTCCTTGCTTAGCCTCATGCTTCTGGAGGCTCGCTCATAATTGAACGGGGAGTAGAAGAAGCCAGTGTTCCCAGGCTCAGCCCAGCCGTGGTGTTTGGCGCTAATTGCCTGTTAGGACAAAAGCTAACTCTGGGGCTGATGCAACGGTAAATGCGGTAAATGTGTACTGTAGTTCTGTAGACACAGCGAGAGCTTCCCTCTTTCAAGTTGAAGTTCCCAATAATAGGACCGTCACCTTTGGAGACATTTCTGTCATCTCACAAGGAGCAAGTAAGTGGACGACAGAAAGCAGAACCATGCGCCTGAAGCCTAGACTCACAACAGGAATTGGCTGAGCAGTAAAGCCAATGTTAACCTGCTTTTTCCTTAAAATTAGAAAGTGTTTTTCTTTTAGAGAAGCCAGGTTTTTTTATAACATTGAACAGAACCAAAACTGCATTGTTGAATGGGTTTCCCCAAATCATGTTTATTTGATCGGAGCCTCTGATACTAAGTATGGCCCTTCTTCAGATTAAAAAAAAAATGGGGGTGAGGATATTGCTTCCCATTCTCCTTGAACTGGAGACTGGGGTGAGCTGGTTTTTAGTGCATGAGAACGGGAGAATTAAATAAAAAATACAACTAGAACCTGAATTCTCCAGCTGCTGCTTGGACCCTCTGGCTGCAGCCTTTTAGCAGATCCTCCTCTTTCAGAGGATGGAGAGCGTGAACTGACATTTTTACATTTTTAAGAGTGATAATCAGTTTGGTTAAGGTGGGGGACTTAGCACTATGGGACTAAAATGAGAAGTTTTGGTTATGTGTGTCTTTTTATTCTTTCTGGCCCAGGCAGCTCAGATGGTCCAGAGTTAGTCTTGTCAAATATTACATGGACATACTCTTTAAAAAATTCATTATTTATCTGAATAAGCAGTTTATTTAAATTATTCTAATTTGAATTTAAGCATCCTGTATTTTATTTGGCAGCCCTACTCAGAGTTTAATTTTTATAAATTGAGACTTCCTTACTTCCTTTTTGCACAGAGAATGAGTTGGCCTAAAGCAGTGATTCTGAAAGTGTGGTTCCCCGGACCACTAGCATCAGCATTTCCTAGGAACTTGTTAGAAATATAAATTCTCAGGTACCATCCCCAACCTGCAGAGTCAGAAACTCTTCAGGTGGAGCTAGTCTATGTTTTGACCAGCCTGCCATTTGATTCTGAAGCAGCTCAAATTTGGAAAATGCTGGCTGGGTGGCTAGGAACACAGACTATAGAGCCAGACCATCCAAGTTCAAATCCTGACATTGATGCTTATTAGCTCGGTGACTTGGGGCAAGGCCCTTAATCCCTTCCAGGCCCTGAACCTCTTGCTAGGATTGTTGTGAAGATTAAGAGGTGTACGGTACTGAGAACACAGTGTCAGGGACCCCAGCAAGCTGAAGCAGACGCTTCAGCTGTTACTCTCTGTTCTTCTCCAGTTCTCCCTATTGACCTGCTGTCTCTTTAGCACAGTGGTTCTCAACCTTGGCTGCACATTAGAATCACCTGAGAATCTTTTTAAAATCCTGAATTCTGGGCCTCATCCTCTGGAAATTCTGTTTCTTTGTTACTAATGTTGTGGACCCACCCCATAACAACATTTGTTATGTTGTGTTTTTAGGTAAACCTTTAGTTTTGTGACCTTAAAAGGAATAGTGAACTGGACCCAGCTTTTACTTGTGGACTGGTGACTCTGTAACCCCTGTTTGTGTGCAGGCAGGCTACCAAATTACCCAGCAGAGGCTCCCAATTGCTGTGAAGGGCAGCTTGGCGTATAGCATCTGTGTGGGGAAGAAGCGGAATCAGGTGATCAACAAGACAGTGAGGATCAAGCAGATCCAGCTGGAGCAAGACAGTGGCAAGAGCCTTCACGATGACCTGCGATCCCAGACGCTCATTGACTTGAACAGGGCTGGTAGGCTTAGAGATTCTCCATTAGTTTTCCTCACAGTCTCCCCTCTCCCCTCCAGTTTTCCCAAACAAATTGAGGACACAGGCCCAGAAGCCTGACAGGTGGAGATCAGAATATCCACATTGGTACCAACACAGGTGATTAGAGAACTGTGATTACTATTGGGCTTGCTGACAATCCACCCCTAACACGAGACAAACGTAGCCGCCTCGTCAGACCCAACAGCTTGATATCTTAAGCTGACTTTAAAAGAAATGATCCAAAGTTAAAGATTAAAAAGTGAGGGAAGAGAGAGAAGCAATTCCGAGGCTAGGACCCACTTTGAGAGTCCTTCAGTGATGCATGGTTTTCCAAAGATTTCAGCCTAATTTATCTGCTGATCAGATTGGAGAGCTCAGTCAGGCTGACTCTGCCTCTCATTGGTAGGAGTGGGCCTTCTGGAAGTGGTCCTGGAGCCCGATATGTCCTGTGGAGAAGAGGCAGCAACAGCTGTCAGGGAGCTGCAGCTGATACTTCAAGCCCTGGGGACCAGCCAGGCAAACATGGCAGGTACAAGCTCACAAGCAGTGTCCCTCCTATAGCTCCCCCCTTTCTGCTTCTCGGGTCTCTGCGCTTAAGTTTTATTCTCCATCAGCTGCTTTGAGGTGGTTTACATCCTTTTTCCAGCTTTTTACATTCCTAATTGTTTTGTTTGTTTTTAGAATTTTCCTGGGATTCTTTTCTGAACCCCCTAAACACACTAACAACAAGGGTACAGAGGCCCTGGTTCCAACCGTGTGAGATTAGGAGTCATAAGAGTAGATGCTCTGTCTGGCTTCATGCATCAGAATGTTGTGAGGGTTGGTGAAATAATGTGTTTGGATGGTTTCACCTTTCTCAGTGAGAAGACACTGTTTATCCAGAATAACTCAGTTTGTGAGAGCTGTGTGGGTGGCACTTCTTTGTTAGTTGATGCCTTTTCTTTTGGTCTTTCTTTTCTTGCTTCTGGAGAATTTTCATCCATGTGCAGCTGAAGCCAAATTATATAAACTATAAGCCAAGGTTATGATTTCACTAAACTTTAACTTTGAGATAAAATCTTCAATTCAATAGAAATTAAGGTAAACAAGAAAACCCACTTGTATCCTTGGGACCAAACAAACTCTGCATTTTAAGTATTTGTACATTTGACATAAGATTACAAGTTCCTGTCAAGTTCAGTTTCTTCATGGCTTGCTCCCTTGGCCCCTTCCTCGTGCTACTTTGCTGGCCCGGAAGTCCCTGAAAGCTAGTCTTTCCCGTGGTTTTCTTCCTATTTTCTGTTCCCAGAGGCTTTTTAAAAATCTTCTGCCACCCACAGAGCACTCCCTTACAGAGTGGAGAGGGGAAACAGATTCTGCATGTACAGTTGTTCATCTGAGATCACTGCAGTGGTGTAGTAGTGTTCTCCAGAGAAACAGGACCAGTGGAATGTGTGTACTAGTATGTTACGCATGTGTGTTTGTATCTAATGACATTTATTGTAAGGAACTGGTTCACATGATCATGGAGGCTGAGAAGTTCCAAGATCTAGTCAGGAAGCTGCGGGAGAGTTCTTGCAAGAGCGCAAGCTCCAGGGGAGCGGATAGTGCAGTCCAGTTCAGGTCCACAGGCCTGAGGACCCTCGGAGAGCTGATGCTGTAAGTTCCAGTCTGAGCCAAGTCCAACGGCAGGAGACCAATATCCCAGCTCAAAGGCAGTCAGGCAGAGAGACTAAATCCCCCCACTCTGCCTTTTGTTCTGTTTATGCCTCCCATGAATTGAATGGCACCCACCCACAGTGGGGAAGCAGTCTGCTTTACTCAGTCTGTGGATTCATCTAGAAGCACCCTCGCAGACACACCCAGAATAATGTTTAACCAAATATCTGGGTACCCCATGACCCAGTCAAGTTGACGTAACATCAGCCAACACGAGTGGTCACAGTGAGTGCCCGTAAATACCTCTGATAGTGATGATTCGTCTCCCTGCCAATTTGTGATGCTGTTTACCAACCTTTTCATGTCATGCAATATAGTTGTATTCTACAAAAAAAGACTTCTGAATTTGTAATGCCACATTTGTCACATAGGACATCTTACAAGCAATAAATTGTTACATCAGAGCCCTGGTACAAGTTGAATCTGAAGATAGAACTTGCCTATTTGCTATCTTCCTTAAGCTAATGATTGGAAAAACACTAGCCACATGAGTGAGTGGCTTAAAGGTTAGCTGCCTGCAAGTTTGCTTTAGAGAAACAAGGCTTTGTTTTAGAATAATAAAACTCTCCATTTTAGATTTATGGCTCATGCTGCTTTTACCCACAGAACATAAGTGAAATATGGGCAGGTTGGATGGTTATTCATTCATGTGCTAAGTGTTAATTCTCTGTTGCTTTAAAAAAAAGTTTTTATTCCATTCTTCTTCAAAATAACTGATTTCTACCAAACTTATGGAATAATAAACAGGCCACCTATTAGCTAAGAAGTAACCCCATCTGGGTCCTTGCCAAGAGATAAACCGTATCGGCAAGAACGCATCAATTCAGTGACAGCTGAGAGGATTCATTAAATGGCATTTGGTGTGATATTTTTTGTTGCTTTTAAAAAAACCAAAGTTTTTCCCACAGCACAGCAGCAGAGTGGCTGTGGTGGTCCCAAAGTGCTGTGGGGAGGGTCCAAAGTCTGTAGCATCTGCAGGGGTCAGCCCCGACCCCTTTGCTCTCACCACCATGGGACCACTGTGTTGGCACTGGAGACTGCAGCCTAGGAACTGAGGGCTACTCTGGGGAGGACCAGTGGTCCCCAGGGTGCTTTGGGAATGACTCTTAAATTCCTCTGGGCTGTGATTCAATGAGTTCCTGATAGTTTTGCTGATGAGCATAGACCAGCTCAGCCTGGGTTCCAAAAGTCATTTCTTTCTCAGGGCTGTCTGCCACTGTGAGATCTTCAAAACAGTCTGTTGAGTTGAATTTGTACCTATGTAGACATACAAAATGTTTCAGTGGTAATAATATTGTTCAGTTTGAACATGTGGCATGTGCTCATTGGTTCACTAAGCATTTTAAAAACTCATTTATCTCATTTAAACTTTATGACAATTCCTGAGAGATGTTTTTATGCCCGTTGTACAGGTGAGGAAAGTGAGGCTTAAGGAGGTTGGGTTATTTGCCCAAAGCTCACAACAAGTGACTGAGCTAGGATTTGAGCCCAGGTATGTCTGACTCCAGGAGCCTTTTCTTTAAACACTGATCACACTGCCTCCTAGTGGCAACCACAACAGATAGCTATCCCATATAATAAAAGCTTAATATGCTAAGTGTTCCGTCGTCCGTTCAACCAATCAAAGCATAATATACTAATGATATGCTAAGGCCACTCAACCGCTCTCTATGACGTGCACTGACTACCAGGGGGCAGATGCTCCAACCGGTAGGTTAGCTTGCTGCTGGGATCCGGAAGATCGGGACTGAGTGAGTCCGGCCAGACATGCCTTGGAGCCCTCCTGCAGTCCCTCCCCCGCTGGTCAACCTCCCGCATCCCTCCCTGGCCCCAATTGTGTACCAGTGGAGTCCCTCCGCCTGGCCTGCACCCTCTCGCAATCCGACCCCTTGAGGGATGTCGGAGATCCAGTTTCGGCCCAATCCCGCAGGCCAGGTTGAGGGACCCCACTGGTGCAGGAATTTGTGCACCAGGCCTCTAGTCTATCATAATTGCCATAGATAACTTTGAAAGATAGTATAGTAGAGCATGGGTACCATGGGTGCTAATGGCACTAAGGTCCCAGATCTGGAATGGAATCCTGTCCTACCACTTCTGGCTGTAGGAACCTGGCAAGGTATTTGATTTCTCTGAACCTCACTTTCCACACTTAGAAAATGAGTTCTCAAATAATTGTGTATGGAAAGGGAAAGGAAGAAACCAAAGAACAAAAAAACCATCCAAGTCTTCAGTTAGTTGGGGCAGCTGGATGGTGTCCCTGAGACAGGGAGATGATTTACTGAGACAGGGACAATTGGGAGAGGAGTAATTTTGTGAGAGAAAATCATTTTGAATGTTAAGTTTGAAATGCCTAAAGGGTGTCTAAGTGGCTTTGTCATTGAACTAGATTGTAGGGAATGAATGTGATAATGTGTATAAAACTTATCACAGGCCCCGACAAATAGCCTGTGCTCACTATCTTAGGTATTTTTAACCATAGTAAGTAGTGTTACTTTTACAGAATCACCGCTCATTTTAGATGAATACACTTTGTGAAATGTGGTCACTTTTTCTCATTGTCGAACCTGGTTATTTAAGTTCTGGAGAGTATTCAGTGATCAGAATGAGATAGTTTAATAGACTTCTCACTAAATCCTCAGGCCCCTGCTGCTTACAGAAACAGCTTTCTGTCCTGATGTTATATTTCTGATGTGCGAATGTGTTTCAGGAAAAAATAATGTAACTGTACCATATCACTGTGCTCAGTGGTGTAGTTCTTTGGCTTTGCTGTTACAAATCTCTACTTCTAGAGGGTAGAAATTGAGCTTGATAGCATTCTCATGATATGTGAATAAAGGCCCTCCCTTGGTGTTGCAGAACCTGACTGGTAAGGCTTTTGTGCACTTGAGGCGATTTAACTTAATTTGTTTGAAAGGTATTTTGTCTTCACTGGATAGAATGTCTTTTGTTAATGTTTGATGCCATATTTGAATCCAGGCTAGGGAATGCTCTTTCAACACTGCAGGATACTAAGTGATTCCTCTCAGACTTTTCTATAGCGTGGTCATCTCTGGGAGAGACGGAAATTCATGCTTTTATTCCATTTCCAAATTAGAGTTCTAAATTGTGAAAGATGGTTTCGTTCTTAAAAGCAAGTGAGGTCCAATTCAGGGTTCCCTGAGTTCCAACAAAGTTGTCTCTCAAGTATTGAAATTTGGTTGAGTAGAGCTCAGCATACTGTGGAAGTTTTCCTTTGAGCTACATGGGCCTTTCAGATTATTCCAGCTGTAATTTAGTCCTACTTAGACGCAACTTTAGAATTTATCAGGAACCTGCTGTGAGACAGTAACCAGTCCACTTACTCATTGCTCAGGAAAACACCATAGTTTTGGCTTGTTCAATAAGGTATTAATTTATTGAACAATTACTATGTTCCAGACCCAGCTCTGGGTTCTGAATATAGCCATGCAAACGATATTCACAAGTTTATGTTCATGAGGGAGGAAAATTCATTAACAAATAAAACAAAAGCAATTATAGTGATAAGTGCATTAAGGAAATAAATAGGGTGTCAAGGAAATTGAAGGCCTCTCAGGGGAGGCAACATTTATTTGAGACCTGAAGAATGAGTCCAAGCCCAGGCAGCATAGAGGGAGGGAATGAGCATTCTAGGAAAACTCTAAGGCAAAGTCCCTGCATGAGAAAAATCTCAGGATATGCTCGGAGTTAGCATAGTTAACAGCCACTGCAGGGAAAGCATAATGAGCAGGCGAATGCAGCATCAAGTGAGGCTTGGGATAGATTACCGGTAATGTCAGGAAGTTGTTTGGGTTTCATTGCAAGTGCAGTGGGAAGCCCTCAAAGGGCTTTGAAGCAAGGGAATGACTTAGTCTTAGTCTATGTAACATTTTAGAAAAAACACTCTGTCTGCTTTGTGGAAAGTAGACTCAGAAGGGTAAGAGGAAGCAAGACCAGGTAAAAAGCTTTTGTCATCATTCAGATGGAAGATGATGCTTTTGTGGACAGGACTGCTATCAGTAAAAATGAAAAGATCAAGACAGATAGGTTCAAGATGGTTTTTTGAAATAAGAGGATTTGTTAACAGGCTGGTATGGAAGCCAAGGGACAAGAAGAAATCAAAGATGCCTTTTAGGAAGACTGAGGAGCTAGGTCAGTGATGGCGAACCTATGACACGCGTGTCAGAGGTGACACGCGAACTCATTTTTTTGGTTGATTTTTCTTTGTTAAATGGCATTTAAATATATAAAATAAATATCAAAAATATAAATCTTTGTTGTACTATGGTTGCAAATATCAAAAAATTTCTATATGTGACACAGCACCAGAGTTAAGTTAGGGTTTTTCAAAATGCTGACAATGACACGCCGAGCTCAAAAGGTTCGCCATCACTGAGCTAGGTGGTGGTGCTATTTATTGAAATTGCAAAAGTGAGGACAAGAATGGCTTTTGTGGGTTTGGGGGGCAAGTCAGGATTTAGTTTCAGAAATTGAAATACCTTTGAGACCTCCAAGTAAAGGTGTCAAGTAGACTTTGGATATCAATGAGGAGCTCCGAATAGAGTTCTGGGCTGAGGAGATCAATTTAGGAGTCATCAGCAATAGATGGTATATAAAACATATACCCCTACAGCAAGAATATAAGCAAAGAAGACAGTCCTAAGAGTTTGAATGGGAAAGAAAGCACTAGCAAATAAAGTGGAAATGGAGTCTCCCAGGGTGGCCGGAGGGAAATCGAGAGCGCTTAAGGCCGCAGGAGCTGAGAGAGGATGCTATTTCAGGAAGGAAGGATTAGTCAGTATGTCATGTGTGGCTGAGGTATCCCATAAGGAGAAGAGAGAACATGTCCTTTGTCCACTGGATTTGGCGGCAGGAGGTTGTTGGTGACTTTGTGTAGGCATTTTCCCAGAGGAGGAGATAGAAGCCAAGCTGAGCTGGGTTTAGAAGTAAATGGAAGGTGAGATCATGGAGACAATAAGTGCAACAAACAAAACTTGTTTGCGACGATTTGTTGAAAGGAAAGTAGAGAAATGGTAGCTGAATGACAGAGAGAGAATTGGGTTCAGGAGAGCAGGGCTTTGGTTTTGGGTTTTGTTTTTTTAATGAAAAATATTACATATGTATATATCAGAAGTAGTGCTGAGAAAGGGAGGTTAATGACTGATGTGAGAAGGAGGTGACTGAAAGAGTGATGTGCTTGGGAAGGCAAGAGTGGTGGGGATATAAAAGCTGGGCCCATTTTTCAAAGGCCTGCCATTCTGGTCTTAAAGATAAGATTAGTTCAAAATACACTGTAGACATGTGCTAGATCCTGTAGTATTGGTTGTGTACCTTCTAATAATGCAGGGGAGCCAGCAGTGGAGGCCAGCTTATTGATAAGGGGTTTTAAGGAGGAGAAGGTGGTAACACTTAAGTGGGACCTTGAAGGATGAGCAGAGGTTGAAAAAGGGACAGTCACACTGATGAAGAGAGTGCGTGGGAGCCAGCGGTGCAGACAGGGACTTGTATGAAGAGAGCTCCCCTGATTGGAGGAGAGCTTTCTCATGGAATGCCTAGTGGGGAAATGTGGGTAGTGTCAGCCAAGACCAGATGAGGGCTCTTGAATACCAAGCAGAGGAGATGAGTCGATCCAATAGGAGCTGGCTGTGCACTTGAGCAAACAAAGGGAATGCTGAACATGACTTTGTGGGAGGATGAAAGTCAGAGCTGTACCCAGGTGGCTGGACAAGGAGGGGTTGAGGGGTTGGTTGCTGTATTAACCCTTTGCACTCCGAACCATTCTGGACATTGGCTACCAGCTACTCGACGCTACTTTGCGGCGGAAACGTGCATTTACAGACCCTCGTATTATTTAGTATAATTTTGGAACCAAGTAACGTATTATAATGATATTGGACTTATATGAATTGGGTGACATCGAGGAATGTATATTTGCAAAAAAACCAATATTTTATTGTTTATAATTTTGTACAGTATGATAAGTTTTGTAACACTCCCCACTATGCATTGCAGGCTGATTAGTGCATGTTTGACAGTAATAAGTGGTTTGACGCCTGCCACCAGGTGTTTTCCTGTTAGAACACACAATGCAGTCCCGTTTTCTTTGTCCCACATTGGGAATATATAGTTTATTGTTTAATCCGACACAAAACCCGCTGACATTTCTTGTATATATCTTAGTAATTTTACGATATTTTGATTTAATTTCTTGTGCCATTTCAAGATAAAACTTCAGGGAAACATGCATGTCTCAAAAAGTTGCGTTGAAATAACTCAATTCCCCGTAATCACTAATAAACTGCAATGTCCCCTGAGAGGGGACATCCGAGTGATATGCTAGAACTCCGATGTCCCCTGAGAGGGGACAGCGGAGTGCAAAGGGTTAAAAGTCTAGATGCGATTCTGTCATCTGGGCTTGAAGTCCCGAGGCCACAGGCGGGGGTGGCAACAGTGGAAATGGAGAGATAGTGACAGGTATGAGGAATATTTGGAGGGAAGAACTGATAGGATTTAGTTATCAGTTTGGATATAAAGGACAAAGAAAACAAAAGCAGAAGATGACTTCAAGGTCCCCAGACAGAGAGTCTGATGATGTCAGGAATAGTTGGAACTTTTTGAGATTCGGGTAAGCACAAATTGTCCAAAAGGAGCTACAGGATTTTGTAAAAGTCTTGAGATGTCCAGACTGGAGACATAGAGTAATTTCCAAACTGAAAGGCACCTGTACCCTGACTGTCAGCATGCGGGGAGTTGCATTAGCAGGGAGGGTGAGCTCTTCGCTTTCCTGTGGGAATGAGTGAAGAGCTGGGCAAGCAGCAGCCTGCCCTTGGTCTCCAGCTTGGAGAGTGAGCCCCACAGCCCAGCTCTGAGGCAGTGACAGAGACCAGTGCCTAGGGCAGTGATGGCAAACCTTTTGAGCTCGGCGTGTCAGCATTTTGAAAAACCCTAACTTAACTCTGGTGCCATGTCACATATAGAAATTTTTTGATATTTGCAACCATAGTAAAACAAAGATTTATATTTTTGATATTTATTTTATATATTTAAATGCCATTTAACAAAGAAAAATCAACCAAAAAAATGAGTTCGCGTGTCACCTCTGACACGCGTGTCATAGGTTTGCCATCACTGCCCTAGGGTCTCCTTTCTTGGCATGGAATTTATTCACACCATTTAATTATTTTAATATGTATTTGCTATGGAATCTGGGAAAATTCATTTATTTATTCAGCCTATAAGAACACTTAGGTTTGGCAGATTATTTTTCAATTTAAAAACCTGCCTACGAAAATAAAAATTCAGCATCTTGTCTTCTTATTCTGTCCCATTTTAAATATTGTAAGTGAAATTGGGAAACAGAATTTGAGCTTTACTTTGTAGGGTATAAGACCTAAGTGTTTCTTAACTTCACCTCCCTATTTGTCTTGGAACTTTGCCTCCCTCTCCTCCTCAAGAGCCTCTTAGTCCTCTCCACAAAGCACCTGCTTCCTTTTGGGTTATTACTCCTAATCTAAAGGGGCTTTCAGGGTCAGAGAAGGTCCTCCCAGGTTGGGGACACCTCCCTCTGAGTCTCACAACAGACTCCGCGTCTAAACAGCTCTGTCCACTGCAGCAGATCCTTACCACAGCCAGAGAGGATTCAGAGTCCTGTCTGGAAGGAGGGGATTGTTACAGTGCCGGAGGAGGGAAAATGCCCAAGTTCTGCTCTCGCCCTTGAGCTGTAAATTCTAAAGGACTCTCTTATTAATCTCCCAGAATCACTGTTGGAAATCCCCATTCCTTTGGAGAGCATGTAGGGTTATCAGATAGTCATTTCTGAGGCCTTCCCGACAAACTAGCTCTGACATTTTGAAAAAAGCTTGAGAATAGAACTGCTGAGTAAATCTCCATTTTAACAGTGTTGTTTTTTTTACTTGGCACAAAAGGAATGAGATGTCCCCAGCTGGTGTATCCAGAATTTCTCCTCTCTCTGCGTGTGCACAAGTGCACACAAATACATACATATACATGCATACACTTGAGATGCTTTGGGGCCAGGATTCTCTTATGCAGACTGAAGTGCCAGTCATGTACTTCAGAACCAATGTTCCTTCTCTAAGGTTAGGTTGCTATCACTAAAAAGCAAGTAGAGTTAGATATTGCTTGCCTGGACACTTTCCTGCCTTTTAGACCATGTTACCTCAGAGAATTTCTAAAGAATTGTCTTTTTTTCTCTCTTTTCAGAGGGCCAGTTGAGGGTGGATGCCAATATATCTGTGCATCGCCCTGGGGAGCCTTTGGGTGTTCGAACTGAAGTGAAGAATCTCAACAGTGCCAGGTTCTTGGCCAAAGCAATAGGTGAATGTCAGCTGTTACTCCTAATTGTACCTCTCTGTGTCCATTATCTATTGCTGTGTAACAAACTACCCCAAACCTTAGTGGCTTGTATAGTAACTTTCAGTTTCCATGGTTTTTTGCACTTGTGCACTGGGTGGTTTTGCTGCTGTCCTGCCTCAGCTCCTTGATGTGACTGTGGAAGCTGGCAGCCCTTTGGGGCCTTGGTGCTGGATGTATGCTAGGCTTCTCTATCCACTTGGTCTTTCTTCATTTGCTTGCCTAGCCTGGGCCTTCTTGTGTGGCCTCGGGGGATTCTAGGGAAGAACTCTTGATAGGCAGCAGTTCTAGACCTGCGGTCACTGGGCCTAGATAGTGGCCCCAGCGGTTTTTCTACCAAGCTGTGTAACCTGCACTGGGTCATTTAATCTCTCTGAACCCAAGTTTTCTCAAAAAGGGAGAGAGTAGAGTTTAATAAAAGACCCTTTTAAGCACCATAATTCTATGAAGGTAACAAGAAGAAAATACAGTGTACAGTAGTCCCCCCCTTATCCACAGGGGATATATATTCTAAGACTCCCCATGGATGCCTGTAGCTGTGAATAGTACCCAAACCCTATACTATGTTTTTTTCTATACATATCTATGATTTAATTTATAGATTAGGCACAGTAAGATTAACAATAATAAGTAATACTAAAATAGAATAATTATAACACTATACTATGATAAGTTATATGGATGTGATGTCAGTCTGTCTTTCTTAAAATATCTTATACGGTACTGTACGCACCCTTGACTTGTGATGATGTGAGATGATACAATGCCTAGTGCAGTGAAGGAGGTGAACGACATAGGCACTGTGATGTAGCCTTAGGCTACTGTTGACCTTCTGAGGATACATCAGAAGGAGAATCCTCCCCTTTGAGTCATCCTGGGTCATGATGTTGATGGTTGGATGTCAGGAGCACACATTGTCTGAGACTGAGGAAATTTAACCTTGGACTGTGGTTGAATTCAGGTATCTGAAACCAGAGAGTGAAACCATGGATAAGGAGGGAGTTGCACAAAGGAAGAATTATTATATATGATTCTGTTGACTATTTTTTGTTAAATATTTAAAAAGTTTTTTAAATATTGCTTGGCTGGATGAAAGGAATAAAAAAATATGTTACTAAATTACTGTGTTTTTCTTAGACTATGAAATTCAGAGGCAAATCGAAGAACTTGAGAATGGAGGAGAAATTCTGAATGAAACTCGCTCCTTTGATTACAAGCTGGGGTGAGTCTGCATTGACAAACGTCTTGAGTGCAGCTGGGTGGGACTCCAGTCTGGGCTCACCGCAGATCAGCCATGTGACTGTGAAAAGGGTGCTTAGCTTCTCTGCAGTTCCATTTCCTCATTAGTAAAGTTAGGAAAATACTGTGTCCTACGAGGTTATAATACACCCCGCAGGGCTGGTAAAAGGTTTAAACTGAACCAGTTACATAGTGCTTAGTCCTTGGTCCTGGCTCTTCCCTTGCTTCCAGGTTACCTGCTTTGCGGCAAGAATTTTTATTTTCTCAAATTCTATCAGACGAAAACTCTACCAATTTAAGCTAGAGGTAGAAGAAAGTTTAGAGCTGGTCATGGAGGTTCCTTTTTTTGTTTAGATAACATTGACTTTAATTTTCTAAATCAGAAATTTTGCAGTCTTATACTTTTAGCAGAAGATCAAACAAAGTGCAAAAGCCTAGACTTAGAGCTGGTTAAAAGCTGGAAGCATTGAAGCAATTTCTTTTTTTTTAATTAGCATTCTAAACATTTTTCTTTTTTAATATTATTTTTAATGTATTCATAAAATGTCTCCCAAGGAAAGCTGAAGAGCTTGAATCTGCCTGTGCCCCTTATTGACAGGGAATCCCCTCTCTGCGTGTGTGCCAGCCAGTGCCGCATGCAATATTCATTTAATGTTTTCTTACTTAACTATCGTAGATGCACCGTGCCGATGAGAGACAAAGAAGGAAAGCAAGACTACAGGTGATTACTCCCCTTATCAAAACATCTTTGTGTATTTGGGGTTAGGGGCATATTTCAAATCCACTAATAATTTTTAGGAACCACTTTTTGTTATTGTTGCCTGATGGAAAATCTAGACTTCCTCTTTTATTGAATACTGAGAGAAAGAATAGATTCTTAATTGGGTTGCCTTGGAATGACTTATTAGATAGGATTCAACTATTGGAGGATGCTTGCTCCCTCACTTCTGTGCGAGAGTTGCTATAATTCAGGGGTGGGGAACCTTTTTTCTGCCAAGGGCAATTTGGGTATTTATAACATCATTCACAGGCCATGCAAAATTACCAACTTAAAAATTAGCTTGCTATATTTGGTCAAACCTTTAATTAACTCACCCCTTGTGCCTTGGCAGGGCCAGACCAAATGATTTCCCGTCCCTTGTATGGCCCTTGAGGGCTGGACATTCCCCACCGCTGCTGATTGAACCCAGAAGATGGCAGTTGAGGATGGGGCCTAGCCTGTTCTTATTCCTACATTCAGTAACAAGTTCAATAAGGCACTGAAGTTCCTTGAGAAGAAATGAAAAAAGAGATGTATATGCTCCTGGCATTTCCCTTCAAACCTCAGGTGATGCTGTTTAATTGATAAGTTGGACTTAATATGAGATTCAGAAATAAAGCAAGAAATAAAGATACGCTTAAGCTAACTTAAACCTTTAATTTATTTCCCCATTGAGTTTAGCTGATTGCAAAGGTTGAAGTTTTACACATCAAAGTTGTTGAGGGTAGCCCACTCTCCTTCATTATGTGCAGAAAGATGTAGTAAGAGCAGCTCCTGCTGTCAGTGAGGGACAAGTGTGTTGTCATGTGGGAAAGAAGCAGCTCATAAACCCTTAGAGTGAACTTCACCTCAAGGACGCCTCTCATGGTGTCTGAATGGCTTTAATTACTGTGACCTTCTGGGTTCAGTCTGTTCTTCTCAAGAACGTTTGTCTTCCAGTGTTGCCCCCACTCTGTTTCTGCTGCTTTCTGACCGAGCATGGACTAGAGTTAGAGTTTAGCTAGTGGCTTCAGCTCAGTCCCCAGGTTAGTAGACAGGAGTCCCTCTTACCTTCAGAAGTCGGATTGATTCATAGCACAGATCTGGCATCAAGGTGACAGGTTGCTTGCACTTCAATCTGTTACCTCAGAGTCACCATTTGTTCTGCGTTTCCTGCATCTGCATAAACCCTTTGACAGGTATAAGCAGAGAGAAAATGATCGATGCTGGAATAATACAGAGGGATTATATGCAGTGGTGCAGCTTTCACATTTTAAAAAAATTAACAATTTTTAGAGCAGTCTTAGGTTTATTGCAGAGTTGAATGGAATTACAGAGTTCCTGTATGTTCCATGATATGTACCACATACCATGTACTTGTCCTTTCCCCCATAGTTTTCTCTGCATATATATGGAATGTGGTACATTTGTTATAATCAATGAACTGAAATTGATACCTTATTATTAACTAAAATTCATAGTTTACATTAGGGTTCACTCTTTATGTTGGACATTCTGTGGTTTTGGACAAATGTATAAAGACATGTATCCACCCTTACAGTGTCATACATAGTTTCACTGTCCTAAAAATCCTATCTGTACTTAACTCACCCCTCCTCCCCTCTCTCCCCTCCATTCATTGCTTCTGCTTCTCAAGAAAATGTTTTCTTATTCTTTGACTGTTCATTAATTACACAACTACAAAAAATAGTGAAAATTTTAAAAGGGGGGAAGTCATCTATCTTTCTCCCTAATAAGTTGTTCTTGTTTGCTCATATGTCTTCATGAATATATTAGAGGCCCAGTGCAGAAATTCGTGCACAGATAGGGTCCCTAGCGGCTGCCAGCCGGGGCCTCCCTTCCCCTGCTGCTGGCTGCTGGCCAGGGCCTTCCTTCGTTCGAGCCACCCCCTGGTGGTAAGCACACATCATAGCGAGTGATGGAACTCCCAGTTGGTCGAACTCCCGAGGGGACACTTTGCATATTAGGCTTTTATATATAGGTAGATACTTTATCCACGAGTATGCATCACAGCATGTCATGAACAGTGCTGTGCCTTTTTCACTCATCACTAGTTCATAAGCATGGAAATCAGCAGGGTTGGTGTTTCTAGCTGTGGTTTACACTTGTGCACAGATTGGTTTCCAGGAAACAAGGGGCCAATGTTGATATTGTAAGATAATAGAAAATATATGCAGGTGACATGGCCTCTCTATACAGAAACTTTCCTATGGATAATTGGGTTTTTCTTATCAAACTAAATACATCAGTGTCAGACCCTGTATCCTTTCTGCCTAGGTTTATTCCCGAGCCCAACCTGCCTCCCCTGCTACTCTACGACTCAGCCTCTCTGCCTGCTGGCGCGGACCCACAGCAAGTGATCAATATCGACCAGCTTCGAGAGCAGCTCCCTGAGCTCCCCAGTGTGACCCGGGAGAAGCTCGTCCAGCAGTATGGGATGCTGCCGGAACACAGCCTCACCTTGCTGGTAGGTGTGGATCAGAGGCTTGAATAAGCCAGCTCAGCAGTTGGGGAAGGCTGTACATTGGGTTCTGATGGAGCGGGCGGATTGCCTCCATTGTACGAAAGATGCTCCTGGGCAGAACAAGGCATGATAACCTTCGCTCACTCCCCTTCATGATAAATGCGCCTCATAAAACCGGAAGCATAATCTCGTATCTCATGTCTCCTGTGTAGAAAGGAGCGGCTGCTCAGAACAGCAGTGGAGGCTTCTTGAAGAGCAAATGTTATGGGCGAGCGTTTTCCCCTGTGTCTGTAGGACAAAAGAAAATCTATGTATAGAGTTTCCAGCAGTATTGAACCATGACAGGGCCTGGCAGGAAGTTAGGTTCTCAAAACCCAGCCAGTTGTTTTACCAAGTGTAGAAGAAAACATTTATTCTACACGACATGCTGAAAACTCTGACTAAAAATATCGGTCCTTTGAGGCTTGAGGATGCGTCTGAAAGAGGCATGAGAGAATCTGACACCATTGAGGTCTGTGTAGGGATTTTCCCATCCTTTTCACGGCTGCTTGGGGCTTTGCAGTCTTCTTCGTCATGGCAACATGAAAGTGATCCGGCACCAGTGAGTATAGCGTTCTGTCACAGTTGTCTTCTTGTCTGTCGGGGAGGAAGCAGAGCATTCTGTTGCTGCTGCTTTTAGGGACCAGGTGTATGCCACACTTATCTTTTGGGGCAGCAGAATCTAGTGAAATTCTGGATTTTTGCAATTTAATTGACCAATAATAACTATCTGGGGATGTTAGGATATACACATTTCTATGTAAATTTATACAGTTCAGTAACAGCAACCAGCCATTTCTGATGCAAGGTAGGCAATCAAATGTTTGTTGAATGAATGATTTTTCTCTTTATTGTCTATAAATCAGTTAATTTGACAAGTATCTACAGTGTCATGTGAAAACTCCTTTTTTACTACCAATAATGATTAGGCATGATCTTTTTTTTTTTTTTCATTCCGTAGGCATAGTTGAGCATTGTTTCTTATAGGCTGTCTGTATATTTTACTCCTGCCTCTGTGGCCCCTATGTCGCTGTATTTTGATTATTTATTGGTGTGTCTTGCTCAGCACCTTGAAGGCAAGGACGGTTGCATCCTTACCCTCCCTGTTCCTCAGCACGGGTGAGCACAGCAGCAGTGCCTAAAGTCACATCTGTGTATGAGTCTGTTAGCCAGCATCTCGTACAGAACACCTTTCACTTGCATTTTTCCTGAGTTGATTTAACAGAACTGAGATTCAGTCTTTCACATATTCCCCACCATCTTGGTCACTTGACTTTTCAGAAAAAAACTAAATTCCCAGAATAAAAATGAAATGCTAAATTTCCATCCTGCATTTTCTGACGTATTGCCAAATTCTGTAGGGGATTGGAGGACAAGGGCCAAGGCTACTCTGCCTGCAGACATCAGTTACCTCTCACCACTTGGCGTCCTGCCAGGTGGACAGAGGCCACCACTGGAGGTAGTGAATGATGAACCTGGGTTACTTGGCCATGTTTTTTCCAAGACTGATTTCGGAGAAGAATCCACTTACCATTCTACTATTTGTGAGTATCAGCTTCTTCATGAGAGAAGTGAAAGGACCCTTCTGCATCTCCTCTCGAGACTATGGCTCATTCTCTGAGGCACTGTCTGAAAACAGATGCTCCCTCCAGAGAGCATCTCCATAGGATTGTCACCCTCCGCCTCTGAGGAGCATGCTATGTGTTCTCCGAGGGCAGGACATTTTCACACTCCTGTTTGTGTCCCTGCCTCCCCTCGTGTGTCCTTCCTGGTGCTAGAACCCAGGAGTCCTTGAGTAAATGTTTGCTGAGGGGTGGCAAGTCTGTTTTCATAGTGGAAGGCCCCTTTAGGGAAACTTACCTTTCATCTATTTAGTTCAACACTTCATTAGCATCTCCTATGTAGCAGGTACTGAGCCAGAGCCAAAGTTTCAAAAAAATATGTTTGCTTTCCGAGAGCTTATTTATGGGCACACACTACAGGTACCCAGCCCCTGGGACAGGTTGCAGAATATAATGTGTAATGTGGAAGGGAGCGCAGAGGAGGTGGTGATTGCCTTGATTAGGACAAAAGGGGAAACCCTCAAGAAGAAGATGATTTCTTGAGCCATTTTTGAAGGGACTCATTTTTTGATATCTTAAAAATATGCATATTTTTATAGCTTGAAAATAGCATGAGGTGATTTGGGTTTTTTAAGGGCTGTTACTTGAAATCTTCAAGATGGGGAGGAAGAGACTTGATAGGAATGGAAAGAGAATGATTCAGACAAATTAGGCATCCTGAGCTCTTTATGACTTTGTAATCATTGGAAGCTGAGTTACTCATAACATATCGTGTTTTTCTCTGCCTTCATCAGAAACACAACAGAACACAACAGATTGCTGAGAAGGGCAGATGCACAAATCTAATGAACCATCTTTTCAATTTAAAGAGTGCCCAGGAGTATTCATTAAGTAAATAGCAGTGGTGGAGGTGTGCTTTGCAGAGCTTCAGCTGCATGCTCCCTGCCTTCGCGTTGCTTATTAAATTAAGCATTGAGCACATACCCGCCCCACACACACATACCTTACCCACAAATAATAACTTCAGAATTTAACTCTAGTCTTTAATTTATCTTGTCATTTTACTGTGAGATAAGCACTGAATTATTTATGGTTAACTTATCCTTGATATTTATAGAATTCCAGTATTGTATCTCAACATCCAGCCAATGGCTGCACATAGTAGGCACTCATTGGATATTTGTTCAGTGAGGGGAGGATGGATGAGCAAATGCATGGGATACTAGAACAGGGTTCATGAACTACTTCTTCCCGGGAGAAGTAGTGTTTCTGGTAAAAGCACCCATTTCCAAAGGTCAGATACATAAGCCACCCTTTTGACAACCAGCAAATCGTGGCATGATACCTGTGTCACTGAACTCTGGTGAGGAGAACTGGATTGCCACTTCATGCCACCTGAGACAGGTACAAGTCACTTGGTCTCTCTGACTCATTTTTTGAACTAGTTTCATTAGGACATGAAATCAAGTCTACATTCTGATTTTCTCCGTTAAAGCCTCCTGATATTCCCCTCCCAACAGAAACCTGTCTTACTTTTTAGGTGACTGGAGGAAAAAATAGTATCTTGCTCTACCAGAAACTTTACCCTAGTTAGCTAACCTTGCTTGCCTAACTTAGGTCAAACTGCCTTGATTTCTGACCTCATTTGTAAGGACTCAGGAGTAGAAATGTGGAAGCTGAGATTCAGGTATTAGAAAAGGAAAGTTCTAATAGCATAGCAAGCCTTTCTCTGAGTCAGTATATCCAAGAGTAATTATTAGAATGATCGAGATTATATGCATGTGCATTTTTCTTGGCAAACAATCCCAGGGTGATCTCTACGGGGGCATCTCTTCCTAAACTCTGCCTTCCCTGACTCAGCGAATGCAAACAAATTGCAGTCATCTTAAGCAGCACATAAAGTAGGCTGTTCACTTACAGTCCAGTCTGCATTTTACAGCGGCCCACTTTTTAGTCTACCCCACAACATCCCTCTTAGGTGCATAGAGTTGTTCCATCCATCCTACAAGTGAGGAGACATCACCTCTGTGGCTGAGTATAAAGCATTAAGTAACTTTCCCAAGCCTGTGGGGGAGCCAGGGTCAGACCGGGGTCAGACCGGCTGACTTCAGGGCCCAGGCTCTTCATCTGTAAGCTCTACTGCCTGCCTGTACGCATAATGTGCCACATGCAAATAGAGATAATGTTTCAAGTTGTTTGCAGTTTTAGATCACTTAATAGAGAAAATAGAATTTTTACTCTTGTCAACATTAATACTGTGTCAGTCCCACTAAAGCTTCATGAAGCACAGTCATAAAAAAACATCAGTTCATTTCAAACTTTGACCACCCCTCTTATTTTTCAAGATAATAAATAGAAAGTGCTGTCTACTAAGTTTAGTGAAAATCAGTCAACTCCAAAGAAAAGCAGAAAGTATGTCCACTTTTCAAGTAGAAAACTTCAGTCAGAATAGAAATGCAAGCTTTCCTATGCAGCTTTGTTTTCTAAACTTTCTGCATTAGATACTTGGCTCCTTCTGACTGAATCATCAAGAAGGGTCCAGGTAGGGCCAAGTGCATGGGGCTTGTGGATTTTGTGGGATGATCTTGCCTAGAACCTCAAGTTACGCAGCTTGGCACATGTGAGGAATGATATAAGGTCACGGTGACTGGCTGTGAATGAAATTGATAGGCAGAAAAATTTCAGTCTCCTGTGTTATGGGAGGAATGGTATAATGTCCCCAACTTAGTGTTTTTTGAGAGCCTGCTGTACTCGTCACATTCCCTTGCTATTGTCAACCGAGAGCTTTTATCTTTTCCATGTTGCTTTTAACTCCTGGGCAGCCCTACAAGGCAGTAGATTAAAACACCAACTAAGAGACAGACAGTCTTGATTCCAGGTCTCCTGTCTGACACTAGGAGCTGGGAGGGTTCTGCAGAGGTAACTGGAGCTGAAAGGGGAAGGGAATGACTTGCTTACCCCAAAGATGATAGACACAGCAGAACCTCACTGAATCTTTAAAAAAAAAAGTCTAAACACAGCCAAGCAAACTCCCAAGGATATGCTGCCAGAGCAAAGAATGCTGCTAACACACTGAGAACCATGCAGGGCAGATGCCAAGAAAAGCCCAGCATGGCCCAGGGAGGCTGTAGGAAAACACGATGGGGCCATTCACATCGGGGGCCTGTGCTGCCACACATGTGTGCCTGTCCTCTTATGCAGCCTCAAGATGTGTAGGAGTCTTTGAACAACTTCATTTTCCCCAGCTGGTTATTCCCCGTTTAAAGTCATAATCCTTTGTTTCTGACATCATAGAAAGGTTAAGGTGTCTCCAAGGGACAAAGAAACAGCAGTGATATCATGACTATGGTTGATTGTTAAATGGATTGTTTTCCAAGAGTTTTGTTTTGAATCTCTAGTAAGCTTGAAATGGCCTGGTTTTCTTTCTGGATAAATTGCCTATAAAATAATTTCCCTTGGTAAATATCTATATATCCCATAGGCAGTGCTACTTTAAAGCTAATAGTTTGAAAAAGCATCTGAAACCATATTGACTGGTTTTAGACTGCCCAAACTTACTGAGGAGCAAATACTCACCCTCTAACTCCTGATGAAGGAAATTCCATTTGCTCAACATTGTCACCCACCATATTTCAGCTCCGTTCAATTTTCGAAATTGATTTAATTCTTCATCTTATATCATCGCATCCAGTGCTTGCCAGTTTTGGGTGCTTTCACAGTTAGTCTATGCACTGTGAAAAATAACCAATATTTTGTTCTGGTAAAGTTGAATAAAAAGATGTATCTTCCACACAGCCAGCATGGCTCAGTGGTTGAGCATCGACCTATGAACCAGGAGGTCACGGTTCGATTCCCAGTCAGGGCATATGCCCAGGTTGCGGGCTCAATCCTCAGTGTGGGTGTGCAGGAGGCAGCCGATCAATGGTTCTCTCTCATCATTCATGTTTCTATCTCTCTCTTCCTCTCCCTTCCTCTATGAAGTAAATAAATCGATACATATTTTTAAAAGATGCATTTTCTAACTTCACTCCTGCAAAACCAGCAGTTCATTTCAGATGTAAGTGATAGGGCTTCCATAGATAAGGACCTCAGCTCAGAGACATTTGATCCTCAAGGACTGCCCACTGGGGCAAAGTGCAGGGAGGAGTGAAGGTCCCGAGTGCCCAACCTCGGGAACTCAGGTGCTCTGTCCTTAATCCATTCTGAAGCCTGATTTCCTATTTGTGCAATAATTTCCTTTGGGGGCAGTAAACAGAAGGCTGCTGTTAAGTAGCACACACTCCCTCCATGTGGGCCCATTGGGCAACAGGGACTTTAAGGACATTGAAATGTGATTACAGTCAGAATTGATTGCTCAACAACATGGTTTTGTGTCTCATTCTTGCAGATATAGTCATCTAATTATGCCTGTCTGCTGTCGATTTTTATTCCTGAATTACAGAGATTTTGATTATACAAGGGCAAGTCTTATTTCCAAGTTGGTTTCCCTCAACATCTCTCTTAGAGTTGATGCATCTCAGAGAATATAAACTTATTTTCACATTAGGCTGAGCCAGCTGTAGGTGAGAACACTTCCTGAATAGAACCCGGACTCTGAGTTGAACTCAGATATGTATACTCTCCAGATTTGCTGGGAACAGAGCACAAGTGAAATGTTGGGATCAGAGTTTTGCTCAGATTTTAGGGGTCCCCAAGCCCTGCTGGGAACATGACTTGGGGGTGGAAATTGTGGGGACCAAAAGAGGACTATAGAACTCCCTAGTTGTGTATTCTTTGAGAAAGACCTAGAGGGTATACCCTGTTTCTGGGTCAGTTTCAGAACTAGAGATCCCTATATTCTTAAAAGTGACAATGATAATTCAGGATTCTGGCTTCCTCCTTACATACTCACGTGGAAAATGGTATCCCCTAAGCCAGCCTCACACCGCCAATTGACTAACTTTTGTTTTTCCCCACTGAAGACTCCAGGATGTTTTTTTCTTTTCTGTTCACTCGCTGAAAGATGTCTGCAGTCACTTCTTGTTTCCATGAAAAGCATAGGGTGGATTCATTCACAGCACAGATCCAAGTCGCCGCCCCACTGTACACTGCAGTCCTTAATCTGGCCATGACTTCTGCTTCCTGCCCTGGAACCACCACTCTGTCGCCTTACCTAATTTCCATTTCCATCCCAACACTAACATGTGTTATTTCCTGGGCCATTCTTCACAGAGTTGGCGGGTCTGTGTTCTGTTTTTCTCACGTTGTAAGAATGGCCAGGTTCACAGGGAAATGAGGGAACCGCAGAGCCCCCATTGATATGTACATGCTGGGTATCTCCAGAAATGCTCAGTGGCTGCTCATCCCAACACCCCTGCCAAATGGCCGATGCACTTCGTCTTTGCACCTCCACAAAATGATACATCCGCCATGCGAGAGCCTCGCCCAGTTGAAGCCACTGTTGCTCGGTCCCTAGAAGTGGGGCATCCTGTACAATCAGCCGCTCCCACCACAGGCACGATCTGCCCAGTTAGGTATAAACCCACAAATGAGTTACCCATAGTAAAGGAGTTAGAATGCAATTACGTACAATACACTTAATATCAAAACTATAGGAGCGATAATGGAATTTATTTTGTAACGTGGGGAGGTATTTCAGAATTGGGCATTGTCTTTGGATGTACTCACTGTAACTTCTCTCAGGAGAGGGTGTGGAGGGGATACAGAAGAGAAGCTGGGGGAGCTCTGGCTGCCTTGGGGTGGGAGACACTGTCTTCCTCTGTGATCTGGAAACAGGTGTGCTTCATGCCACAGCAGAGAGTGCCACGTGGTCATACATTGGCAAAGGCAGAACGTGAACTTCCCATTTTCTAAGCTAATTGCCAAGGGCCTTTGTAACATTCTTAATATGTTAAGAACCTTAAACAGCTGGCTGGTATCAAATAAAATAATGGAAGTGGTGGGAAAGATCATTCTTTTGATGAACAAGTTGCTTCACATTGTGCCTAGCACTGGTGCTCGGTCTCAGTCCCCAGGAAGGCAAGGACATGCCTTTTCCTTCATCAGAGGCAGTGGAGCATGGATGTTGAAATCCCAGCTCTACCGCTTTCATGCTGTGTGACCTCTGGCAAGTTAGTGCTTCAGTGTCCCCATTTGTAAAAGAGAATTCTGCTACTTGCCTCGTAGTGTCATTGTTGGAATTAAACGAGTTAATGTAAAGCACCTAGAACAGTGCCTGACACCTATTATTGCTGTCAAAATGTATTATTATTATTAATTATTATTAATATCACTAGCAGCAGCTATGTGTCTGTCTGCTGATCTCCGTGTCTCCCAAGTCTTCTAGAAATACTCCTGAGAGCCTTTTAACTGCTCGGAACTGCTAATCTGGGGTCGCTGTGCTGCCAGGTCATCCAGCCACATAACCAGCTGTTCCTCAACTTTTACTTTGTGGGCTTTCTTCTCTGAATCTGCTGCTGGGCAGCTGTCTTTATCTGGTTTCATCCAACTTCTAAATATAGTCCTGTCTGTCATCAGGTTCCCTGGGTGTGGCAGTTGAGAATCAGCCTTCATCTTATTCCAACTGGATGTTCTTCTGACATTTTATCATTTCTGAAGGCAGAATATAACAGACAGCTTTGGGGCACATTGCTTCCAGGGCCTGATGCAAGGGTAAATCGGAGTTCCTTCCTAGAGCTGGCAGTGAGGCAGGGCGATTGATCCCCTGCTTTGCCTCACACCAGCATTGACCAGCTGACAGGCCCATTAACAGTGGAGGGTTCCCGCTAGTGTCTAAGAGCTGACCTGGCATTGGTTCTGGTGTAATTGAATGCTTTGGGAAATTTGATTAAAATGTGAAAAGGATGCTTCCCGGCACAGAGCTGTAAAGACAGGCTCGTATTATCCTAAAGACAGGACCAGTTGTTCCTGCTGCTTTAGCTATCTCTGAAGGGACACTTGGCCAGGAGACCTGGCGCACTGTGTCATGAAGTTTAGCTCTGCCTGATGGAGAGTAGTGATGAGTTGAAGGCTTTCTTGTTGCCTTTGAAAAGGACCTTATGAATCCCCTAATGCAGTGGCCTTTCTGTCTTGCTCTTAATACAGTTCTTATATAAGGGAATTACTGGCCCACTGTTTTTCTGAGAAAACCAGATGGCCGCACTGCCACATTCACCAGGGACTTCTGAGATTTGTGCCAGGCTTAGTATTTGCCTGTCTCACAGAAAAACTAAGAAGATGTTACCTAGAATATTTTGTGTTTGTTTTTTTTGTGTGTGTGTTTTTCCTGAAAAGCCGGCTTCTGATCTGAAGAACCAGAGTAGACACCCATATGTCACTTTTTATTGATCCATTGTTCTTCAGCCCTCTGTCTGTAGCTCACCTGGTCACGATCACAGATTTTCATGTGCGTTTCCGATTATGTACGGAAACCACGGACTCCCCAGTGGAGTACAGTTTCAGCTTGGAGAGGCTTCATCACAGCACTGATACAAAAAGACAAACAGAAATCTGACTTGCCATGTTATCCATCCAATAAAAAACCACCCAAGGGGAGAGGAATGGATATTCATCATGTCCCAGTAACTCAGCCAAGCCTGCAAGTTTAAGGACAATATTTCTAGGTGAATTTAGAAAACCTTTCTTTGGCAAAGCCGAGAGTTCTCCTGACAGCTCTTTTCCCCAGCAGCCAGCCCGTCTGGGATAGAACAAAGAGAGTACTACCCAGCTGATTTGGGCTGGATAGCGGTTTCTACTTCCCCAGCGATTTGTGTAGCATTGTGGAGGTTTGAATACTTTTCCATAAGTTAAGCAGAACTTCCTCTTCATGCTGCCTGCTTTTGCCTTTATCTGTAGTCAAGTGTTGGCTGCTGAGGTGGCTTCTGCCCTGTTTTAGCATGAGCAGAATAGCAGCATTGGCTTGAAAAGAGATTCAAGAGATGATATGGGATTATTCAGTTGGCTTATCACCAGAGAATTTATCTGTTACAAAGGTCACATAGATTTTTTTTTGTTGTTATGGAATTTCTACCTTAGCAACTATCCCTGTGTGTATATTACAGCATCTGCAATAACTAAATTTCTAGAGCACTTTTGTTACTATGTCTTGCTTCTTCCTAGTATCTAATTTTTTCCAGAAAGTTCATTTGTTTAATGAAGGTTCTGTGAAAGAGGTGAGGGTGAGAGACTTACCTGTAGTATGAAGCTGAAAAGCTATATTTCAAGGAAAGAGTGGTTTGATTTGAATTTCAGCAGGTTGGGGAAATCTAGTACTTAAAATGTGTCTCCTCTGCATTTGGAAACGTCAGCTTCCCCTGTGCAAGTGGGATATGTTTTTATTTTTCTTACTAAAAACAAGGGGTGGACTTAGCCAGGTTTCCTGGTCCTGCCAAATTGATCTGAGCTGGAAGTTAGCTATGGTGCATAACTTGATATGTGCCTTGGGATTATTCTATGCATACTGGTGGCAATTCTGATATTTAAAAGTAAACATGGTATGCTAAAGAATGAATGTGTGAATGTTCACATCTGATTTTGAAAAAATACACATGGTGATGGGAGACATTGATTCCATCCACCAATACTTACCAAGTTGCTGCCATGGCCCAGCACTGACTTAGCTCTAGTTACAGAATGAACAGGACAGCATGGCCCCTGACTCATGGAGTTGACGGTCCGGGCGGGGGTGGGGACGGGGGGAGAGACAGTAGAGTCTTCTTCAAATAAGACTCCTTGTTGAGTCAACCCAGCTTATTGCTTTCTCGGAGCAGGATGACAGGCAGGGCCAGCTGAGCCTAGCTTGCTTGGTTCAGAAGACGTAGAAGCTGCTGTTCCCTCCATTGGTTATGTGGTCTAAGTGGGTCACATGTACCTGTGTCCTTCCTCATTCTGAAAACCACTCTGCCACCTCTTGGGATGATGTAAAGATGGATACAGTTACAATCCACTTTTGGTTTCTCAGAAGTAGAATATTCTGTTTGTTTCTTCTTGATTTGCTTTTCTTACCTTGTTATTCTAGCAATCACTAGGACTTCCAGCAGAGGAAAGGACTGGAAAAAGACACGACAGTAAACTCAGGCTGAACATTTTGGGCCCAAGGATCAAGGATACAGAGTACACAGGCTGACATTGTGAGGGCAAGCAAGTTTGGGGGGTGGGGGATTTCACTGTCCTCTGGTCCATAAAGTGAGGGCTGTGAAATATGTTCATTCCTTCAAGGAAGTGCTATATAAATGCATGGTGACAGTAGCAGAATACTTGCTATTTACTGAAAGTGATCAGGATTTTCTGGTGACATCTCCATATTTAGGAAATTGTCTCAGAGGAGGCAGAGGGTGGCAGTTTGATTTGTCTTCAGAATGCTGATCTTTCACTTTTTGGGAGGTTTTATACATTTTTTTTTTCTTTACAGAATGAAGTTGGCCTACTGGAGTTCTTCCAAAATGTGATGAAAGAAACTAGGGCAGAGCCCAAAAAAGTGACTAGTTGGGTCCTCAACACTTTCCTGGGTTTTTTAAAGCAACAGAACCTTGCTGTCAGTGAGAGGTGAGTGGGGTCTAGGGATTTCTTCTTGTTTTGAGATGAACTCTTTGTCCAGGAACAGTTGAAATAGGGCAGGACCAGTGTTTTACTCTTCCTGTTCCCCTCAGTATCTCCTGACAAGACACAAACATCCCCTGGGAATTCCAAATTCTAAAGCTTTTCTTATGAAAACTCTGACTGTCCAAAATGTCCTCTGTACTGTGGATGAATAGAACAAGGAGTTTGCAAGGTTGAGGGGCTACAGAACTATAAGAAGACAGACAGTGGGAGATCAAGATGGTGGCAGAGTAGGTGGATGCTACACTCACCTCCTCCCTGGACCAAACTGAATTACAACTAAAATATAGAATAGTCAGCCAGAATAACCAACTGAAGACTAGCTGAAGAGAAGTCTTATAGCCAAGGATTTACAGAAGAAGCCACATCGAGACTGGTAGGAAGAGCAGAGATGTGAAAAGAGCTGGCCCCGCTCCCACAGGCAGTGGCTGAGATTCTGGAGGGATATCTCAGCTGCAGAAGTTCCCACTGAGAAGCATGGGGTCTCAACCGCAGGCCAGGCTCCAAAGCCAGGAAGAGGCACCCACATAATACTGGCTGTGAAAATCAGCCGGGATTTTGTCCGCTGGGGAGATACAGCAGTCTGCTAGAGACACAAGTGCTCTCTTAAAGAGCCAATGCACAAAAATCTCATTTGCAGCCACTCACCTTGGGCTCCATAAGAGGGAGGGCGGAGCGGACTAGAGTTATGTGAAGGAACAGCCTCTAGGATCCCTCTGCTGAGTTATTCTCCCACACCACAGACACCATCTTTCTTAGGTGGAACACTCCCCTCCTTACAGAATCCCCCAAGCTTGATCAGCAACCTTCCCCTCATGAGAGATACACTAGCCCCATCCTTCCAACTCCCAGCAGCCCCACCCTGCTGAGTCGGGCTCTTGGCAGAATCTGGACAAACTGAGCCGTGTAGTTCTAGGACAAGGGACTCTTCCCTCGACCAATGGGGAGCCCTCCCTTCACATGGCTGAGTCATGGGACTGATAAACTCTGCTGGCCTTACCCTGATGATTTCCTGAGACCCCACCCACTACAAAGATGTGCGAGCACCCAGTAGGTGGCACACTTAACTTGGTATACCTAGGGACCTTTCCTGAGTGGCCTCAAACCCATTACTGACACCGAGTTTGAACCTCAGTCTGGTGAATACCACTTACCCCTACTTGATGACTTGCTGAGAACCTACCTCATGCACCTTGAGTACCGCCAGAGGCTATTTCAGTAACTGAGCCTGACAAGCAGCCAGCAGATGGAGGCAGATTGAGGTGGATCTTAGGGTACAATGGGACTTTTGCTGACCTACCCCTGGGCCTGGTGCTGGTAAAAGCCGGTCTTTTCACAGCTTGATCCTTCCCACACATACCCAGGCCCGGCAGAGGCAGCCACAAATTGTGGATCGCTTTGTAGTTCCAATCTGTTGCCCATGGTCAGTCACAGCAACGTCTGACATTGGCCTGCACCACAGTCCCTCCCAAGAGGCCCCAGAACAGTATACCCAGTGGCTAGCTTAAGACAGCATCAGAGCGGGATCCAACAAGCTTCACAAGCGGCATATCCAAGGGAGTTCTCAGCAGGCACTAGACGCTAAGGTGAATTCTGCTTCCTGTGGTCAGCACCTGCACAACAGCTCAGACACTGATACAGGTCAATCCTCACTGTCAGCCAGCCTGAGGGTTGACCCAACGCATGGGCCATAGCCATCAAAGACTCAATTACAACAGCCGGACCCACATAAAACATTCAAGGGACATTCCTGGAGCACCCAGTTGAGGTGATCAAGGAGATTGTGCCACTGGGGTCCCACAGGACACCTACTACTTATATCTATCCTACCAAGAGTGGGAGTCATAGCAGATTCTACCTACCATAGAGAAACAGAGTCAGCCAAAATGAGGAGAAAATAAACATGCCCCAAATGAAAGAATAGGATAAATCTCCAGAAAAACAAGCTAAATGAAATGGAAGCAAACAATTTTTCAGGTATAGAATTTTTTTAAAAAGATTATAAGGCTGCTCAAGGAACTTAGTGAGAAATACAACAACATGAAAAAGGACATAGAAACCATTATAAAAAACAAGTCAGAAATGAAGAATACAATAGAAGGAATAAACAGGTTGAATGAAGCAGAGGACTGAATCGGTTATTTGGAAGACACAGTAGAGGAAAACATCCTATCAAGTCAGCAAAAGGATAAAATAACTTTAAAAAATGAGGATAGCTTAAGGGACCTTTGGGACAACATGGAGTGTAACTACATCTGCATTAATAGGGGTACCAAAATGAGAAGAGAGAGAGCAAGGGATCAAGAATCTATTTAAAGAAATAATGACTGAAAACTTCCCTAACCTGGTGAAGGACAGACATCTGCCTCATGGGGATAACCAGCAGGCAGTCAGACATATGGATCTGCTGCTGACAGGTATATGGGAGGTAAAATCTGAGCATTCTCATGCATTCACTGTTCAGCACATGTTAACTTAGACTCTGGTAAGCCTGGGAAGACTAGTCAGCACGACAGACGCAGTCCCTGCTTTCAGAGCTGATGGGCCAGAAGCTGGTGATTACAAAGCAGTGAGTTAGATGCTCTGAGAAGGGAAACTAACAGCTAAGCCAAGACCTGAGGGAGGATGAGTAGGGCTAGTCAGGCAAAGTCCAGTGGTAAAAGTATTCAGGCACAGGGAGCAACATGTGGAAAAGTCTTGAATAAGTCTGAGCATGGCACTTGTAGAAATGCAAATACATAGTCAGGTGTAAGTGGAACGTGGACTGGGCAGCATAGAGAAGGTACATGCAGTTGTGGGGACAGATGAGAACTGTCAGGGAGGTGGCCGATGAGCCTAAGACTCTGGACTTGAACTGAGAAGCATGGGCAGCAAAGAAGGAGAAAAGCCAGGGAGAGCTGGTGTCACAGATGCCCCAAAAAAGGAGTTTCAAGAAGGAAAGAATGAGCAGCAGGTTTAAATGTGAAGAGTCGGGGAGAGAGAGTTCATTAGGGACACAGAGGCAGATGGCAGGACCCTGGCAAGTTCCCAGCCCCAGTGGAGCCCGGTCTTGGTGGGTGTGTCATTGTCTCAGTATCCATTGCTGTGGAGAAATACAGTGGAAAGATGGGCATATATATTGGTATACAGTTCCAAAAGTTGTTTGCTCAAAGGCGTGAACTCTCTACAATGCCAACTTGAGGTCCAGCCTCTTGCTCACATGTGTATATGCATGTATTAATGTGGGGTCAGTGCACTTCCCTCCGGAGCTACTTGTCAGCAGTGACGCTGAAGGCGCTCCCCCCTCTGACCCTGTTTCCTCTCTGTAAAAGAAAAAGACCATACCTGCCTCCAAGAGTTTTGAGAGGAAAGTGCACAGTGCCTGGCACAGAACGGGCCCTCAGTGTTAGCTCCCTTCTCTTTGCCATCTAGGTGTATTAGGTGCCAAAGCAATGGCCACCCTCAGTCTCCTCCACACCTATCCATCTGTTGCCTTTTTGTCTTAAAACAGGGGTGAGGAACCTTTTCTTCTGCCAAGGGCTATTTGGCTATTTATAACATCATTCTCTTAATATAATTTACTTAATATAAATGTATGCTGCTATGAAAAAAGCTCCTAGGTTTATTGAATTTCGACTCCCGCCTGCTGCTGCCTGGGCAGGGCCAGACCAAATGATATCACAGGGCCTTATACGGCCCGTGGGCTGGACATTCCCCACCCCTGCCTTAAAGGATGGACAGGATTTGGTGAGGGAGAGGGGCTGCATGACACCAGTGGGGAGCCAAGGTGTGGAAATGGAAACAAACTGGCATGTTTTTGGACCAGGGAGGAGCATAGCTGGTAGGAGCAGAGGGTGGAAAATGTCAGAAAAGTACAGTTAACTGTATCATTGGAGCAGAATCAGAATATGTAACTCACATGGATCTCTGCAGTGTGTGGAGAGAGAAACAGGACCCCATCCAGGCCCTAGTTTAAAGCAGAATGGGGTGCTTCCTATTTTAGACCTCTGCACAGTGCAGTGGGAGCAGAAAGGAGGGAGATGGTGTCAGCCAGGGGACGCCAGAAGAGCTGCAAGATGTGGTGTGAGCTTTTGGAGAAAATGCAAATTTAGCTGTGAATTTATGGTTTCAATATTGTTGGCTGTGCTCCCTGAATTTTAGTCCTGGTAGAGACCTTAGATATCCTCTGGTCTGGCTCCTTCATTTAGCACATGGGGAAATGGAGGCCCTAATCCAGTGATGGCGAACCTATGACACGCGTGTCAGAGGTGACACGCGAACTCATTTTTTGGGTTGATTTTTCTTTGTTAAATGGCATTTAAATATATAAAATAAATATCAAAAATGTAAGTCTTTGTTTTACTATGGTTGCAAATATCAAAAAATTTCTGTATGTGACATGACACCAGAGTTAAGTTAGGGTTTTTCAAAATGCTGACACGCCGAGCTCAAAAGGTTCGCCATCACTGCAATCCATAAGGTTATGTTGCAACCTGCTAAGACTGGAAGCCACATCCCCTGACTTTCAGGTCAGTTTCTTTTTATGTTGGTCTGTGAAATTAGGGGTTTGCTTAATGTGTTGGTAGCTTCAAAAGGAACTGAGGTTGATAAATGAGCCTGTTTAGTGAAGTTGGAGCTCCTGGTATTTATCCAAACAATTCATAAGCACTAGAGTTTTAAGAACTGAAAGGGTACCCAATTAGAAATAATAAAAGTATACAGTTGACCCTTGAACAACCCAGGTTTGAACTGTGTTGGTCCAGTTATACACGTAGATTTTTTTCAATAAATACTGTAAATGTATTTTCTTTTCCTTATGATTTTCTTAATATACTGTTTAGCTTACTTTATTATAAGAAGATGTATAACATACAAAATATGTGCTAATTGACTGTTCATGTTATTGATAAAGCTTCCACTCAACAATAGGCTATTAGTTAAGTTTGGGGAAGTTGGGTTATTAGTTAAGTGGATTTTAGATGCACTTGCAATCGGCGCCCTAAACCTGGCATTGTTCAAGGGTCGACTGTATTTGGTTGTTCTAAAATCAGGTAAAGAGGAAGCTAAACAACAATTCTGTTTTATTTTGTATGAAAACAAGCACTGAGGAGCCCAGACCCAGCTGGAACAGCTCTCTTCCTATACCTTCCAAAGACCTGCTAGCTGGTCTGGTTTGCCAGTCGGCCCTTGGGACAAACACTAATGAACAGCCTTAGCCACTAGGGTGAACGTTCCCAACACTTAGAACAGCAGTACTGCTAAGCTCACAATAGTCCCATGATGACACCTGCAAAGAACACTCTAGAGATAAGGCGGCAGGGACAGATTTTATAAATTAGCATCCATCTTTGTAGACCTCTCAGAGTTCTTAGAGGATATCTAAGGCCCCTGGCATTTAAAGGATCCAACCAGAAAAGCTCTTTTTAAACATGGCTTTTTAATTACTTCGGGCATATTACTTTTAAAGTTGTTAACATCTAATTCTAAATTACTGTTAATAACAGGTTGGATTTCATTAAGAAAGTGGAAATGACATATTCCCTGAGCAAGCATTTCTTGGGAAAGCCCAGTTGTCCAGCCCAGTGGAGTACCCGAACTCCCAGGCCAACTATGGCAGTAGTTCCTAAGGCTCTAAGGAACCA
This sequence comes from Myotis lucifugus, assembly GCF_000147115.1. Lineage (NCBI taxonomy): Eukaryota > Metazoa > Chordata > Mammalia > Chiroptera > Vespertilionidae > Myotis > Myotis lucifugus. The sequence goes on along the minus strand of NW_005871049.1, from coordinate 19,928,816 downwards.
GGGAATGTTTCGGGCCGAGAAGGGACTGATCGTGACGGGAAGATTAGTCCAGCAGCATGATATGTGGATGGCATTAATAATGGGGCTGTGGAGGTTGGGAGCCCATGAGAGGTCATGTGGCAGGCCTGATTTTATAGCCTGTGAGCTAGGACTGGTTATTACTTTAAAAAAAAAAATATATATATATATATTATTGATTTCAGAGAGGAAGGGATAGGGAGAGAGATAGAAACATCAATAATGAGAGAGAATCATTGAATGGCTGCCTGCTACGTGCCCCCTACTGGGGCTCTGAGCCCACAACCTGGGCATGTGCCCTGACCAGGAATTGAACCATGACCTCCTGGTTCATGGGTCAGCGCTCAACCACTGAGCCTCACTGGCCAGGCAAAAGGCATTTTCATGATAGGGAAGATCTCAGCATTAAAGCACAAGAGAGAGGAAGTAGGTGTCTGAGTGAGTCTGAATCTTAGGAATGGAGGGGGATGGGGTGAAGAGTATGGGCCGAGGGGGTTGTTTGATGAAATAGGAGGAGGGCTCCCTTGAAAATTCTGAATCTTGCATCAGCTGATGTCCTTATGAAGTGGGAGGGGAGGGTCTTTGCCAAGAGGGGTTTGGGAAGGAGACTGTGAGAACAGTCCGGTTGCTATGAAGTTAGATAAAAGGACTATTGAGCAGCAAGAGCCCCTGGATGTCCAAGTCCCATGTCTTCCTCCAGGAGCTCTTGCATCTGCAGAAGGTGGACTTTGGGCCTAAAATGAGCTTTGGAATTGAGATGGTCAGCACATTCCTCAAGTACATCTTGGCCAGATCATGGTTGAGAGGTGTCAGGTATCTATTGCCACAAGCTGGTGATGGAGTTGTGATCCTAAAAGAGCTCCAAAGTTCTGGATGAAGTTGGGAGAGGTGACATACCCCATCTCCCCGGCTCTGTAGATACTTTGGCCTTGGGGGATTGGAAGCAAGCACAGAAAGCTTAAGCCTTCAGTGTCAGCTAATTCTTGCCTGAGATGTGTTTACTGTCCAGAAACTGGTATTATCTGACAGCAGCAAGTTAGTAGTTGTGCTTCTGTTGCCATTATGTTCCATATTGATGGTATATTTATTTATCTGGTGAGTGGGGTCCTTAAGGGTGAGACAGGAACTGATCTTTGTCATCCTCTTACTCGAGGTTAGCCCTGGTGTATCTGGAATTGGTATACACAGTATACCAGATACCCCCGTTGTGGGGAAGAATTCTGTGACACACATATTATTGACCTACTATGTGTCAAGCATTGTGGGTGTAAAAAGATGATTGAGAAATCCAAAGTGCTATTAGGTCAGTGGAGGTGTTTTATAGTATAAATTTATCACCTACATTATGAATTAAGGTCATTAGGTGAAAGGCAAAGTATTTTTAGTTGTGTCCTGTTTCTGTCCTTCTCTGTCCCAGCATCCCTTATATCCTGGACTCATATGGGAGTAGAGACCCTGTATTTTTTGTGTGTGTTTTTTTGCATGCTCTAGAATAGCGGTTGCCAACCGGTGGTCCGCAGACCACTGGTGGTCTGTGAGGTCCGGAAGGTTGGCGACCACTGTTCTAGAAATCCAGTTCCACCTCGGTGCTGATTGTGGTTCTGCACAGTCTAATTGGCTGTTGTATTTTCTAGGATTGCAGAGCATCACAGAAACCGATTCTGAATGACCAGTCAGTAAGGGTGGGAGGTTGGCAAAAGCTTATTTCCCAGTCCTCTGCCCCTCTTCCTGTTGAGATTTAATCAGGGGGCTTCACAGATGTTCCAGATGCCAACTAATAACATCAGGCACTCTCCAAACCTAATTTCCACAGGAGTCACCTTTATCCATATGTACTTTGGGATAAACAAACACTTGAAGGCCGATGTCTGCCTCCATGTGTTAGCTGCTTTCAGTGAACAATCCTAATGAGGTTTCACTGTACTTGCATCAGACTGCACAGTAAGGCACACCAGGTTAACTTGCTTGGTCTGAAATTCATGGAAATTGGCAGAGGCTAAATGGCAGTTTTCTTTTTATTATCTAAGAGCTTACAAAGAAATTAATAGCGAATGATGGCAACCGAGACTCAAACAGAAGATGTTTTCAAGTGGCGTTCAGAAGCTTTCATTTACCCCCACAGGCTACCATGCTGTTTATAAGCTGTCCCACCCATTTAAAACTAGTCCCTGATGACCTCAGATAGACGGGTTTAATTAGCCTAGTTCAGTGGTCGGCAAACTGCGGCTCGAGAGCCACATGCGGCTCTTTGGCCCCTTGAGTGTGGCTCTTCCACAAAATACCGACTTCTGCGCATGGGCCACAAAGTTTCAATTGCTCTGTACATGTGCGCCCGCACGTGGTATTTTGTGGAAGAGCCACACTCAAGGGGCCAAAGAGCCGCATTTGGCTCGAGAGCCTCAGTTTGCCGACCACTGGCCTAGTTACTGTATGTGTTTGGAAGTAGCAAAACCATATATTTTAAAAGAAATCTGTAATTCAGTTTTGTTTTTTCAGTAATCTAGGCACTCATACCCCCTCACCCCAACTCCTACCCCTAAGTGTGAATTAATGACACTTTATGTGTTTGTTTGGTCCTTGGCCTTTTGTATCACAGCATCTTGGTAAATAAGTCATGTCCTAGAAGTATAGATAATGAATTCTAAGCCCTGTGTGTCCAGAAAGCTGTTGTGAGCCTTCAGGAGAGAACAGTTTATGAAGATGCCCGTGAGGATGGATAAAGAAGTGGTGGGTAGTCATTGCGTTCCCTTAAAGAAAAGCTCTCATAATAAAAAATAATTTATATTTCCACAGAAACTCTCAAAATGTGGCTTTGTTAGCTGTTTTGTTTGAAGTAATTTTAGGCTGATCTTTCTGTTGAAAATACTTAATTACTGGGATTGTTGTTGTTTTTTCTTTCCTGATCATGGTTCATGAATTTTGCAGCCACCTCCTTTCTTTGACTAATTAAACTGAGCAATTGTCTATTGCTACAACTTCTGCCAAGCAGCTGTTATTGTTGGGTGGTAAAACAAAGAAAAACAACACTAGTCACAAAAATTTGTTATATCTTAAAATACAAAATAAATAAAATAAAGCCCAAATGGCGTGTTGTTTTCCTTCCTGGGTGGGAGGTTAATTATTTAAACCTATAAAATCAAGTCTTGCAATTATGAGTAACAGTAAATGGATATGCTGACATGAAATGTGCATTTCTTTTCTCTCCTTTTGGGGGCTGCTAGTCCTGTCACACCTTCTGCACTGGCCGAGCTTCTCAACCTACTGGACCAGAAAGCAATTTCTTCAGCAGCAGCTAAAAAGGTATGTCCCCACTTCCTAAAGCTTCTCCCTGCTCTGCTGTCCCAGCAGAAGTTTTCTGCCATCACTCAGTGAATTTCATAGTTGAAGTAGTAAATGCTTGTAAGTGCTATTTATATGCTGAAAGGTAGAAATATTTTATTTAGCAAATAAAATAAAGCCAGTCTGAGCTAGGCAGGTGATTTGGTTCTCATCTTTGCTAACCAGGGGGAATACTTATTGTTTGACTTGCCTGGAATGTTTCCCAAACTTTTGCTTATAGAAAAGGCTGGGGCCCTGAAGTTCCTGGGGGCTTCTGACTGTGGAACTTGCCCTCGGCTGTGGGAGGCTCCGGCAGCCTCTGGTGCTCCCTCTCAGCCTCTACAGCCTCCCAGCCCAGGACCGGGGACTCATTTTTCTTTGTCATATGGTTGCCCTTGGAAGTCAGTCATTCAGCAAGGAGGGTGAGGTCAGACAGACTGCCTCACGCTCAGAGAAAATTTTACACACATGCCCAGAGTGTGTGAAAACACGGAACAATAGCATCATTATCATAGGCCACCTATGCCTGGTGCCTCATCTCCGCCTCCGTCTAACAATTTTAAGTGAGTGAAAGATTCCTGGAATTCTGAAAACTCAAATAAGTACCCAGAAAGATCAAGAACACCAAGGCAGCCACCTGATCTCCACTTCAGATATCTGAAGCTGTCGATGAGACAGCCAGAAACTAATGTTATTTTAATGGTGCCTTTTGCATTTAATAGTTATACACATCAACAGTAGTGGCAGATTACAAAGTGAGGCATTGGAAAGTGTCTGCTTTTGGCTAATTAGGAGGCACCAGGAAGCATGCATCTGCCCATTCGGGGTGAATCTGGAGACAGGAACTGATAAAGGCAGTTTCCCCACCAAGTGAGGCTGACACTGCAGGGCCCTGGCCACCTTCAGGAAAGGATTGTGGTTGCTGGGATGTCAGAGGAATACAAATGTTTATGGCAATGCTCAGCTAGAGCAGAAAGATAAGATGGCTGGAGGACAGAAAATATATGTATGTGCATTAAAGAGCAGATGAATTGTAGCATTTGAAATGACAGGCAAAATCTTCCCCTTTCCGCTCATCTTGCCCCACACACACAAGAAAAGGAAACAAAACAAACAAACCCAGAGCAGTGAATATGATAGGCTCAGTGGGAAGACGAGGAAAATGCTGGAAGGTGCTAACAGCTGGGTTCAGATATAGAGACACTTTTGGATTCTCAATAAACTTGAAGCATGTGAAAAGGGAGGTGGGGTGAATCCTGGCTTCTGGGAGGCAAAGTGAAACGAAAGTCTGATTAGAAAGGTGTGAATTGTGTGCTGCATAAGGAAATCCTCCTTATTTATCATTGCCTTGGTGGGTTTGCTTTATTTTACTTGTTTTCTGAATTTCTGGTGAAAAAAAATATTTGTTTTTTATGAAGAATCCATCCTTCTGGTATATATGCATGGGAATGGTATTCATCCAGTATTAATGGTAGTTATTTCAAGGTGCTAGAATTTGAAAATCTCTATATTTTCCTGTATTACCTAAACTTTTTTTTTATTTCTATAGCTTTATAATATAGTTTGAAATTGGGGAATGTGATGTCTCTGGTTTTGTTCTTTTTTTCTTAGGATTGCTTTGGCTATTAGAGTCCTTTGTGATACCATACAAATTTCAGGATTTTTTGTTCTATTTCTGTGAAAAATGCTATTGGGATTTGGATAAGGATTAAATTGACTCTGTAGATTCCTTTAGGTAACATGGACATTTTAACAATGTTAATTTTTCTAGTCCTTGAACACGGAATATCTTTCCATTTCCTTTGTTTTCTTCATTTCTTTCAGAATTGTATTGCAGTTTTCAGTGTATAGGTCTTCCACATCCTTGGTTAAGCTTATTCCTAGGTATCTTATTCTTTTTGTAGTGATGGTAAATGGGATTTTTTCCTCATTTCTCTTTCTGATAGTTCGTTGTTAGTAGAGAGAAATGCAACACATTTTTGCATATTGATTTTGTATCCTGCAACTTTACTGAGTTTATTACTTCTAATAGTTTTCTGATAGTCTTTAGGGTTATCCACATATAAAATCATGTCATCCACAAATAATGATACTTTTACTTTTTCCCCAGTTTGGATCCCTTTTGTTTTTTCTTGCCTAACTGCTCTGGCGAGGACTTCCAGTACTATGTGAATAGAAGTGGCAAGAGTGGGCATCCTTGTCTTGTTCCTGATCCTAGAGGGAAAGTGTTCAGTTGTTAGCTGTTGTCATGTGGCCTATATTGTGTTGTGTTGCGGTACTTTCCTTCTAAACCCATTTTGAGAGTTTTGTCACAAATGGATGTTGTATCTTGTCAAGTGCTTTTCATGTCTATTGAGATTATCAAGATTGTTAACCTTCATTTTGTCATTTCCTTGTGTCTACTTTAAACAAAAATCAACAAAAACCTTTGTGCTAGATAGTGTTACATGTCATGCATACAAATGATTTTATGTTTTTTACCTCCTTTTAGTATTTTGGTTCTTTCCACATTTTTCTATGCCCTGCTTTTCTTAGGGTTTGTGCTGATGTTTGTTCCTTTTAGAAGGATGATCTTTCACAATACTTGCCTCTGACCAGAGGGGATGCCCCTCACTGTACCTGTCACAGCCCCCTGACACCTCCCCTCAATAGGTCTTTCCTCCACTTTCTGACCCTGGAAGCCCCCAGGATAGGTGAAGGGCCTGCCTGCTTTCCTTCCAGATACCTTAAAACAAACTTTAGCTAGAGAAACACTTGGGTAGTAGGTAAGAGGATGTGTGAATTCAGTCACCAGGGAACTGAAGGCTGAGTTTCTGTCCCCATTTCAGAGCTGGCTCAGTGGTCGTGGTGCGATTGGGATTCCCAGTTTGTATTACCCAATATTTTGGTGGGCATTTATTAGTACAGAGGACCAGTATGGCACTGGGAATTCCTTGTTCTGTATGTGTGTCTTGAGTGGGCAGCAGCTGCATGCCTGGCCAAAAAACATTGCACTTTGATAGCACTTCCCAGGGCAGTAATTAAACACAGACAAAAGCTGAGGATTTATGCTGCACCATGAGGCTGGCAACTACAGAGGCCATTACATTTGCTGCAAGAGGGCCAGGGGAGGAAGCCTGTGGCCCTTCGGTGGCTCCCACCCTGCTAGGTTCCAGCAAGGAGTGCACATTCTGTCTTAAATAGGAATGAGCAGAGGTTTGGACCAGTGGAGTCTACAGTGTCAGCCCAGGGGGCTGGAGCGGGCTACAATGGCCACTGACTAACGAGGGAAGTTAATAAGCTGATGTGTTCTAACTCCATGAGTAGAGACACTCCAGCCACCAGGCTCCCCTTGGTTCTTGGAGGCCCCTGAAATGTGTTTCTCTCGTGTCCCTCCTTTGTACCCCACCTCACCCTTCTTTCTCAGGGAGCAGCCAGTCTCTGTATTTGAAAGCATCAGTCCTTGTGTTGTCCTGCTTTTCCTCTGAATGGTGCGGTTTGGCAATGATCCCCGAGCTGCTCCACATTGCCTCTATTCTGGTGATTTGGGCTCAAGCAAATCCTACCAGTGTTTGAGCCTGTCGGTCCCAGCCGTGTGAGGTGCCAGGCCTAGGCTGACAACCTGGTCGACTTGCTCAGATCTGCGTGGCCCCTGAGACTGGCAGGTGTGCCTGCCGCAAAGCCATGAGTTTCCCCGCCTCCTTTCCTAGAAGGGTTGCTGCATAGATTCTTTATAAGAGTCCTCACAGGTGATTTTTGCTTTGAGCCAGAGATCTGGAGTCTCTTGAGATCTTCACTCTTTTTTTCCTGAATGTTGGACAATTTTAACTGAGAACTTCTTTTAGGAGACTATTGTGATGGACAAAATAAACACTGGTCAAAGTCTGTACCTACCAGTAGGGGATAATTATGATAAATATATTTGATGGATATTAGCTTTTCATTAATTATAAGGAAGCACTTCTGCAATAAATGAAACAAAAATAGGCCACAAATTGTATATACATTATGGTCACAATTATGTTACAAAACAGAAAGACAAAAATGGGAAGGGAAAACTCCAAAATACTAACCTTGTTTATCCTGAGGGAATGGGAATACAGGTGATTTCTTTTTATCTTTTCTATTTTCCCTTATTTTCTACAGTGATTGTGTATTAACTTTTATAATTAGAAACAATGGTTTTCATTGGATTTATTGGGGTGACATCTATAATAAAAGGGTAATATGCTAATTAGACTGGACAGCCAAACGACCTTACGGGTGTCATTCTGGATGAAGCCATGGCGGCAGGGGCTGAGGCAGAGGCAGTTAGTGGTGATCAGGCAGGCAGAGTGGTTAGGGGCGATCAGGCAGGCAGGTGATCAGTTAGGGATGATCAGGCAGGCAAGTGGTTAGGGGCAATGAGGCAGTTGAGCAGTTAGGGGTGATCAGGCCAGCAGGCAGGCCAGCAGTTAGGAGCCAGCGGTCCCGGATTGCGAGAGGGATGTCTGACTGCTGGTTCGGACATCCCCCAAAGGGTCCTGGATTGCGAGAGGGTGCAGGCCGGGCTGAGGGACTCCCCCCCCCCCCCTGCACAAATTTCATGCATCCAGCCTCTAGTCTATATATATAAAAGGTTGATATGCAAACTGTCCCCCCAGGAGTTCAACCGGGAGACCGATCACTTGCTATTATGTGCACTGACCACCAGGGGATGGCATGGAACAAAAGGAGGCCCTGGCCAGCAGCCGGAAGGCCCCAATCAGCCCTGATCGCCGGCCAGGCCTAGGGACCATACCCGTGCACGAATTTCATGCACCAGGCCTCGAGTTGGTTAATAAAATTGTATAGATTTCAGGTGCACAGTTCTATAATACATCATCTGTATATTGTATGTTCATCACCCTAAGTCAAGTCTCCTTCCATCACCATTTATCCCCCCCTTCCCTCTGGTAATCACTATACTGTTGTCTGTGTCTATGAGTTGGCAAATGTCTTTTATTATTCAGTAGCTTGTCCCCTTGTTCTGTTGATGGCTTCCTTCTACACAAAAACTTTTTAGTTTATGTAGTCCCATTTGTTTTTCTTTCCTTTTGTTTCCCTTGCCTGAGAAGACATATCTAAACAAATATTGCTAAGAGTAATGTCAAAGGATTTACTGCCTGTGTTTTCCTCCAGGAGCTCCATGGTCTCAGATCTTACACCTAAGTCCCAGTCCATTCTGAGTTCACTCCTGTATATAGAGTAAGAATGTGGTCCAGTCTCACTTCCCTGATAAGTATCTGTCCAGCTTTCTCAACACACCATCCACCTAAGAGACTGTCTTTACCCCACTGTACACCCTTGCCTCCTGTTAGAGGTCAGTTGACGATATAGATATGGGCTTACCTCTGGGCTCTCCACTCTGCCCCATCGATCCGTACATCTGTCCCCATACCAGCACCACACTGCCTTGACCACCATAGCCCTAAAGTCAGGTAATGTGATGCCTCCAACTTTGTTCTTTCTCAAGATTGCTTTGGCGTTGACCCCATGGAGTAGAAGTTGCTTTAGCAGGGTTCTGGTACCAGCCAGGTCAGCCTTTCAAGTGTGTCATTTGTGGAGCTGGTTAGGTGGTGCTCTCATGTGGTCTGAAGTCAACCACTGGGTGTGTTGGTTCTGGAGCCTCTTGGGAGGGGCCCTGGTGCAGGCCAAGGTCAGCCAATGCTTCTGCCAGGCTTGGGGCTACAAAGTGATCTGTGGTTGGCCGCTTGCGCTGGGCTTGGACGCTTTGCTGCAACCCAGCCTGGCTGCCACTGTGCTGGGCTTGAGCCCTTTGATGGGCACCACCGTGAGAGCTGAGGCCACCACTACTTGTGTTGGGCATGTGGCTGCTTAGTTGAGACTATGTTCCAAGCCAAACTGGCCACGGCCTATACCAGGCTTGGGGCCACCTGACAGGAGTTACAATGCAAGTTGAGACTGGTCATCACTTGTGTCAGGCTTGGAGCCACTTATCAAGAGGTACAGAGTATGCCAGGTTGGCTTCTGCTTGTTTGGGGTTTGTGGACCTTTGAGATATTTTAGGAAAGTTCATAGCATGAGCCAAGGCAGGCCACTTGTGTGGAGGAACCACTAGAAGTGGCTCAAGTCGGACAAGCAAGTTGGGTGGGAGGACATAACACCAGGGCAGGGTGAAATGGTGGTAGCCAGTTTGATGGAGAGCTCAGATTTGGCACCCACCTGTACCAGGCTGGCAGGATGGGAGAAGAGCTCAACAAAGGAGCAGTGGCTTTTGCCAGCACTTCTGTCTCCAGAGAGAGCTGCCGTCAGCCCTGAAGCCAATCAGTTTAACCCCTCACCCTATGTCCCTGGTGCTTTTCTAGCTGCTGCCACTGTGCTGGGAGCCCAGAGCAAGTGAGTTTGGAAGCAAGCAAGTCTGTGCATGGACCCTCAAAAGAGGAATGCTGGGTCTCCAGCAGCCTTCCGTCTCACTCCCATGCAATCCCTGCTGGTTTTTCACAGCCAGATGTTGTGGGGACTTCTCTTCCCAGCACTGGTGCCCTGGGCTGAGACCCCGTTGCTCTTCAGGGGGGCCTCTGTAGCGGAGATAATCTTCCTGATTCTTAATCTCCACACCATGGATATCGGGACCTGCCCATTCCACCTCTCCACCCCTCCTGCCATTCTCAATGCAGCCTCTTCTTTACAGGACTTCTGTTTAGCTTGTCCTCAGGTGGTTTTCAGTGATAATTGTTCTAGAATTTAGTTGTAATTTTTTTGTGGGCGTGGGAGAAGGCAAGCACAGCTGTTACCTACTCTGCCTCTTGACCAAAGTCCTATGGGCTAATTACTGACCAGCTATTTTTCTGGGAGGGATGGTTCATCCTTGGCCCAAGTTCGTCCTTGGTCTTAGGAGTGCTCAATGCTAACTGTAGGCCAAGATTAAGGAGGTGCTGCATGAGACACACGGGACACCACCCCTTCCAGCTCACACTAGAAAAATGAGAGGAATGAGGAAAACTAACCCCAGAAATGCCTTTTAAAAAAATATTTTCCTTTTTTCAACTTTGATAAGTAGAAAAATACAAACATTAACTATTGATCATCCTAGTCAGATTTGGGGCCAGGTCCCTATGGATTATTATTTCTGTTTTTAGTTATTTTTCATTTTGTATCTTCATTATGGGGCCACTTTCTTGCTCCCCTAAAATTATGTTTCTGAGCAAGCTGGGTTTTCTGAACCTCATCTAAGAGCAGTGGCTAACTCCTGCCGCCTGTGAGGCGCCATCCATCACCACACTGATTTCAATTAATTCATTGGACAGGAGACAGCTGGGCCTGGCCCTCCTGCTCCTGTCAGCAGGAGCCTGTGAGTAACCATCTCACACCTCATCTAACCCCTCCCTGCTGGTGGCTGAGTCAGCTGTTGGGGAGTACCTCTCTCTGCAGTGTGGCCTCCTGCTCTGCTTCCAGGGAGCAGCTCAGCATGGGGAGACCCCAGGTGTGTCTGCATTCACCGTAGAGCAGCTTCCTCCCAGATGCGTCAGGAGAGGCAGGTCACCGTGTGGGCCACACCCGCAGCTGGGAATTCATTTCATCTGCTTGCTGACTTCTCTTCCCTCTCTCCCTGCTTCTGGACTGCAGGTGTTTGAGGAGCTATGGAGGAGCGGAGGGAAGACTCCAGCACAGATAGTTTCAGAAAAGAGGCTTGAACTGATGCAGGATCAAGAGGCCCTGGAACAGCTCTGCCAAGCCACAATGGAGGAACATCCTCAAGTGGTAATTACCACCCACAGGGTGAGGAGGATCTTAGGTGCAGCTGGAGGAGAGGCCAAGAGCCTGTCCACAGCTCCCTGTAACAGCAATCCAGAGGCGCTTCCTAGTAATGGCTGATCCAGTTTCATCAGTAATTCCCTAAGTATTTATGTCAGTTTTTAGCTCAAGGGATGAGCTAAAGGTCAAGGGATGAAAGTAGGTGAATATTAGAAAAATACAGCTTTTCCCATGGAAAAGGAAGATCCACCCTGCAGTTTAATTTCATGGCCTTTCAGTTGAAAGGGTAGTTTTCAGACTCACTACCCAAGTTTTGACCTCCTGTCCTGGGCACACGGTCCTCCCAGACATGTGGCTTCTGAACATGCTGTGCCCACCCTGCTTCGTGGAAAACACGTTAGCTTCATGCCATCAACAGGTGGAAAGAAAAGCAGAAAAAATTATTTGTAAATTATGGAGCAAATCCTTAACAGGAGCATAGCTGAAAACCAAGTCATTTTGTGTTCTGAGCATGGAACAAAATAGAAAAGCTACAATGAGTAGCATCCCTCCCTCCCCAAGTCTAATTAAATTGTCTAGAGATTTTTCACTGGGGGAAAAAGTGACTAGTACCTCTTTCAGAATAATAGCCACCTACCCATCAGCTTGCCAGGGACACTCAGCTCTGGAAAGTGCTCTTGACAAGGAAAATGAGCCTGCACTGGGACTTGGGAACCTCTGTCCTCCTGCCTTAGCCACAGTGACCTATAAAGTTACACTTTTAGTTTCAGACTCATTCCACAGCACTGAGTGCACATACTCACAGGCTTTATTGCCCATCCAGGCGCTGCAGAGCAGGAGGGCGGAGCCAGTGGCCCTGGCACCACAGTGCAGTGCCCCTTCCCCACCATCCTCAGGGAGAGTCGCCATTCCATGGTTTTATTTTCTAGTAAACAGGAGTTGAAGCCTTCTGGGGAGAAGGAGACCTGCATGTCACTGCCTGCTGACCTCCATGGAGGCCCTGAGAGGCGCCTCACCCTGGTCAGTATGACGCAGCACAGTCCTCTGTCCCTACCAGTTGGGAGACAGAGTGGCAGGATCTCCGACAGGAGCCTAGAAAATGCCTCAGATCTTCACACCCCCCTTTCCTTCTCTCATACTAAAAGAAACAATTTAAATTTCAGTAAATATAAACCTTAATTTAGGATTTTTAGGTGTGGGTCTATATTTTCTCCTCTAAAACAATTTCTCTCTTGAAAGGTAATGGATCTGAAGAAGGGAAACCCCAGAGCTATAAATAAACTGATCGGCTTGGTCCGAAAAGCGACTCTCAACCGAGCAGACCCGACTGTGATAAAGGAGATGCTGGAGAAGCAGCTGTCATCATGAGATATTTCGGTCTCTCTGCCTGAGGGAGATAGTGGAGCCATACACAGAACCGGAGCCTCGAAACCCAACGTCCGTGAGTGAGCTCGACGTGCTGGCATCCCCCAATCCCTGGGCCTCGGGTGCCACCCCCACAGGCCAGCAGCCTCACCTGTTTGCATCATTGACATCAAAACGACTCCATCATAGCTGCAAAGGTGGTTAAGAACTAGCACATTCTAGTGCTTAATAATTCTGAACTAAATGAGACATGCTGTTTCCGATACTGTTACCTTTCTAAGAAAAAGTTCATTACACAGTTCTTTCAACAAATATTTCTGAGCACATCCTAAGGGCCAGCAGTGATCGAAAGAGACCAGAATCTGGGTGCAGTATTTTAGACCTAAAACAAGGGTGATGAAGAGGAAAGAGAAAGACAGCAAGATAAATCCATTGACAGTGTAGACAGTGTGTTTAGATTGGTCTTTGTGAGGGCAGGGAAGGAGAATGTTAGTCACCCATCCACTGAGTAGAAGTGGTGCCCGTTCAACGCCCTAGGAAGCCATGCTCTGAGAATAAATGGATTTTTTTCTTTTTGGTAAAATAGACAACAGAAGTTTTCAAATAAATTTAATGAATAAAATATGTACTGAAATATCACATTAAAAATTAACATACACTTTAAAGATTGCGCAGTTGACAATTCCCCTGCCCCCTCAGGCCAAAAGAGATAAAAAGAGAAATAAGTTGTAACATTAAATTGATCTGTTTTGCCTGGAAAGAATAAGATTATAAACTGACAAATCAAAATTTTGACCTTTAATGGTAATTGTGGTGCCGCTAACAGCATCTCCGTGAAGTCGGGTGCCTTTGCCACTGTTCTCATGACAGTAATACTATTTCTGTCCATCGCACTGGGACGCCCCTTTATCCAGTTTATTGCCTTTTTACCTCTGACTCACAATGCTTAAAGACCAGTTTTGTAAGTGGTGGTTTTTAAAAGCACATGTCAAATTGTGACATAAATGAGAGAGGGAACATTTTGGAAGCCCTACTTTTACACTGAATTCTTTAGCCTACGAAGAAAAGTATAAACATTTCCAGCATAAATGGTGCTCCAGTGGCGACTGGAGAAAAGTGGACCTTCCCCCATCACCAGTTTAGCAGTGAATGTCACAGACGCAGGAATTCCTAACTAGGTAATGAGAGAAGCGTCCCTCTGGCTGATTTAGAATTAGAATATGTTACACCACCCAGGAAGCCATGTGCCCCACATTCTGTCCCAATACTGACAACCACTGGGCCTAAAAGTAAAGTATTACCACTGAGCCTCTTTTCTTTTCAAGAGAGAAACGCAAGTCCATTCTCTCTCACCACACAAGTCTCGGAATTAATTACAAACAGGCAAGGGCAGTGTGATGTTGGAATCTGGCAGGATCATTATTTTGCAAAGGTCTGGCTTCTTAGTCATCAAACTTTACAGAATGCACTGGAGGAGCTTTTCAAACCATTGGAAATCAAGGGCTGGCTTAAACTGTTATGTCAAGTGTACGCTGTATTATGGACTGGCCATTCCCAGAGAAACATGCCCGTCGTCAACTCACTCGAGCTTCACCAAGCTGACTGTGGTCCAACTCTGATGGTTGCTGCGGTTCTGAAATCCTAAAAATCAGACTGTTATGTGGTTATAACTGCTTATGAGAAAAAGAAAAATCCAACCACAGCTCAGATATCTTACTTGGAACCTGACTAGATATTTGGAAGATATGTTCACGTACCCTAAGAAATCCACGAGATCTGGCTCTGCGTTACCACGTTACCAATCACGTTACTGATGCCTCAGTAAATCCTCTCCACGTCCCAGCATTTATTGGGCCATTACTTGTTCTGAGGACTGATTACCCAGGCAGCTCATAATAGGCATCAGAGAAATGCAATGTTAAATACTTCTTTGCAAGAGTATGATTTAGTCTGTTTGTTTGCTATTTAGGGGCAAATCTCATTAAAATGTATGAGTTGGCTGATTCCAATGACAGATGGCAATGGCTTCACCTGTGGCACCATAGGTGAAGCCATTGCCATCTGTCACTGGAATCCGCACACCTGTAAGCTGGGAGGGGAATGTGCTAGAAACAGGCTGTCCCCCAGGTCAGCCTGGCCAGGTGCAGGCTATGTGTTGTGCTGCTTGGGAAGGTTGCTTGGTTGGTTATGGTGGGAGGGGAGGAATGTCAGCCTCAGGACTCACCGTGCTTCCTGGCACAGAATAAGTACTTAGTAAAAGTTCATGAATTTATAAAATGAAATGAATTTGTTGGGGGGCCCCTTTGTATGAGAAGTTGGTGCCCACTTTGTTGGATCTCTTCGTCTAGGAAGGAGCTTCCTGTCTGCAGGCCTGTGCATCACGGTGAACTGTTCCTACCTGTCAAGGTGCAGGTAGCCCAGGAAAAAGCATGTTGATCATGATTTATGCCAAGTTAAGGATGTGTTACCTGAGCTTCACACACTGCCCATCTGTTTTGTAATTATTGCTAACCTTTACAATAAGAAGGTTGTAAGAAGGCCATGAAATTTTTGAAAGTAACACATCCTCCTGGGGCTTTGAGTTAGCTGGTTAATTCAATGTACAGCTTATGGCCACCACCCACAATTTGTTGTGTTTTTCATTTCTGTTGCATTTAGCTGCATCATTCAAGGATTCCGCATGGTGACTATTTTGGAAAAGAACACTAAATCTCTCTGAAAGGCCATGTTACTTATTACAGAAGCCGCGTGGAAACGGCCGCCATGCTTCTTCAGCAGATTGGAGACAAATGCACCCGGGGATTGTTTAAGAAGAGAGCTGACTCCCGATTGTGAAGTGCAACGCATCTGACTAAAATCCAATCTCACTGCCTGCCTTCGTCAAACAACTTAGCAGAAATCAATTAAGTAACATTGTCAGTACCAAATTCGCTCTTTTAAAATGTCTCCAGGGCAAAAAGGGGCTAGTTATAGGTGGGCCTTGTGTAGACTTGTGCCAGTGAAAAGTCAGCTGATGCGCTAAACAGCACAGACTTCTGCAGTCTCAGCTCCACGAAATTTATAATCTGGCCTAAGAGCTTCCATCACTCTTGTCAGCTCTGCAATGACATAGGAAACCTAAGTGCCCCCAGAGGTGCCTAAAGGACATACTGAACTCGTGCTGGCAGAACCTACGAGAAGCCTTGCTACTTGTGAGTGACAGCGAGTTAGGTCAGCTCACATGTAAAACAGGAACAAAACTCACAGTGACCCAACAGGACAGGAAGGGTCAGTCCTGCCTAAAATCATTCTTCATTTCAGATCCCAAGTGCAGAAGCTGCAGAACTGAAGGCTTCCTCCCACCGCGTGCCTGTGCTCCCTACAGGACTTCACCGAAACTCTTTCACTAAAGCCCGTTTATCCAGTTAATGAGCTGCCTGGGTAATCAGTCCTCAGAACAAGTAATGGCCCAATAAATGCTGGGACGTGGAGAGGATTTACTGAGGCAAAATTATCCTGAAAACAACACTTCGTCTTCCAGGCGCTCTTTCTTTAAAAAGCATTAGGTTTATGATGGTCATTCAAACAAAAAAACAAAAAGTCGACTCCATTCTCTCTAAATATTTCCTCAATGATGTGATTTAAGGATGGAGTGTAAACTGGCTTGACAGTGTTCTAAGCTGTTATCTGGTGGGGAATTGGTGTTGTGTGATTTATAGAATGATGGCAGCAGCAGGAAGGGGCATGAGAATATCTACTTAGCACTTAAAGCTGATGTGGCATCAGCGACCAGAGGACCGCTGTTTCCAGGAAGAGCCAGTACTGCAAAGCCACGAATTACACTGGCCTGGGCCACGGACTGGAAGTGGCACATTCAGTAGTAGCCTTCCGACAGTAAGCTGTTTCATAAGCATCGCAAGCATGCCTGCCAGTTCAGTAAACACAGGGCAGGTAGTTAGCAATTACATTGAACTGCCCTTAAATGAGAACTGCAGGGGATGCTGTGGACATTTAACATCACACCAGTGACATGCCTCACCCCTGCGGGGGCAGCCCTTTCCTCATGAAAGCAACCTAGACACACTGGTCCGGTTCAGAATGCATCGCAAACCCCACACGGGTCTGGAAACCAGCCCACACACCACTGCAACCAAGCTGATCTGATGCAGAGACCTCCAGGGGCTGCCAGATGGGACAGGCAATGGAGTACTCGCATACCCTGCTTCCAGACTGTTCCTAATGGGACGCCCTCCTGACAACCACGTTACCACAATGACAGCCACTTGCTATGGAGGAGGCATCCTGAGGGCCCCTGGACGCACTGAACACATCCTCTCTCCAGGTGACAGACACAGTGCCAGCCCCAAAACAGCAAAGCATTTTCCAGAGTAAAGGGTGGGCAAAAGTGGGTTTACAGTTGTGAGTACATGAAACAGTTTATTCTTCAGTTATTAATTATTGTTATTTGTATAATAATATAAAACTACTTTTGCCCACCTCTGTAATACTAAGAGAAATAGGGACAATTTTATAATTCCTCTAAATACCAGGAGAAGAAAGAATCCATTGATAAAGAAAATCCCACCACTAATTGATTACTCTGACATCATGGCTGACAACGTCTTGGCTAAGAAATTATCATTTTCCCCCTCCCCCCAAATTGTATTTGAGCTAAACTCAACTTGAAATTTCTTTGTTTAAAAATTTAAGAACATTTCCTTGGCCGTTTTGAAAAATCAATTTTAAATATCTCCTTGCTCTCATATACTTTATACCACAAAACTCACTTCATCTGAACTGAACCCCAGACCCTAAATATGAGTGGAGGTTAATGTTCTGATGTTCCAGGAACCCCTGACTGGCCTTCGCCGGCCTGGGCCATCAGGCCAGACACTGTGACGCCAGCCTCAGGGCTCCCCCCAAGGCTCTGCCCACGTCTTCCGCAAGTAGCGCAGCATTGGACGTGCCAGCCTGTCTACATGGAAAAGTATCTCTACTCTTGGGCCACATTTTAGAGCATGCCAGATATCTTTAATTTTTCCCCAAAACTTATTACAGAAATATTTCTATGTGACTAGAATATTTTACTTCATTATCAGGACTTGTTCCCACCCAGAGTTTCCAGCCTCCCCCACCTCCTGCACAGTATCTTCATATTTAGGGCAATGTTCATTCCTCTAACCCCCTAGGGCAGGGGTGGGCAAACTTTTTGACTCGAGGGCCACAATGGGTTCTTAAACTGGACCGGAGGGCCGGAACAAAAGCATGGATGGAGTGTTTGTGTGAACGAATATAAATTCAAAGTAAACATCATTACATAAAAGGGTACGGTCTTTTTTTTTTTTTAGTTTTATTCATTTCAAACGGGCCGGATCCGGCCCGCGGGCCGTAGTTTTCCCACGGCTGCCCTAGGGTATGCTCTTCTACTTACAGCCTCAGTTCTTCAGTTTTCCCCTGGCACATCCACACCTTCTGTAAATCATCCTTACTAACCCACCTGGCTGTTCCACTCAACCAAATGGGTTTTCTGGTTTTCCAGAATGTATTTCCAGGTCAGTTTTCTGAATTAATGGTGTAAAACCCTGGACACAATACTCTGCAGTGGATTCAGATACACGAACCAGTTTCCAATGTCAAACAGAGAGGTTAATGTGAATTTGCTACCAGCACCCAACCACTGGAGTTTCTTTTCCTGCCTCTCACTCCGGACACTGGTCATCTCTCTCTCCTGTAAAGTAAGTCTACTTCAGTACTTATTTAATAAATATTAAGAGCCCACACCACCACCAGGTAATGGAGAGAAACGTAAACCAAGCCTGAAAGCTTAAAGAATAGTTTCCAGATGTGACTTCAGCATCTTATGTACCTAGGAAGTCCAAACTGGAAGACAAATACTTGTGCAAAACAAAGGGAGAGGATAATAACTTACATCTTTCTGCTCTCTTTCTCTTTCCCTTTTCCAGTGGAGACTTGGTTGTGCAAATGCAAGCAGGCGCTGGAAGCCCACTACAGGCCAGTTTGCTGGGCCTCGTGGGTTCTGACTGCTGTACCACAGCTGGGCAAACCATTTTTCAAGCCAGACAAATTTCAAGTTGGAAATGCTCAATGAATCGGTGTCTTTGGTTTCTTGCTTAGACTTGGAAACACTGCAAGGTTGGCCCCTAAAAGCCGCTCTCAGTTCACCACTGCATCAAGGTCCCTAGACCACAACGGGTGGCCTCTGCTCTGCAGGGCCTCAGGTGCAGTTGCTTCTTCCACTCCCCTCCTGACCGAGAGGCTGATTAAAACCAAACCAGTGCTCCTGAGGCACAGCCACCAGACCTGTGGCTGCCCAATACCCTGTCGCCTCCCCCCTCCCCTGTCATCTCCCCACCCCACCCCCACCCTGGGGCTCAGCAGTCACACCACAGACACAGAGAGACCTGGGGCTTCGGACGTCCCTCCACACAGGAGGCTCATCCTTGTAGGTGCTTCTCACCTGCCCCTAATCGAGAGGAGCAGAATTGAATATCCATCAACACCAGTTGTTTAGGGTCTCATTTTTAGCCCACAATTATCTTGTGTGTTTCCCACTCTTGGTGATGGTTGAAGGAGACTGTGGCTCTACTTAGAATTACTCCTCTCGGAGCAAGCTGAAAAGCAGCAGAGAGGCACTAACACATCACACTGGGGTCTTCCAATGAACCCCATTGTTCAGGAGGCAGTGATTCCGTGTGGAGTGAGTCACTGGCAGGCACTTGGCTTTGCAGGGCTCCCTGCGACCTGTTTGCATTTGCATCCCAATTCCCAAAGCAGGTGTACAGTTCCTGGTTCTCTACGAAGTGCAACACATTAGGAAAAGCAAGCAAAATTTAAATAATTAGCAGTGATTCTACAGGCTGCATTTAGTTTATCTTTTTCCCTCCATATTCCCCCCCACACACACACATCAAAAAACCACAAAAAACCCTGCTATGAAATAGCTTCACAAATTAATCTGGTTTTCATAAAACACTTCAAAAAATAATGATGGCTGTCTTATGTAAGTACATGATAGCATGCTTTCTTCTGAGCAAAATCCTAAAAACCAAAGAAACAGTTTGCATAGGTGTATTTCATTTTGTGCAAATCTGACTAAGATAAGGCTAGTGTTTAGGTGGCACGCCAAATAATCTCTCCAGCAACAAGAACATTTCCCTGCATCCCAAATTCTCTCCAACCGCATCAGCCTCCCAGCAGACAGCTGAGACCAATGGATTTGCCTGCACCATAAGCAATCTATGTTGGGCAGGAAGTGAGTCTTGGACATAAAATGCAAAGGGACAGATGATACGTGCTTACGTGATGGAGGCTCCATTTTTATTCTTCCCTTTGATGAAACGGAAGCCAAAATGCAGAAGGCAACAGGAACAGGTGTGCTTTCTTCACGTGCCACTGAAGAGCCGACCTGATAAGGGGTACTTCCAGAAGTCACTGAACCCCCATATTCGCTTGGTGTGCTCTACGCTGCAAGATGAGTCGACTCAAAGGGATGAGAGAATAACAACCAAAATATTTGAGGAGGAAAACTGAGCAAAGAAAACCCGCCCAAGGAGCAGCCAGCTTATGAGACTTACATTCTGTATGACGCAGGGTGGGAAGGCCCAGCAAGAGAGAGAGGAGGGGCCCAGAAGGTCCCCTCCCCACAAATCAAGTATTGTCAGGAAACATCAAAGTAGAAATCTTTGTAAGCAGCTTTGCATTTAACATTCAGTCAAGACACTAAAACCTTAAAAAACAAGAACCTCTATTTAAAAAAAAAAAAAGCTAACAATAGGAGTCCTCAAAGTCCCCCAGGATCTTGTAGCAGAGAACGGAGTGTTCCTGGGCCAAGGCAGCCAGTTCCTTCAGGAACTCGGGGAAGAGGGCCGCGGCCAGCATGGTGTTCCTCACCGGCAGGGGCAGGCTTGGCGGCACCCCCGCCACCGCGGCTCTGCTTGTCAGGAAGGGCTGGAGCACTCTTGGGGGACCATCCAGAAGGCTCCTGCCAGCTCCCGTCCTGGAAGCATCCTGAGTGGGATCTGAAACCAGAAAGCAGATGGTCATGGGGACCCTCCAGAGCCTTTTACCTCCACCCTCGCAAGTGTGTGTTTGAGGGGAAGGAGGCAGGTGGGGAGTGTTGGGTCCAGTTCCTGTGACTGACTGAAGCCTGAAGACAGCCCTGAGCACACACTAGTCCACTGGGTGGCTCACACACGTGCCCAGCAGATGACCTCCAGCACAGGGCATGAGATACTAGGTTTTAATCTCAAAGCCTGTATAAGAGAGAGTGACAAGAATGTAGGTTTATCAGGAACCCCCATGCCAAGGACTTGGCAAAGGGAAAGGTTGAAAAAGGCATCTCCTGCCGACCAGTGATTCTCTCTCATCATTGATGTTTCTCTCTCTCTCTCTCTCCCTCTTCCTTCCTCTCTGAAATCAATAAAAATATATTTTTTAAAAAAAAAGACAGAAAAAGGCATCTCCTGCCATTGCACCAACCAAGTGACTACTTAGCTCACCATGATGGTAATAGGACATCCAGGGGCTCCACCTGCTCTCCCAACCTCCCATGTTGGGAGACTGCCCTACCTGTGCTGGCAAAGCCCCAGCACACAGCACTGCTGCAGGGGGAGGCGGGGCCACACAGCACTGCTGTAGGGGGAGGTGGGGCCTCACAGCACTGCTGCAGGGGGAGGTGGGGCCTCACAGCACTGCTGCAGGGGGAGGCGGGGCCACACAGCACTGCTGTAGGGGGAGGTGGGGCCTCACAGCACTGCTGCAGGGGGAGGCGGGGCCACACAGCACTGCTGCAGGGGGAGGTGGGGCCTCACAGCACTGCTGCAGGGGGAGGTGGGGCCACAACCACTGCAAGCTCTGCAGCTCGTGCTCCCACCTCTGGGGCTCCATGGTGACACTCCCTCCCCACCCCCCCCGCAAGCCCCTTCTGTCTGGGACCTCCAGCCTTCAGTGGAGGATAGGTTGAAGGAAGCCACTGAAATGTTGGAAATGATGGAGAGGAAGTTGGGTGCTGGGAAGACCAGACTGGGCACTTCCCATAACTGTGGGCATCTGGTGACAAGTGGCTTGGGAGCCTCCCTTAAAGGAAGGTTTCCAGGGGTTTCTATCTCAGTTTCAGTAACATAGGTCTCAGATGATAATGAGCCCAACCTTGAACATATTCAAGTGATTTGAATTTTCATATCAAAGCAGTTTCACTAATTAAAATGGTTCAACTTTCGGGACTATTTAATTCCTGAACATCTCCAGCCTTCATATAGTTATTGGAGTTATTTATGCCTTCTTCTGCCCCCTACTCAAACAGTCTCATTACTCCTCATAAATCATTATATTCAAGCTCTTCATTATTTTGGCTGCTTTTCAGAATTCCAGTCCCATTTTTAACACTCCGAGAAGAGTGTCGCTTAACTACAGTACTAAAAATTCTTGACATTTATAGTACTTTCCATATCTCACTACTATCATCTTTAGTGTTAAAAAAAATATCCTTCGCTTTACTGCTTTAAATATCCTTTTTGATTAAAGCTTATCACAGTTCGTGCCGTAAAGAACTGGAAGAGAATCCGCTGGTACCCTTCAGCAGAAGCCCACAGCGTGTCCTGACATCAGAGTGATGACCAAAGAGTTGATGTCACTGAGGTCCTCTCACCAACCATGGAGACACCCACTCAGCAGCCCCACCCCAACTCCCAGCACTGCATCTCTCCAAGGGTTCCATGAGGCTCACGAAGGATGCTGTGGGGAATGGGACACTTGGGCACTAATCCCAGACCAAGACCTGTTCCCACACTGGCTCCCCACCTGGAATTCCCGCCCCCACACTTCTCTCACTAGCCTTAAGAGACTCCAGTACTGCGGTGGAGAGCAGACTGTGCCACCTGCTGGCTGAGTAACATCAGGGAACTTTCTTTACCTCTCTGCACTGTAATGTCCTCATCTGTGTAAAGCTCACAGAGTTTAAGGATGAAATGAGTCAATAGGTATAATGTACACAGGGGCCTCTTGATAGGTGTCAGCCATGTGTCGTCATTAATTCAGCTGCCACTGACTTTACAAAGCACTTCCTGTTTCCTGCCCCTGGGAGGAATTCTCTGATTAGCCTCCCACCCCATCTTATTTACCAAATAGCACCTGCCAGAGGTGTGGTCCCTCCCTGGCAAGTAGCTTATATAATGTCTCGGTTTCCTCTTCTGTGAAATGGGACCAATACCTACCTCACCTCCCTCCCAGAACTAGAGACCAGGGAGAGGACTCCGAATATAAGTAGACACGGCTCCTGTGCTTTAGAAAGTATTCGAGGGGGAAATAAAAAGCCTGGGAAATGGCTGAGCCTCAGAGACAAGGCGACAATGGGATGGCTACACGGGAAGTCCATGGGCTCTGCAGCGGTGGTCACACAACCTATTTAAAGGGTAGTGAGGAGGCTCTTTTTCTCTCGGGGCCGCCAAGAGGCTGAGGGAACATGGCCTGCCTGACGGAGCAGCTCTGGCTGCCGGCGCCTGACCACACCCTCATAAAGCACGTGCACAGAGGCCGGAGGAAGGGAAGCACAGATCAATGTCGGGGTCAGGAGTGGTTTTCAGAAACGTTGACTTGGGTCTGAAAAGCTGCAACCCAGCATTTTCAAGACTAATCCTGGAAAGATTTCAGAAGTTAGGAGAGCAATCGTTACCGCTCTACTGGTCAGCAGTGTCAGATGGAGCACAGACACGGACATGGGACGCCCAGTGTTTGACCTCTTCCCGAGATTCCTCATTACACGTTGTTGTGTGCCCAGGGAGAGCGCTCCTGGACTCGGCTCCTAGGCAGCACCTGCTTCAGAAGTCTGCTCTGCATGGGGCCAGGGCCTTCCTCCTTCTGGGAGTCTGAGTTTTTTCAAGTGGAGCGGAGGCTGCCACTTGGCTAACCTGAGAGACGTTAATGTGGAGAAACTCCACAAAAGGAAAGTCTTAGATCCCAAGAGAAGCCCCACTAAGCAAAGTCCCAAGTGTCACAGACTTGGAAAAGCATCAGCCACAGCTGATTCATTTGACAGCATCATGTGGGAACAAGCTCCCCTGGACACATATCTGGTGGCCACAGCCATTGGTCTGAAGCCAGGACAAAGCACCAGGTGTGAGTGACCCCATCCTTCACCAGAACACGCACCTCTGACGTCAGTCAGCGTGTGTGCACTCAGCCCGTGAACGAGGCAGACAGTCTCAGGCACCTGGGCCTCATGATCCCGCCTGACTACCCTGGGCCCCCACTTTCTGCTTCCTTATATGAAAATGAACCTCGCAGTACCTTTCTTGCCCATTTCGCAGTGCTGTTGGAAAATAAAAATTGACCGTCTGGGAAAGCACTTTACAAACTATGAAATACAAAGGAAGACCAAGTCTGGAGTGTAATGTAAGGAACTGAAGTCACCTCCTGCCTGGTAGACTGAAAGACTGGCCAACCTTTTTGCAGCTCTTCCCATCAAGAGGTGGGGGTTTGCTGCTCTTGGACCGGGGCTGCCCGGGGACTTTGGCCAACAGCATGCAGGATTCCAGAGCCTCAAAAGATTTTCTGTGTTCCTGCTCTCACTGCAGCCCCGTGGCTGTGACATTTGACCAGCAGGGCTAACCCGCTGGATGAGGAGAAACACACACCCCTGCCATCCCCATCGCCCAGCCAGCAGCCACCCATGTGACTGAGGCCATCCCAGACACCAGCCACCTGCAGACAGCAGCCCACGAGCCAAACTCAGCCAAGCCCGGCCCAGGCGACCATGCAGACTCTGAGTCCTCATGAATGGCTTTCTATTAACCCACTGTTGGTGCAATGGCTTGGTATGCACAGGAGCTAACTGACGCACCCTCTCTCACAGGGTGAGATGTGGTAACACCTCCCCATTCAGGGGGAACACAGCCATCAGACCGGCTGTGCAGGTGGCTAGCAGAGGCCGCATGGGCCTGCAGTCCTCCTTCCCACAGGCTCCTTTCCCTCCACAAATGGCCTGCCTGCTGTCCTCTAGGCCAAAGCCTGAAGCGCCCCGCCCAGTGGCACAAGGCCCACCTTTCTTGCAAAATCTGCCTTGCGATGCCCTAAGGGCTCTTCACACCCAGAGTTCTACAGCCACAGAGGAAGTCGAGAGGGAAATCAAATTCTTCACTTAAGAGTCAAGGAACCTGAGGCCTTGGTGAGGCGCAGTGACTAAGATCAAAGAGCTGCACAGAGGCGGGGTCAGCCTTCGGAGTTCCCCTTAAAGGGTTAAAATTGCCCTGAGGTAGATTTTTGCCTGTGGGAGCCAGTATCTGATCCCAAGCCTTTAGCCCAAGACTGAGAACCCCACTCTCACCACTAGTCTTAGTCTTTAAAATGCTGGGTTGCAGCTTTTCAGACCCAAGGAAAACACGGGGCATTTCCTGGTCTGCACACCCCCAGGCCACAGTGATAGCTTGGAGGACAACCGACCATTCAATCTGTCCAAGCTGAGCTTAAGCCAAGCAAAGCGCGGTGCTCCCCAGGCTGGCCGGCCAGCAGGACGACCTCAGTTCTCCTGCGGGGCACCCACCCACCACCCTCCCTGCCCACCTTGCCAGGCAGGCCCCGTGAGCTGATGAAAAGTCACCTTCGGGAACTTTAAGCGGAGCATAAACTTTCCTTCTCCCAGTCCAAATGAATCGTTTTTACCTTCTAGAGCCCTGAAGCACATTTATTTGGGGCCCAAGAGTCTCTGAAAACATAATGAAGAGAACAATGCCCTCCTCAGGGTAGGGCTGGCCATGATATGGTTCAGGGTGTGCAAGGAATGCCTCCCGCCCGGAGGCACTGAGTTATGTATTCCAGGCCTACAACAACCTACATATCACTTCTTCCCTACGGAAGCAAATGCCTGCTAGACCCTCCAAATGGCGAATGGGCCGGGTGTGGGCTGGCAGACCTTTCTTTAGGCTTAAGAACACTAACAGGAAACTCCTCGCAGTTGCATAAAAAAGAAAATACAATTTAGATGCTTTAGAGCCCAGGAGCCTATGCAGCATCTTTGAACCCAGATGGGGAGGCGGGGAAATGGAGGAGCAGGAGAAGGAGAGACGCAGGGGAGAAGCCGGCTCACCTTTGGTTAGCGACTCAGCTGTCACGTCGGACATGTCCACTCGGAAGAGCAGGTATTGCTGGGCTTGTATGAGGAGCCCTGGGAAGTCTCTCTCCATAGAAGCAAACTGTTCAATCTTGTTTTTCACAGATGCTAGGACCTGTCAAAAGGTCATTAATGATGTTAATGCTTCAAATGGAATTCCAGCCCCAGTTGTCAATCTCTCTCTCAGGGGCGGCCCTCCGTGCAGGAACTGTTCCGTTCGGCATTTGCTCACTCTGAACTGACCCGCCAGGGTGTTTTGGTAGGACGCCCTCTAAACATCAAACTAAATGAAGTTTTGCTATTTGCTAGAATAATCTACACACAACTAGCAAAACTGGATGAGGAAGAAGAGCAAATGAATGAGAACAGAGGAATTGTTTAAAAAAACACACAAAATAACAGGGGAAGGAGGGGAGGAGCCCTGCTCATCAGCACCCGTAAAATCAACAGGGGTGGATGTGGGCTCAGCTAGCGCACCTGGTAGAGAGAGCGGACGCTTGGCTGGAAGACCATGTTGGTGTTGAGCAGAAAGGAGCGCAGGAGTGGCTGCGGGTAGCTGGCCAGCTGCGTAATGATCCCGATGAGCAGCAAATTAACGTGCAAAGAGTTCTCCAGCATGTTCTCCAGCTTCGACAGGACCACGCTGATGAACGGACCTGAGGGAGGGACACAGGCTTCAGGGCTGGTGGGCACAGGGCAGCCACGGGGGCCACAGCTCCCAAACCACAGCCCCGCCAGGTGCAAGTCCAATGCAGACACGGGAAAGGCAGCCGGGTCTTCCCCTGCCTCGAACCCAAGCACACAACAAACCACCGCCAAAAGGGAGAGCAGGCAAATGGGCATGGGAGCTACTATCTTGACTCCATGAGCCCTTTTAACACTTGGGAAACTATCATAGACCTTGACAGATAATTTAATTTTTAAACTTAAGGTATACTTTTCCACACTGTTTCTGTACTCAGTGCTGCCTATGCTCAAAGCCATGACGTTTTTCAGCTCATGACCCAGCATGTTGTAGGGCAGTGATGGCGAACCTGTGACACGCGTGTCAGAGGTGACACGCGAACTCATTTTTTTTTGGTTGATTTTTCTTTATTAAATGGCATTTAAATATATAAAATAAATATCAAAAATATAAATCTTTGTTTTACTATGGTTGCAAATATCAAAAAATTTCTATATGTGACACGGCACTGGAGTTAAGTTAGGGTTTTTCAAAATGCTGACACGCCGAGCTCAAAAGGTTCGCCATCACTGTTGTAGGGTTTCATGCAAACATGAGAGGCCACAAGTTTGGGTAACAAAAAAATCTTTGTGCTATTAAAGAATAGCACACACATATGAACTGTGTTTATCAGACAGTTACACTGTGAACGGGGCCAGTCTGTCCCCAACAAGCACTGTGAGAAAGATTGTCTTGTCAAATGTCACAGTTCGGAAGGACAAGGAGAGAAAGACAAGGTAAACGAGGCAGGTAGCCCTGAGCAACTTGGTAACCACCCTTCAATTTTCAGATGGGAGGAAGGGAGAGAAAGGACTTCATCTGGAGAGATACAGTTTGGTATGTCATAGCTTCCTTAAAAAAAGGAAATCCATATTTCATTAAAAAGCAGTTCCTAAGAAAATTAAGAAAAAAAGAAGCTTCGACTAATTTGGGTCACCAGAAAATTAATATGCTTTGAGTTCATTGAAGACAGGGGAAAAATCCAGAAAATTAATCTGGCAGTAATAAAATTACCGGAAGATATTTCCTAGTTTTACCATAAAAATGGTCCATTAAGCAAAATCAATGAGAATTTTGTATTTCCCCCAGTGGAGCTATTGATGATGCCATGAAACCATAGCATATTTATAACAAAGCACATATCCTTTGATGGATAAACGTGCCTTATGAAGACGTCACCAACATTAATATGAGTTTAACTTCACCACAAGCAGCTTCGTTCAGAAGCCGTGGTGGTGAGAAATGAGCGCACCAAACACAAACCTCTTTCCTACGCGGGCGGGCGAGTAGCAGGGCAATAGTTCCGCTGCCAGGAACACAAAGCATGTCTCGAAGGGGCCTCAAAACACAGAGAAGGCACCATCCCCTCGTGAACCGAACTTAGCCCCGGCGTCCCAGCCTTGGGATGGGGGTTGAGCTCCTCAGCCACAGTCGATGGCCCAGAAGGTCAATGGACTCTTCACACAGAAAGCCTTTGGAGAGCCCTTGCTTGCAAAACAACCCTGGCAGTGTTTGCCAAACATATTCAGGAAAATTAATATGCTTGGGCTGAAACCCCAATTTGAAGCATCTTGATGGACTTCCATCAAGAACCCCAGAAGTGTCCTCAGGCATCACAATGCAGTTCTAGCTTTCCAGGTGGATCCACAGGAGGCTGCTGTCCTCACCCTCCTCAACCCGGACCCAGTCTTTCACATCCCCTCTTGCCCACCCCTGTACAGTGCCAGGCTCCGCACCTGCTTCCTTCCGGAGGGAGCAGACAGGTGAATTAAACCGTGTGTAGCGGGGGAGAGTCTCTGGTAACACACATGGCCTTAATGTGAACCCTCCGTTTCCCTGGCACATCCCCGACTACACTTGGCCTCAGCTGACCATCCCATAAACATGAAGGTGGCTGGCCATGCAGTGACCAGGGCACACCATCTGTAGTCCAACACTACTGCCAGGGCAGAGAGAAAACCAGTGTAATCACACCCTGGGAGTGTGTCATCACTGTCTCACCTGAATGACAGGATATTAGGTCAAAGCCAGAAGATGGTCATCATGAGCCACTAATGACATTAGTTACAACTTCTTAGCTATGTGCAATAAGAAATAGACATTCAACCCTTTCAAACTCCTGTTTTATTCTTAGTTGATTTCTAGCACTTTAAAAGCAGTTCCGGGGGTGGGGGGACTGGTAAGCAGCTGAAAAGCAGAAAACAGCTACAATTCAGAAAGCCACAGGTGTGTATGGGGGTGACGCCTGAGGAAGAGTGACTGGTGGCATTTCTGAGGTTCTGGATGGAACCCCATCAAGTTGCTTTCAAATTGGGGTTGCAATCCAGAGTTCATCCCCCTCTTCTTCTAGAAGGACAGATAAACTCCGCAGCCATAAGATACGTATTTTTTCAGAACAACTACGGCAATCTCTACTGCCCTTCCCTGTCACTCACCCCCCTGTCCTCAGGTGCTCCTTCCCCTGCCTCAATATGACCTCCCCCCCCTGTATTTCCTGGCTCCAACAAACGGAGCTGCCATCAGTTCTGTACCCCCTGTGGCCCTCCTCTGAGAAGCCTCCCCCGCTCCCTGCCCTGGGCCCCCACAGGACTTGGCACACAGCGACTGACAATGCATTTCTCACTAAAAGAGTTCAGTTCTTCGTTGATGTCTCCTCTAAAGGTCCGCAGACTCCTTCATTTTTGTGTCTTTAGTACCTAGCATAGGACCTGCCACATAAAGGTCTCTAACAAGATCAATTAGATAAATGAAAGGGAAACTTCGGTTTTGCTGAGAGGCAAACTCATTTCAGCGGAAACCAGGATCCAACGCAGAGATGGACGTTCAGCCTAATGCTGCAGAACACACAAGGACGACGTTCACATACGCGGGAAGAGTAAAGATGTTTCCTGAATTGTGTATGCGTTAAGATGACCTATATATGTCAAAAAACTACGTTTTGTTGGCTCTCAGGTGTATCATAAGCAAAATATTGATGTTATTTAATACGGTATTGTATTAGCTCTTTTTTTTTTTTTTGCCCTAAGCTATATTCGGTTTCCTCAATTTACATATTTCCCAGGAATGAGGCTCCTTGATAGAAGGCTGGCATTCTGAGGAAGGCTGGTCATTCGCCCGGGCCCTGGAGTCCTGGAGAACCCTTGGGAGTTCCCGCTGGGTGAGAGTCAAGGGGACCTGCTTCAGGCAACACTGCGATCCTGCGGTCCCTCTGCCCCTTGCCTTGCACTGAGTTCTCTGCCCCTCCTCAGTTGGTCTGGGGCCTTCCCTCCCCTCCTCCTCCCTATCGACTGGGAAAATTAAGCTCATTTAATCCTTTTTATTTATGATTGACTGACTGATTGAATTTTAATTAAAACCCATTCACACTGAAATGTTATCTCAACTAGAACCTCCAGCCTTTTAATTGTGGAATTGAAAGCTTTCTCCCCATTTAGCATCAGTAAATAGAAGAATAAGTATTGGAGGCGGATCATGAACCCGCAGGAAGCCTACCTGGCTGGACCAGAAGGTGATGTGACTCCCTCTGTGTTGGTTGACTGGAGGAGGCGGGAGCAGGTCGCTCCTCCCCATGCTGCCCCTACTTGCCAGGGAAGGACCAGCCGAGGCTGCTGGGGCTGCCAGCAACCTTAATAATGACCCCCCAGTATTACATTCAGTCCTCACGGGGGAGAAGGGCGGGTCGGGGACACCAGGTCACGTGGCTGAAAGTGCCAGAGCCAGGATGCCCCGGGAGGCCCGGCTCCAAGGCCACTGTCCCGCGGTGATGCCAGCTCCTTGAGGGCCTCTCCTTGCTACCCGAACACCCTCGGGGTCCCTGAGCTTGATGAACCCTCTGTGCCTGACCCTCTGCCTCACCATGTGCAGGTTTGGATGTTACTGGCCAATATTTAATGACATTCTGCTCCATAATCCCTCACCCCACCCACTTACCTGATATCCTCCCCTATCGCTTTGCCTCTCCGGTGAGTCTACCTGTGGTGAGGGTGTATCACTGGGACACCCCCTCTGTAGCAGAGCTGAGTTTATGTGGGTCTCCTGGACCTATTTTCGGATGAAGATTTTGTGATTATCTGAAATGAGCTCCCAGGCAAAGGCCCAACTAACCAATGGCCTGATGTGTCCACAGCAAGTGTTCTGGGTGCGGACCCTTGCTTTGGTCAGTGTGCAGGTGCTGGGACAGAGCAGAGAGCAAGCTAACACCTGGGCCCTCGTGGAGCATACACTCAAATGGGGGGGAGGGGGGAATGTGCTTTTAAGAGAATTCACATGAAATAAATGCTAAGGAGGAAAATAAATTAGACTACAGGAAACGAGGCTATTCAATAACGAGACTGGATTTCTTATGTGGTTTCAGCAGTCCTATTACTATCACAGGCATGACAGTAAAACTTAACCTCTAACTTGCTGGTGGGGGAAAAAAATACAACAATCATGGCAAGACTGACAAAAAAAAAAATGAAACCACCCCTTCTCCACTCTTCATAAAAATACTTCTGCCCCTCCGTTAGGTAAATGGCTAATGCCCCTCACCCCCACCTACCTTACTCTCCTGTGTAATATGCACAAGTGCTTTCAAAAGCAGAAATCACAAAGCAAGCTAAGCCGGTCACCTGTGAACGGGGCGCTCTGAGTCCTCACGGGACGGCGACTGGCACAGTCAGCCTCCTCTCTCACCCCAAAGGGGGAGGGCACGGTCTCTTCGGCAGGAGCTTCCGCCATCAGAGAGTCAAAGTCATCCTCCTCCTCCTCCTCCAGGCCCTTCTTCCCCTCCTCCTCCTCCTGCTCTCCTTTGCTCTCTTCCTTCCCCTCTTGCTCTTCTGGGAGGAGCAAGGAATCAGGACCCTGGGAAGAGGAATTCTGCCCCATCAAGCCCTGGGTGCCAGAGTCCAGTTCTTTAATGATCTGGTCGTACTGGGCAATGAAATCTTCACCCTCCGGGTCAACCGCCGTCGGGTCCGCACCGTGCTCTGCCTCGGAGACAGGGGGTGCTGCCTCTGAGTTTGATTCCGGGGCCACCGGGGGTCCCTTCTCTGGTGGTGGCTCCGCGGACACATTGGGAACCACGTCTGAGTTGTCCCTGTGCTGCTCCTCCTCGGAGTCTGTCTCTGGCTGAGGGCTGGGCAGGGGGCCGTTGTTCGTGGGGGGACTCTGCCCCTCGGTCTGGCTCTGGGCCGGGGGCCTCACAGGCTCCTCCTGTGACTCTCTGGTGTCCTCGGCGTCCTTCTCCGCACACAACCTGTACACCATCACGTCGTCCTGAAAGTCGGACTCCTCGATGTACGACCCTTTGAAGCGCAGGATGGCGTTCTTCTTCATCTCCTGGATGTGTTTGGGGGGCTCGATGGGCGCCGGCGGCCCAGGATTCTCCAGATCGGCCCCCGAGGAGATCCCGGTGTCATAGCTGTCGTCCCACTCCAGTTCCGTGTGGCCCCTGTCCCTTCTGGGAGGCAGCTGAGGCCCCGTCTCCCTGGGGAGCTGCTGGGGAAGCCTGAGCCTGAGCGCGGGGCAGGCGGGGCTGGTGGTGCTCTCCTCCGTCAGACTCTGGAGGAAGGTGTCAGGGTCCGGGGAGTCTCCGTCGTAGAGGGCGGACCAGACCCGGCAGTCCCTCATGCAGTGGAGGATGTTGGCGTGGGCCTCCCAGAGGTACTGCAGGTAGCTGATGTCCAGGGCTTTGCCGTACTCCACGATGCAGGCCGATGGGGAGGACGCCTCGGGCAGCGGCTGCTCCAGGGGCCTGCGGGAGGCAGAGGCAAGTCAGAGTGAATGAGCCCGGACACTTCGGAGAGTTGGGGGGACAAAGGCCATGGGCGGGGATGTGGCTCATCCGGCTGCTGAGACCTTCTTTCATCTGCTACTTTGGTTCTAATAATGTCTGATTAAATTATCTCTGAATAATTTAAAATGCTTAGATTTTAAGAAGGAGAGATAAGAGCAGAAAGTCTGCCCTCAAAGGAGATGTAGAACCAATGTGGCCAGTCAGATACTGGCTGTCTCCAAAGGAAAACTTACTTGGTAGCAGTCCTCAGAGAAATAAGAGCTGATCATGGCAACCTCTCAGGTTGCTGAGAGGATTGAATTAGGTAATATATCGGATATAGTACCTGCCACAGTGTAGGTAATGATTTTAAAGATTTTTACTTTGATCCTAAAGTGGAAGGCCTGTAATCCATGAATTTGGGGAGCAGATTTTCTCTGGAAAACACTGGGTTTTTAGAAAAGCCTGTTGACTTGTGCTGCCTTCCTGGGAACTATTGGGGTTGATATGTACTCTTTATGATAAAGTCCTATTCGCTACCAAAATGGTTCTTTTTACCTAAGGATGCTTCAAGTGTTCCCATACTCTGCCTTTGATGTTCAAGTTCTTTACTGCAGAACTGAAAAATAGGGACTTCAGGGGGAAAAAGGACTCAAACAAGGAAAAATATATACTCTGCAGTTTCCTTAAATATCTCCCATGTGGCAAGTGCTTTATCGGTGCTAATTCAATCCTCACAACAACCTATGTGGTAGATAGTATTTTCTGCATTTATAGATTAAGAAATTGAAGCTGAGCCCTAGCTGGTTTGGCTCAGTGGACAGAGCATCGGCCTGCGGATTGAAGGATCCCAGGTACAATTCCAGTCAAGGGCACTTGTCTGGGTTGTGGGCTCGATCCCCAGTAGGGGGCATGTAGGAGGCAGCTGATCAATGATTCTCTCTCATCATTGATGTTTCTAACTCTCTCCCTTTCCCTTCCTCTCTGAAATAAATAAAATAAAAATATACTTTAAAAAAACGAAGAGATCTTCTAAAAAAAAAGAAAGAAAGAAATTGAGGCTGAGACATACTAGTAAGATCACCCAACTAACTGGTCAGTGGCAGAGCCACCGCTCAAACACAGGCTGTCTCCTGTCACTCCCTGCTCTTATTTCACTTGATGCCACACCTTTGAAAGCTTCTTGTCTCCTCATTATCTAAATCTCCTCCAGACGAGGCCAGAATGGGACCTTTACGAATATACATTTTCAGGCCATCAAGGTGGACATAATTCATTTTTTATGGTTCTACTGCTAAAAGGTTAGTGTTGACCTCTTATCTCCTATAAATAAAAAGACATTAAAAAACAATACTAGCAATATTTATTTAGCACTTACTACATGCCAGGTAGTCTTCGAAAGCTTTACATGTCCAAGGGCACTTATCCTTGGAACAACACTTTCAGGCAGGTACTACTTCATATATGAGGAAAACAGTTTAAAAGGTTAAGTAATTGGCCCAAGAAAGTAGCAGAGCCCAAGATTCAGAATCCTAGTTCTTAGCCACTGCACAATAATTATAGCATCTATCTCCCCACCCACCTAACTACCTTTCTTTCTATGTAACCACCCATCCGTTAGAGCATTTGTCTGCTGTAAGGAACCCTAGAGGCAGCATAGTGGAAAGAACAGAGGACCTAGCCGCTAGATAACCTTGAACAAGCCAATCCCTCTCTCTGAATTTGTTTCTTCATCTCTAATCTGGGCATCCTACCTTCTCCGAAGAATTAAATATGATAACACAAGGAAAGAAAGTTTCAGGCACTTACAATTGTTCGTTTAACTTGAATTTTGAATCTGTGGCAAGATCAGCCACAGAATCATTCTTGAAGTAACATTTTTAGTAAAGAAAGACATCAAGTTTCAAATACGTTTTTAAAAAATAATTACTTGGCAGGAAAATCGAAGAAATCCACATTAGTTTAGCCAACAGGAAAATATACCTAAAATTCATCTTGTTATACTACCACAAAAATTTTTAATTTTCATGCATATACTGTGTATTTAAAGAGAAAAAATCAGTATGACAACCTTAATTTCTAAAAATTACATTTATACCGAATAGGCTGATATTTTCTGAATCAAGCAGACTGGGGCCTAACAGAAGTACACCTGAATGAACAGAACACAGATCAGATCACCCGAAGCAACACCAGGACTGGGCCACATGCTGGTGGTGGCAGGACAAGCAGAACCCTCCTGGACTAAAACAGCCATCTGACCGCTAAAGATACACGACGCCCCCTCGTTCCAGCTGCCTGCAGGGAGCCATGGCTGATAGGTGACTATTTCCATTTTACTTGTACAAGATCAAGTACAGCTGGCAAACAGCACATCACTCCTGTAGGTCAGTCAAATGACTCAGATACTGTTGATGTACCCCAAATTTTGACCCTTATGAGACGTATCACAAATTTCGAGTTTTATGGTGATACATTATTGACAGGCAAGCGCCCACAAATGGGCCATTTCAGAAATTAAAGTAAGAGCTAATTCTATCTTAGCTCTTCCATCTCCACATCCCTCGCCCCTATTTTGTTTGAGGAGACATAGTGGTATGCGTCTTCCTTCACATTTGGATTCTGAGGGCGACACTAGAAATCCTAGTTAAAATAAAGGTCTGGGTGCACGGAATCGGCGACAGCTGGGCATGAAAATGAACCCTAACTACAAAGTGTCATAACTCCTTACGATGCAGAAAAGGACCCCCAACGAAATATTCATAAAAGACGCGGAGCTCACCGTCTTATTCTCCATCTTCTCAAAGAGACCCACAGAATCTGGTATCCTTTTGTTTAAAGAGCATCACCAGCAAGTTCCTACCTGAACTATCGTGCGTACACTTTGACCAGAGGATATAATCCCTCTCTTGGTTCCCAAGCGTCAGGGTGATCCCGCTGGAGCAGCAGACTGGGGTCAGGGCGAGCAGCTTGGCCGCAGACACCGAGTAGCAGTCTCTCTCCTTCACAGCCCACCTCTGACTCAGCATCATGTGGTTGCAAGGGATCAGGTACCTGGAATGACAAAGAGGGCGGCATTCAGTCTCCGCAAGGTCTGTTCCCAACCAGCGCCTCCTCAGCCATAATCAGGACTAATGGCCAGGGGTGACCCATCCTCTCCACACTCCCAATCCATCTATCCCACCAGACCCCAGGGTTCTCTCTCTTGCTTAAAATGTGTCAAGAGCTTCTTTCTTCTGACAGAACAACCCCCTGTGTAGAGCATTTGAGGGCCTTCACAATTTAAGCTGCACAAACTTCCTCATTTCTTAATGGAGCTGCTATCCTATCCCTCTTTGCCTCTGTGCCTCTGCACCCACTGTGACCTTCACCCAAAAGGTGCTTTCCCTGCATGACAAATGCCTTGTCATCCTACAAAGTCCAGCTTCAGTGTTACCTTTTCCAGGAAGGCTTCCAGGCTACCTACTCCAAGAAGACAGAGCTTCTCCCTCCGCTATGCACACAGACCTCTACTAAAGGACTAGTATTTAATAAGTTATTTTGGTGTTTGCCTCCTCAATACAATGTGCTCTCAGAGCAAAGGACCTCTTTCAATAATTCTGAAATATAATCCCAGGAACTCTGCCTCCTAGTGGGCACTGAAGGACAGTGGAATCACTGCATCATACAAGTCTCCTCCCATATTCTCTTGAGTGACTATGAGAAAATATGGTGGCCAAAGACTCACTGAGGGCCCCATTTCACACAAAACACTTTTGGTTGGTGATCAAAAGCATCCTAGTATCATCATGACCATGGAGACAAGAATATCTGAGCAATCGTTTCTGACACGCTTAGAACACATTGTGGGGAGAAGAAAGTGTGTTCAAACCAAGCATATTTCATGATTTAAGTCGCTATACACGGATTTCTGCTCTTTGTTGAAATATTTTTAAAAATGGTACTGGATCAAACCTAATAAAGCTACTTATCAAATATAACCAGTGTGTAGCTTGAAATTATATTGGAATAAAGAGGTATTGGGAATTTATAACTTTGCAAACACATGCTTTCGGTAGAAACTAAGAATTTTCTTCTGAGTAAATTAAATAAAGGAAGATCCCCTGTAGGTTGAAGGAGAGATTCTACAACAAGTGGGGGATTCATTTCAAATAAATAACCCCCTCATTTAATGCAGTACTTCTACTGTGTCTTTATAATGAAAGCTTATTCCAGAGGGAAGGGCAGGAAAACTGTACACTGACTCTCTGCCTTTCCATCATTTATAGAGAAAGATTTTTTTAAAACACGTAAAAACAAAACAGACAAACAAACAAAAATGAATGTTCACTGCAGCATTATTTACAATAGCCAAGTTAGGGAAGCAACCTAGGTGTCCATTGATAAATGAATGAATAAAGAAGATGTGGCACATAAACACAATGAAATATTACTCAGCCATAAAAAAGAATGATATCCTGTCATTTGTAACATGGATGGACCTAGAGGGTATTGTGCTAAGTGAAATAAGTCAGACGGAGGAAGACAAATACCATAGGATCTCACTTATATGTTGCATTTTTTTAAGTCAAAACAAACAAACAAACCAAACATAACAAACTCATAGAAACACAGAACAAACTGATGGCTGCCAGAGGGGAGAGCATTGTGGGCATGAGTGACAAGGTGAAGGGGATAATAGTGAGCAACTTTGAACAGTGACAGATAGTTACTAGTATGGTGATCACATCATAAGATATAAAATGTTAAATCACTATGTTGTACACCTGAAACTAATATAATATTGTACTATTATTGGCCAACTATACTTTAATTTAAAAAAAGAAAGAAACAGAACAAATGTCAGATGCTTCCCAATGTCAAATATCAAAATGAAGTGGCTGTCGGTAGCAAAAAGTCACTGAGGAATTTAGTATAAGTATTTCTCATCAGACTATCTTTTCATTTTTACTCTACTTATTTTGTTTAGGAGTCTTATTTAAATTCAGAAAGTCATAAATATAATCACAAAGTAATACATATCTGATTTTAGGAGTCCAGATTACTCAAAGCCGTCCCACAACATAGCAGGAAAAATATATATTGTCCATACTGTCCTCCCTCTCTTCATTTTTTCCCCAACTCTCTGCACCCCTTGTCCGTTTTCTCTTTTCCTGGGTATCGCTCATTAAAACAAATCATCATCACTTCTGAAACAATTCAATGACAACCAGTGGATAACAAAGCACACATATTGCCTATTGCTCCATCGACAATAAAAACAAACAAAACAGTGCAGTACAATGACGTAAGCAAGGTGCTTCTTGTGGGATGATGATGACCTGAATAACAGACCACGAGGCAAACATTTAGAAAGCAATGTTAACGAATTTCAAAAAAGATTGTTTCGTTTTCAAAGACAGTATGGCCACATTTCTCCTATTTGTCCTACCTGAGGCGGGGGGGGGATCCCCCCCCCGGCCCCCCCCCCCCCCCCCCCCCCGCTCCAGACACCTAACTCCCGTGCTCGATGGAAATGTTCCTGAAGTGCACACACAGCTGCTCTTTGAGCAAAACAGCCTCTCTAAACACAACAGGCAATGCAGTTCGTAAAGCTGACAATGGACCAGCACTTCTGAAAAAAACACCCTACCCAGAACATTCATCAATGGCATCCGGAGGATTAAGCAGTTAAATTCTGCCTAAACTGGGAAGCGCCAGGAACCTGGGGGTGATCTCTCCCTTCACTGCTCGCCAGCATTTCTGCCTGCCTTTGGCCTATCACATGTCACATCCATGGAGATGGATCATTTCTCCTTGGTTTTCTGTTCACTAAAATAGCCTCTCTTTGGGGAGTATCTTATTTCAATGTACTTTTCTGATATTTTGCTAACTGAAAGAAGGATATCAGTTGCAATTGGATTATCACTTTGAGACGTCAATATTTAAGAGTATTTGGGTTGCAACGAAATTGATGTAGTTATTATTTATTTATCACATAACAAATAACTCCATTAAAAGGATTCACATAACCTTCACTGCTCTATTGCCTCCCAGATCTACAAATTTATCGTGTACACTTGAGTGACAACAGTGGCAACAACAAAAGGATGGCTTACAAATCTATTTTTTATGTCCCTTAAGATAAAGTTCAAATGAATAACAGAATAAGGACTTTTCATTGTCCTTGCTTTTGGTACAGATTCTAAATCAGAAGAGACATTGTTTTCATTAGTTTAAAACGCATTTTCTAGAAAATTCCACCTCCTTAAATTTGTGCAATACCTCATAGCATTTCAACACATTTTCACAGATATCACCACAGTTGATCCTTTTAAAAACCTTATGAGGCAGCAAATTCCAAAACCAGAACAGGTCAAGTCAAATCAGCAGTTCACTCCCACCCACTCTGGGGCCCTAGCTGGATTCTTGCCTCCACTGTTCATAGCCTTGTTTTCATATTTTTTATCTCTTTATCTCTTTCTGCTGTAAACTGAATAACTTCCTCAATCTATCTTCTAGTTCATTAAGTATCTCTTAATCTGTATCTTAAATGCTATTTACCCTAAACACTCAGCTTTTTTCATTTTAATATTTACAGTTTTTGTTTCTAAGAGCTCTAGTTGGTTCTTCCTCAAACCTGCTTGTCATTTTTATTTTATTAAAACTATCCATTTTCTTAAAAGAAAATAACACATGTTGGTGAGGATATGGAGAAATCC
Organism: Myotis lucifugus; assembly: GCF_000147115.1. Taxonomy (NCBI): domain Eukaryota; kingdom Metazoa; phylum Chordata; class Mammalia; order Chiroptera; family Vespertilionidae; genus Myotis; species Myotis lucifugus. Next base: position 19,890,117 of record NW_005871049.1, on the reverse strand, counting down.
ATATGTTGGTAGGCATGTAAAATGGTGCAGCTGTTATGGAAAACAATAAAAAAAATTAAAGTAGTATTACCATATGATCTAGCAATTCCACTTCTAGGCATATACCCAAATATATGCAGGGTCTTCTAGAGATGTTTGTACACCCATAGTAGCATTACTCACAATAGCCAAAAACTGGAAGCAATCCACAGTGCCCATCAATAGATGAATGAATTAAAAATATGGTATACATAGAATCGTATTCTGCCTTAAAAAGGAAAAAAATCAGACATGGTACAACATGGATGAACCTTAAAGACATTTGTATACTAAGTGACATAAGTCAGGTACAAAAAGGCAAACACTATTGGTTCCACTTATATGAGGTACCTAGAGTAGTCAAATTCATAGAGTCAGAAAGTAGAACAGTGGTTGCCAAGGGCTGGGGGGAGGGAGAAATGGGGAGTTATTGTTTAATAATTACAGTGTTACTTTTGCAAGGTGAAAACAGTTCTGAGATGGATGGTGGTGATAGTTACACACCGATGTGAATGTACTTAGTACCACTGAACAGTACAAATAGTTAAGAGGGAAAATTTTGTTATGTGTATTTTGCCACAATTATAAATAATTTTAAATGTGGGGGGAAATCAGTAGTTCAGGGGGCAGAGACCAGGAAGTAGAGGTTGCCCAGGTATCTCCCACATGCCCAACTTCTGTGTAAGTCCTCTATTCGCTCTTCTCATGGATTCCCCCAGGCAGTGCGGCAGAATTAGAAATAAACCATTCAATAAAAGGCAACCTTCTTCATCATCATCGTCGTCATCATCAAAGAAACAAAGAAGAAAACCTAGGACCAGGTGGCTTTGTCCACATTTTCCCCATTATTCTATTCAGAACCTGAGATAATGTGTCCTTCATGCACTCTTCTAGTAATTCCTGATCCAGGAAATAACTAGTCCTGACTTGAGTATGTACATATTTCAACAATGAGCCAATTAATTCTTCACGTTCATAAGGTACAAATCTGTGTTTAAAAAAAAAAAGCCTTAACTAATATCATCTCTAAGGACAGTTTTTAGCAAACATCACTTTATAACCAGACAAAAGGCGAGGAGAGGCCACCTTGGAAATGTAGACAGCCAGCTTCCACCACCTGGCTCAGCTGGCCGGGTGGCCCAGTGTGGGGAAGCTCCGCCCCTCCGGAGTGGGACCAGGCTTCCAGGTACACTAAAAGAGATGCCTGCTTTTCATGCCTCAGAGAAGCAGTATTCGAGAGTTTACCATTTAAATATAATCAGGTTTTGCCCTTGTTGGAAGCAAAGTCTAGTTTTGGGGTATAGAAAAGGCTTTAATAGCTGCTCTGATGGATTTCACCCAGCGTTGCTAATGCATTCTATCATATCGGTAGAGAGTGGATGGGGAGCTAAGTAATCCTTCTGGGACAGATAACTAATGCCCTGCCCAGACTACCCCAGGCATTCACTCCTAATAGGATTTGTTCCCTGCTAATGCCTCAAGAGTGGTTGCTGATGACCTGATCTAAACCACTAAAAAGTCCAAAACTCTTTTTAAACACAGAAAATGAATAGGCGATATTCTCCCGTAACCGGATAACTCTGAAGGCCTCCACCATGATGGCACCACCAACCTTCCTGCCTGTTGTTTATCATTCGCTTTTGCAGGTGCTATAGCTACACGGCTAGCCAGCCATCAGAATACCCTGGATAGTTTGTAAAACATGCCCACCCACAATGGGCGGAGCCAGCCCCTCTGGAGAAGGCCAGGAATGTGCGTTTCTAACTAGCTCTGGGGCGATGCCATGCTGCTGTCCCCCTGATGACACTCCCATCCCCTTCCTTTTCCAAAGAACTACCTCTTTAGAAAGGCTGATACAGGTACTTGGAATGCCATCTCCCTGTAATTCCACCTACATTGTATCAAAGCCCACATGGGGGGCAGGGGCAGTCCAAGTCTCCTCCTCTCCTACTGCTCTGGCTTCTTCCACCATATTCCCAGAGCGGGGTCACAGGAAGGGTCGGGAAGCCCGGTAAGGAGGGAGGAGGTGTGTGGGGGGAGGGTGCCCAGGGACCACCAGAGGGGAGTGTGGAGCACAGACCCAGCCTACCCTCCCTTTCTTCCTTTACAGAAGCAGCTGCTGCCCTGAGGGACCCCAGGAGAGGCAGACCTGGGCCAAGACAGGATTTGGGGTTCCTGAGTCCCCTTGCCAAATGTCCAAATTAATGTCGCCTTAATAGCAGTCTACTCTGACTCTCAACACCTGTCATCAAATACCAGCCACTCGATGAAACCCTTCCCACCGATGCCCCTGAAGGACACACCTTTTCTACCTTGTACATTGAGTCCTTTTCAACTCATCTGCTCCACACCTTACTCCCTTCTGAGCTGCACACAGAAAGTACTCATTAAATATTTACTGAATTTCATTGAAACATACATACAGGTTAGAGTGCACGTTGTATTTGTACCATTACCAAAGCAATAGTCACAGGAACCATATATCAACAGCATTTCACATTTAGAAAAGTTTGGGTTTTTTCCCCCCAAATAACACAGGTCCCCTTGTTTATGAAAAAGACATTCAGCCACACCTCAGAAGAGCTTTTATAATAATTCTGAAAATTTCCAAACATCCTACCTTTTCTTTGCAGGAGTATATTTGTAACATAATGTATTTGGCCCCCTGAAAACTTTTAACAGTAAAACTAAAATTAACCTTGGGAGATAGTGCAGAAATTAAATTGATTGGTCTTGATGATTTCCTTCCTTTGATGCACAGCCCCTATTCAGCTTATGTTACCAAAGAAATATATAATAGCAGCAGTACAGAGTGAGGCTTTCTTTAAAGGGAACAAAAGAGGTCACTCACCTCAGAACTAGTTGTAACATCACGTCCTCACAGTGTAAACCGATGAGAGTCCTAAATAATGCCAGGGACACCACACAGAGCTGGGGAACAATAAACACGTTCTAGTTCAGATATTGGAAGGACGGCTCCACTCTCCACAGATGGCAAATAAATCAAAAATACAAAATAAAATGGCCTTTTCTTCAGCAGTTTTGATGAAACATGCTGCTGCCTCAGAGAATGTGCATTACGGGTATTCAGGCTATCAGCTCTGTAGGATTCTATTAGAAAGACTACGCCTGGAATTATACCATTATGCAGAACTGCCCCCCTACAACATGACTCCCTCACAGTTCCACCTGTTTAAGACCCACATAAAGATCTTGCTTGTCACCTGTTTGCCTAAGTTATTTTCAGATATGACATTCATTATCTACAAGGCAGGGCTAACAGGAAACTGCATATGCTCTGGCCAAACTTCCCTCTCAAGTTCTCAGCCCTGAGCTGCAGCTCCTCGTGGATTTGGGGCAAACCTTCTCCTCTGTTCCATTTTCAGTTGTGTTGAGGGTGTGATAATACGCTTTTCTAAGAAGTTCATTAAAAAAAAAAGAGACTTCTCTCACTCTGATTTCCAAAAAGGAAAGATACACAACCATACTGGAAAGAAATCAAAGGTATATTATAAAATCGTCATGCCCTTTTGGGAGTAAGCGCTTATCATTCTATCAGGCCAGGTAAGTAATTGTAATTCAGGCTCTCCTTCTTTGTACAGGATGCATGCATTGGAGAGTTATAGGGACAGGTTTATCTGGATCTTTACAGATTAGAAATAGGAGTGAACTATTTTGTAGGAGGATAATTCTGCATAATGGCCTAATTCCAGGTTTAGGCTTTCTAATCGAATACTATAGGAGACAGACAGTCTGAATACACATTCTCTGTTTACTCTTACAACTCAATGATACAAAGACAAGTACACTGTGCTGTGCACCTAGACATTGATTTGAAGGGTTACTATGGTAATACTGTATATAATATAGTATTCTTAACTATAACCATCATGTTGTATATTAGATCCCCAGGATTTATTCATCTTATAGCTGGAAATTTATACTCTTTGATCAACACTGTGCACTTTGATAAACTATAGTAGCTATTTAAGCTTTTATCTTTAGAGTAAGTGTACTGTTCCATAAACTTAACTTATTCTTTCTAAAGGTTATTCTTTGTGTATTATCAATCATTTGGTTCAGTTCAGGTTTAGAAATTTAACTTTCAATCTATTGGTATCATTTAATTTAAAGTGTAACTCTTGTAGATGGCATATGGTTGGCTCTTCTTTTCTTATCCAGTCTGACAATCTCTGCCTTTTGATTAAGTTTTTAACCTATTCACATTTAATAGTATTGTTATAATTGGATTTCTGTCTGCTGTTTTACTTTTTGTTTTCATATGTCATAATTTTTTATTCTCCTATTCCTCTTTCACTGTCTTGTTTTGCATTAAGTGAATATTTTCCCTAGTATAACATTTTATTCCTTTAATAATATATATATATATATATATATATATATATATATACATCCTCACCCAAGGACATGTTCATTGATTTTTAGAGAGAGGGGAAGAGAGAAAGAGAGAGAGAAACATTGATGCAAGAGAGAAACATTGATAACTTGCCTCTCGTATTCATCCTGACTGGGATTGAACAGGCAACCGAGGTATGTGCCCTGACCGTAATCAAACCTGCACCCTTTCGGCATATGAGAAAATGCTCCAGCTAGCCGAGCCACACCAACCAGGGTTCACTATATTTTTTAAGTTATTTTATTAGTGGTTGCTCTCGGCCTTACCATATACATCTTAACTTATCAGACTTTACTTCAGATTTACACTAAATTAGCTCCTGTGAAATAGAGAAATATCACTCCTATACAGCTCTACCCCTTCCTCTTTTGTGCTATTATTATTATACATACCATATACATATATGTTGCAAACTCAATAATCCATTAAGTTATTATTCTTTTACTTTTAAAACAATAATTATAATTAAATAAAGATAGCCTTTGGTAGAGGAGGGGGGTTGCAAAGGGCAACAATAATAGTATAAGAGGATTTTCAAAGTTGATCAGAACTTTAAACTAAAGAATGACTTCCTAAATTCACAACTGCCCAGACTTCCATTTCAAAATACTTGAGGACAGAACTATAATCTCTAACATCCAGACTTGCTACACTCTGGTTCTTTGGCTTTGCCTGCACTTACACCCATATGTTCTGCTGCAACGTGCCTCCTCCGAAGCACATTCTGCTAGTTCCACAGAAGAAAGTGCCAACCCAGACAAATTGAGAAACATGTCCTATGAAAGGCAGTAAGTGCCACCCCCCTGACAAAAGGACACCTAATAGCAAAATGCATTCTCTGTTTCCAAAGTAGAAAAGATAATGGCTGCAAGAAAAAAAAAAAGGTGGGGAAGGGGGCAGAGAAAAAAAAATATTCATAATCTTACTCCAAAACAAACTCCCCTGAAATCTTACCCGAAATGGGGTGTTGATTCGACTGGTGAGAGTGTCTAGGATGTGAACATTCTCGTGCTGGTGCAACAGGATAAAACGGAGGAAGATCTCAAGTAGTGCTGGCTCGGAGATGCTACGCAGAAACAGGTCCAAGTAGGCAGTTGTGGTCATGACCTCCTCCACAGTCACCTGGGACCAATGACAGAGTGAGCACAGGTGAGCATCTTCTTGACACTATGATACATGCCTCCCCGATGGCCCCTGGCCTCACCGCAGTGACCCCATCAAGGCAAGGACACACCTGCCACAAGAACACACCTCAGAGCTTCATCTGAAGCCCATAACCTATTCACACTCTACACTACCTCACGCTGCTTCCGCCCTTTAGTTCAGTAAGGGAAAAGCAAAGGCATAAAGAAGCCATTCAATGTTCAGACAACTCCAATCATCAAATGCAGTTCACACACCATAAAGATTTCAGTATGTAATCTCAGAGGGGAAAAAGATAATGGAAAGTATTTACACGGTCAGTAAAGGATTAATTAGATAGCTCAGCATAACTTGTTTCATTATTAGTCATTCAATAAGTATTTGTTGAGACCTGCTATGTATTAGGAGCTGGAAACATTAAGAAGATATTTTTGGCCAGGAAGATGGATTATACATACGACCTAACATGCAAAATAATATGCTAACAAATGGCAAATGAGAGGTGAAGACACAAAGGGATGCAGATGTTCAGATGCGTTTCTGGAAAGTTGCAAGTCACTGCATAATATGCATAAAGTGTTACTTATAATCTGCTCTAAGAGTTTACGGCTCATAAAGTAACTGGATTTTTTATAATACAAATTAGTATTTTCTACGTGGTGTGATCTTCCACATGCAGTAAAATTCCAATCTTTCAGGAAACAGAACGCCCTAAAGAGTTAAGTTTTTCAAAGAGCTAAGGATGTGATGCTTAAAGCATCAAGAAATTAACGTTACCATCGTGACTGGGAATATTTTAAGAGCTAGCATACATCTGTCTTCCTAAAAGCAGAATGTAACATCTCTTGCTGAACAGGGGACATCAGCTGCCTTATGGTCTGTAGTACAGAAATACGCAAACAGGGCTGCATGAAAATCACTAGGGAAACTTCCAAACTTCCCACTCCAATCCCATGCCCTAGAGCTCTTGGCCGCCTCCGCTGCCTGATGACACAGGAAATGGCTGGCGGGACTTTCAGCGGGATTACATCTTCTCTTTTTCAGTTTTCCATCTTCTTTATTTCTCCCTTTAAAAGGGGTAACTGTCACTTGATCGTACTGTTACTGGGCCATTCCTTTTACATACATTTCTCTTCCCCTTGTAATTTTCTGCTTTCAAAACCCACAAAGCAGTTTAGAAACTAGGTCTCCAAATCTGCTTGTGTACGTGCAGATGGGCCTGTGCGTACACATCTGTGCTTTATGGCTTCGATTACGTCCACAAATTTCTTGGTTCTTATGTATATTCTAGGTCCATGAGTCCAGGTGGGTAAGAGATTACCAAGTCAGTTGTGCCTGTTTTCTTTTTCCTGAGCAAGGCATGCCTGCACATTGCATGTCAACCTGCTCTCTCAGAACCATTGACAACTCACCAGCAGTGCCCTGGGTGGTCTGAGAACAGCCTCAGAGGGCAGACACCCTTCCCCCACCAGCTCAGCACCAATGTTGTGATATACTGACACACCACTGTGTCATCGGAGCCACTTCAAAGGGCTCTCTGTGGCCCAAACATAGCAAAGGAAACGTAAGCATCAACCACTTGGCAAATAAATTACCTTGAGAAGAGTGCGTCTCATGGGCTGCCCCAGCTTCTGAAACAGGCTGCTCTATCCTGTGTCTCCCAGTGTCTGTAGTGACTGACTCCTGGCACTTAGTCCTGTCCTGGGACACAGGCTGTCTTATTACTCCAATGCGATGTACTAGTCTAGCACCTGCGCGCACTTAATAAACATCTCCTGCATAAGTGACATCCCCCGAGGACCCAGTGATTCACATTGACCAGAACTGAGCTTCATTTTTAATTCTTCTCTCTTCTCTGCATGTGTCCTGAAGGCCCCAGAGAGAGGGGGCATTTGTAATGAAGACATAAAATAACAGATGTCACCAAGTAGCTGGGGCGCGGCGGGTGGGGGGGATGACCCACAACACCTAACAGGTAGTTTCATGAGCTCACACTCTGTCCACTACAGCAAGCTCGGGGTCCTTCTGCAGAAATTGAATCCAAAATCATTTAGGCGAAAGTCTAACTCCCTAACATTTTGCTCACTAGAAAAAAAGTAGCATTGATCACTCCAAATGGGCGTGTGGTTTCATCTTCCCTACTGAGCACAGCTGAGCGGACCGTCATGCGGTACTCCAGGAGCTGCCTTGGCACCAACAATGCGGCATCAGCGTGCCCTCCACCCCTCAGTTACACACCACCTTAATAAGCTCAAAAGCACAGCAATCAACTCTCCAGAATATAGGTCTCAGTCTTGAGGGCTGCCATGGGAGGAGGGCACTCAGCATCTATTGTTTACTATCTTAGGCTGGATAAATGAAAGATTTTTTTTTTAAAAGAAATCAAAGCTGCCATTTATAAGTTAAGAGGATTTAAGAAAGCACTTGGAAGGACAGCACTTACACAACGTGGTATAAATATTAAGGACCCAATTCTACTGAGCATCAAATTGCACACTCGTTATAAATCGAGGTCACACTCACCTTAAACTAATACCCGAACCAGGGAAATCTGGTTCCTTCTCTTTCCATTTCTTTTCTCCTCCATATTGTCAGAGCCCTTAGGAGCCTTTTATCCCAGAAAATCTTCTCCTGGCCCATTATCTTACTTTTCAGAATCTTCCTCTAATCCACCAAATAGGCAACCTCCTTCGCAAGGATGAGACCAGAGCCTAAGTGTGATCGCTTGAAAGTTAACAATAAACCAGGAGAAAGCAGCCCTGCTGTGCAGAAGGTAAAACGGAAGCTTCCACTAATGCCCCAAAGAAGGAGCATTAGCCAAACAGGAAGCAGCCTCGGATTCATGGTCCAATTACAAAAGATAAGCAGCTGTTGATAGTAAGACCTTCTGACTGTCAATATCAATTTATAAAGAATTGCAGGTAGTTACAAATCTACATAGAAATTCTAGAAGAAATAATAAATGAGGTTCTATTTTACCACCGTAGAGCTTAGAAATGTTATTTCTTACTAAAAGTAGAACAGAATGACTATCATTACCTAAGGAAAACTCATTCCTACAAACAAATAATTATTCTTGACAAGGTAAGTACAACTGTAAACCAAAATAGTATATCTGCTTAGGTACTCTTTTTTTTTCTGGTTGAGGTCAAATTGGTATATAACATTATATTAGTTTGAGGTGTATAACATAATAATTTGATCTTTATATACATTATAGTGATTGCCACAATAAGTCTAGTTACCATCCATCACCACACAATTGAACCCCTTCACATATGTCACCCACCCCCTAACTCCCTTCCCCTCTGACAATCACTAATCTGCTCTCTGTATCTATGAATTTTGTTGTTTTGTTTATACCTGTGTTTTGGTTTTTAGATTCTACATGTAAGTAAAATCATATGGTGTTTGTCCATCTGACTTATTTCACTTATGTCACTTAGCATAATATTCTCAAGTTCTATACACGTTGTTGCAAATGGTAAGATTTTCATATATATCTCACATCTTCTTTATCCATTCACCTATCGATGGACACTTAGGTTATTATAAGTAATGTCCATACTACTCAAAGCAATCTACAGACTCAATGTAATCCCTATCAATATTCCAATGGTATTCTTCATAGAACTAGAACAAATAACTCTAAAATTTGTATGGAACCACAAATACCCTGAATAGCCAAAGCAATCTTGAGAAAGAAGAACAAAGTGGAAGGTATCACATTCCATGACTTTAAACTATACTACAAAGCTATAGTAATCAAAAAGTATAGTATTGGCATAAAAACAGACACATTGATCAATGGAACAGAGTAAAGAGCCCATAAATAAATCCACACATATATAGTTAATTAATTTATGACAAAGGAGCCAAGAATATACAAAATGTGAGAAAGGACAGTCTCTTTGATAAACGGTGGTGAGAAAACTAAACAGATACATGCAACAGAATGAAACCAAACCATTCTCTTATACCATACACAAAAATTAACTCAAAAATGTATTAAAGACTTGAATGTCAGACTTGACACCATAAAATTCCCAGAAGAAAATACAGGCAGTAGATTCTTTGCCATAGGTCTTGTTAATGATTTTTTGGATCTGACTCTAAATAAGGCAACAAAAGCAAAAATAAACAAGTGAAACTACATCAAACTAAAACCTTCTGCAAAGCAAAGGGAACCATCAACAAAATAAGAAGGTAACCTACTGAATGTGTTACCTACTTACATATATGTACGCAAATCATATATCTGATAAGGGGTTAATGTTCAAAATATATAAAGAACCCAAACAACTCACAGCAATAACAAACAAACAAACAAATGAAATTCGATTTAAAAATGGGCAAAGGATCTAAATAAGACATTTTTCCAGAGAAGACATGCAGATGGCCAGCAGGCACATCAAAAGATGTTCAACATTACTAATTATCAGGGAAATGCAAAAAAAAAAAAAAAAACAAACACAAAAACACGCAATGAAATTACCTAACACCTATTAGATTGGCTATTATCAAAAAGACAAGAAACAGTGTTGAAGAGGCTGTGGAGAAAAGGGAACTGCATGCACTGTTGGTGGGGATGTAAGTTGGTACAACCACTATGGAAAACAGTATGAAGGTTCCTCAAAAAAATAAAAAATAGAACTACCATCCAACCCAGAAATTCCACTTGTGGGTACTTATCTGAGTGAAACAGAGACACTAATTTGAAAAGATCTCTGCATTCCTATATTCATGGCAGCATTATTCACAACGGCACTCTTATTGCTTACTATTCAGCCCACGTTGTAGAAAGGAGCCCTGATTCAGGTACTTAATTTTACTGCTCTCAAGTCCAGTTTAGTCTATGCTTTGAACTAAATCTCTTTCTTCACCCCCCTTTCCACCCTTCACTAGCCCTTACCTGTTCCACCAATCCCTTAAACTGGTGTTTTTCAAACTATAGTTTGAGACCCAAAAGTGGGTAGTGAAATCAACGTATTGGTTTACTAATGGGTTAGACCAGATTCAAATAGAAAATATTATTGTACATTGCATGTAGTAAAAGCACTGTTTGTGCAATCTGGTATACATATTTTATTGAAACTATATGTAATACAATATTTTATATATATATATACACATACACACACACACACACACACACACACACACACATATACATACACCTTGTTATATATTCAGTAAAACACACACACAAAAGCGTATAAGATAAATTTCTGGCTGTGTGTTACAGTCAAAATATCTGAAAAATACTGAAGAAGCACTGCAGTAACCAAGCCCATTTACAGTCCTTTCTGCCACCCTCTCACCCGCCAGTTCTCAGCACCACTGTCCTACACTCCAGACTGTGACCGGCGTGGTCTGGTCACATGCATAACTGAGATCAGGTCTCTGAGCAGGATGGCAGCTGATTCACAGTAAATTTACTCCTTTTTATCTTAGTCTAGGAGCTCCCACAGTACATTTCTTAAATTAAAATTTCAAGCTTCTCACATATGGAGAAAATAAAGAGTGCTGTCTTTTAAAGGGGGGGTGGGTAGGAAGGGAGGAGTTGACACTGTTATAAACTCTCTCAAACAGGAGGCTAGAGCTCAGCCCGCCATCGTGCCCACGCGGCAGCAGCACATTAACTTAATGCACAGCGTAGGAGTGAAATTGAGCATATAGACATTCCGACCTTTCTGTAATCAGCTCGCGTTGGGAAATTCCATTTGCATCTAAATTAGCACCAGAATCCTCCCTGTAATGGCAGGTTTATATGTGTCCTGAAAAATAAATTTCCCACCTGCTAACTGGTGTGTGTGTGTGTGTGTGTGTGTGTGTGTGTGTGTGTGTGAGAGAGAGAGAGAGAGAGAGAGAGAGAGAGAGAGAGAGAGAGAGAGATGAGAGATGCAGTCACATTGGAACAAACAGGTGGATCCTACCTTCTGTTGCTCAGGCAGGTGGCAGGCAGTGGGGTCAGGTGACTGTTGCACCCTCTCCAAGTTAGAAGCCACACTTATTAGGCATTTCCTTTATTAAGAGGAGAAAACTAGCAAACCAAGGGTTCAGCCGGGTCATCTGTGAGCCCTCAGCCTCAGCGGTTCCAACTGGAAAGTTGGGAACGAGACCCGGGTGAACACAGCCCACGGAATCCAGCAGTGGGGACCGGGATGATGAGGCTGGACTGCAGGAGCCAGGCATGAAGTGGTCTTTGTGGGGAACACAGGATGACCCTGCTGGCTGCTGCCACACAGAGACAAGCTGACAGGCAGGAGGCATGGCCACCGGAGTGCAGCCAAGGGCAGCAGCTGAATGGGCTCTTCCCAGCCATCTTCTTCCCTCCAAGGACACAAAACTGAAGAACACTCAAGTACAGAAGGGAAGGCAGACACCCTGGTTTTCAGCGAGCAGCACCTCAGCCAAAAACTCAGAACAGAAAACGTTCAATTATTCCAAGTCTGAAAGAGTCTGCAGTTGATAATGCAGGCTCCCTCCCGCCTTGCCCACTCACGCCTCCTGTTTATCCGGGACCTCAAGGCCACACACTTAAGTGACAGGACTCCCCCCGCCCCCCCAGAGGGAGGTTGGGGAGGTAAGTGGAGGTGACTTCCACAGTTGGTGAGTTTGGCTATTTATTCCTAAAATATCTGAGGAAGGAGGAAATTAACACGATGGCTACAAGGACTTCAGCAACATATTTTAAGGAAAAGATATTTATAATAAAGCCAGTCTCTGCCCTTCTTCCCCAGAATTTCTTCAATGTATCTGTAATGCATTAAATATAATAATTAAATCCATTAAATGTCCATGAACAGATTAATGAAATATCATTAGCTTGTACTTTCCCAGGGGAAGAGGATGGAGTAAACAAATGGCTTTTCAGAGTTCTTCCAGACCCTTTGTGGTGGAACACCTCACCCCCCTACCGTAGGGAAGGCAGAGCTGGGCCTGTGGGGGGCATGGCAGCATCACTCCTGCCTGGGCAATGGGGGCACTTCCCAGGCCCAGAGGCTTCCTTGCTGAGCACCACTCCCCGGCCCACACCCCCATGCACTCGAACCGGCCGAAAAGTGAGGTGTGTGAATAGACTCCTCTCCCAAGTACACGTCTGTTATTTGGGGTTTGGTTCATCTTTTTTACATTCCCCACTTTGTTCTCAGTGTATAGATGGCACTGTCATGAATAATACCGACTGTTATGGATGCTGCACTTTCTGGGGTTCCCCTCTGCCTGCACTTGCTGGCAATGGGAACACATCAGGAACGGCTCTGTGTAAGAAGCATGAAGTACGTGTGATGTTCCGCACAGGGCCTGGGAGGAAAGGTGAACAAATACAGCTCTAAGTGCTTTGCTGTTGTAAGCAGAGGCCGAAAGCGTTGGGAAACTCTAACTCAGACCTGCACCTCTGTGAGACCTGTCCCGGGAGTTAGGAGTAATGTGAGCCTCGCAGAGAACACGGTTGCCAGCACTGAGTAGAAAATGAGGTTTTGTGGTTTTCAGAAAGAGTACAGGCTTTGGGGCTACACAGACCCAAGTTCAAATCCTAACTTGTATCATGTTACTGAATCTCTTTGAGCTGATTTCCTCCTCTGAAAAATGGAGATAATTTACTATCTTTAAAAGAATTGAGAGGATTCCAGTTAATGTGCATAAATCTCAACACGTAGAGAGGACTCAGGAATGACGAAGCCATTCTTTTCTGATTTGGGGCATCCACCTTAAAATAAGCTGAATCATGGCAAGAAAGGACCCCGAAGTGTGTGGGGCAGGGGGGTATCTGGTGATCAGAGAACAAAATGTGCCTGTCTGCATATTTGGGGGCGGGGGTGGGGAGTACAGTAGCCCATATAGAAAAAGACCTACCTCCACTACTTCCACATCTCTGCCCAATTCCCTCCCAGGCATTTTGCAGAATCAGAAAGGGTGAGGTGGTCACATGGGATGGACTAGGACAGGCCCCGAAAGTAAGCGTGTCCTAGCACAGGATAGAGTTAGAGGGAGGACACTGAAATTCTCTACAATATTATTTGTCTGTAATTGTCAGTGGTAGGTAATTAAAACCTAGTTCTAATGGGCGAGCTGACCAGTATCTGGGAGCAGAAATAAAGCTGCCACCACCAACAACAACGCCCCTATCTGTGTCTGATAGACCCTTGCTGCAACTGACTTCAGTCCCTGCCCCCATAACATCAATATTCTCTCCTGTTGTCTGTCAAACACCTGTCCCGGGAGGAGCCAGCCAATGGCTACTCTAAAGCCTCCCTTCCTATCCCTGGGTGTATATAATTGTACCCTATTAATTCATCGTAATATAACTTATCAGAGTAAAAATCAATATATCATCCATTATATTTGAACCTCATCCAACAGAAATACTCCAAATATCACATAAGGAAGATATTTCATCCTATGGCTCTGAGGTCAGACTTAACAGGGAAGTTCTGAGGCATTTCACTTCAGAAGCAAAGAGCTGAAGAGCATCCCAAAGATCACTTGATCCATCCCGTTCCTGTTTGTTCCAGAAAAGGTCTTCCCTTTTGATTCGAACCTCTTAGTTGTCATGTGAAGAAACATAAACACAACAGGCACATCGCTGATCATTTGGCAACAGCAACCATGTAATTAAAGACATTCTCAGCAAGTCTTTCATTTAGCTCTTTGGGGCCACATAACCTTATGGGAACAGACTCAACCTAAGTCGAACATATATTTATTGTAAGGACTCTCTACCGGAAGGCTGGGGAGCCAGGCTCAGAAAGGAAGGGAGGTCTGATGCCGGGCAGCCAAGATACAAATACCCATTAACTCTTCTTCTAAGCGCAGACGGGATTCCACAGCTGCCTTCGGCAAGACAGCTCAGTGCGTCTCTCCTACCAGAAAGCATTCCTCGTGGTCAAAAGGAGACTCAGCCTGCTATAAAGTGAACCTGAATGTAAACTGTAACTGAAAAAGAAAGAAGACCTTCTGTCTATAAATGAAACCGTCTATGTAACGAATATAGCACTCTATGTGGAGCACAGGGGAGATCCAATACAATTTAGTTATCAGTAAAAATAAAACAAAGTTAGCCTGCTCTCATGTTAAGAAGTGGTGATGAAGAAATGCTGCTCGCCCCCACCCCCCAACTCAACTTTCTTCTTTCCTACTTTGAAATTCTATTAAACCAGCCGGTGCCCTTTCTCAGTTTTCTTAATGCATTTATCCCTCCTTTCAGATTGCAAAGTTACTGCAGAAATGACTCTGTGTGACCTACAGTGTGAATTCTCAGAGCACCTGGTGCACTGGCAGGTACTCAAAGGGTAATCAATAAATGTGTCGAGAAGGAAATCGGCAGCCCTGGAACTAATAAAAACACCCTGTTGTCACAGCCCATGTCGGGATGCCTTCATTAGCAAGGTATTAGATTAATCTGACAGGACGTGAACAGCAGAGGAAATTTTTCTTTTATAGTGAATAGCACTGCATTGAAAATACAGAGCCCAACTTAGGCCATGCTCTCGAATTAAGGCAACCTAGTCAAGTGATCCTTTGGGGAAAAAAGGAATGCTTCCCCAGGCTTCCCCCTAATTTCTCTTCTTGATTAATAAGACAGTACTATTGAGTTCTGATGAGCCTGACCTTCCACCCAACAGTAGAGGGGAAATGATTTATGAGCCAGAGGCTCAGCCAGCAGCTTCTCTAGAATGAAGTACCTGAGGACAATTATAAGAAGGCGGCATCCAATGCCTGCCTCCCTCGCCCCCCCATTCAGTCTGCCTCCTGGGTTACATGTATCGCTTGGGGGTGGAGTTTGATACACAGGCCAATTCTCCTAGACATCAAAACTATAACAAAGGCAAGTTCTAGTGATAAAAGTCAGATTTCACTCCTGGCTTATTTTCCACGAGAGACGGAGACACCTCAGCACAATGGAAGACTGAGACGAGACAGAGGTGTCTGCCTGAACGAATTCAATCATCCTCGTCTTTCTGGTCGCTTTTCTCTGTTATCCCAAACCCACCCATGACCTGGCGCTGGACAGTCACACGGCAAGACACGCAGAGGACCATCCTGTCGGAGTTATTCTTTCTCTATCTCACCTGACAAGCAGGTCAGACACAAAAATGAGGGGAGGGTAGGCCCTTTAAGAAAGTCAGTGTAGGGCAAGAGAAAAAAATAAACCAACTATTAACTTCTTTTCTGTTTTCCTTGCTTTTTTGGTTTTCTTAGACTACTTCAAGACAAACCTGTAGGGCATTTGTTGCTGATAAATTGTTAATGTGCTCTTAGGAGACTGCAGGGAAAGAATAAAAGATTCACACCAACTTTGAGACCGGATTCTCCCTCCCCCTCCACATTTGTTCCCAAGAACACCTCCTGGCTGCCTTAGATAAGGTGGGCCTTGTGTGAGTTCTTTCCTGGATTTCTCTGTGAAGGGAGGGTGGGGGGGTGGGACCATTTCTATCTTTTCATAATTCAGATGCTTAAGAACCAAGTCCTTTGGTACAGCATTATCTTCTTCACGCACTTGTTGAAATGAAAAAGAAAGAAATCTAATTATCCATTTCAAATCAAAAGCAAATGCAAGCTTAAATTATAACCCTAATTTCCCTCTCCTACATGGGAGAGAAGTGACATGAAGCCCTGCACAGAGGTCAGAGATGAGGATCTGGCACCTGAAGTGGTTCAGGTGTGTGTGTGTGTGTGTGTGTGTGTGTGTGTGTGTGTGTGTGGTGTGTGTGTGTGTGTACAATGAATAAGTGTTGTCTCCAAACTTCTATTATTTTTAAAGTAGTAAAAGTGAGGTGAGAAGCACCATGCTAGGAAAAGAGGCCAAGTCAGTTATGTTTAGGGTCAAATACTTAAGGCTACTGCTAGGTTTCCTGGGACCCAATCTCTGAGCCAAACCAGCACATACGGGGCATTTCTGCAAATTAGGAAAAGGGTCCCTCCCTGGGCAGAGTAGTTGCCCAGACCCACAATTTGGTAAGTAGATGGCTTGGCCAGAGCAGAAGGTGCCTTCTGCCAATTAGATAGCGGTGCCGCTTCCTGTGGACACAGGCCCCTGCAAGGGCACACAGTCTGGTGAGCAGAATGGGAACTTCATCTCCCCTAATCGCCCCCTGGGCAGGGCATCCGTGTGCAGTGGGCAACCTTTACAACCCTATACCTGTCCAGCCTGTGTTTTTCCAATAATTATAGTAACAGAAACTTCTAGCTTCCCATCCATAGAAAGAGAATTTCCCCCTTGGGACTAAACCCTAACTTTATAGCTAAAAAAACTACATTTCCCTACTTCCTTTGCATCTAGGTGTGGCTGTAGATATCCTGGCCAGGGAAGTGTAAGCACAGTCAGTGTACGGAATAGGGAAGGATCATTAAACTGAGTTTTCTTTTACATAAAGGGAGTTTTCTATTATCAACAGATAATCCTTATGCAAACTGATACAGTGTTTTTTTCTGAAAATCAGACAATTTGCTTTTTGAGTAAAGCGCTACAGAGATCTCATCCGCAGCCTATAAACAGGGCATGGCATATGCAGGGTACTCAAAATTTATTTGTTGAGTGAATTGAATTGATAAATGAATGTTTCACATCAAGAGAAGGCCAAATAACATTTGCAGCCCATGATAAAGCAGAGACTCATCTCCTAACCCATTTTCCAAATAATCCACCCAGGCATGAGAACAATGGTTTTCAAATTTTTTAAAAACCAGGACCCATTATAAGAATTATATTCATAATGACATACAATATTTACCATGACCAAGTACAATGCATCCTGACATTTTCTATTCCATTTTTAAGTGCTAATTGTCACCCACCAAATTGACTTTTTGATTCATTCATGTGACAAGACTCTGTGTTTGGAAACTATTTTAAAACATACAGATGTACTTACTTATCTGTTAATTAACAAACAAGAACCAATACTAAAGTTTAATTTTTTAATTATAAACCTAAAATATTTTAAATTAATGGAAAGAAACAGTGGTAGAAACAACCAAAACATTGTGCTTATTTTGTCTGAAATTTTTTTACAGCAGTGAAATGTGATCACTTATGTCAGCCGTGGGCAAACTACGGCCCGCGGGCCGGATCCGGCCCGTTTGAAATGAATAAAACTAAAAAAAAAAAAAGACCGTACCCTTTTATGTAATGATGTTTACTTTGAATTTATATTAGTTCACACAAACACTCCATCCATGCTTTTGTTCCGGCCCCCTGGTCCAGTTTAAGAACCCATTGTGGCCCTCGCGTCAAAAAGTTTGCCCACCCCTGACTTATGTTGTGGGGTCTCTACAACATAAGATGAATATAGAATCTGCCCTGGGAAAACCTGCCTGGGCCTGGGGAGGAGCTGAGAGCTAGCTGACCCTCCTCCCCTGTGTCAGCTCCTGCTCCCTCTCTTAGCACTCCCAAAGCCAGGCTGTCCTTCCTCCAAGTTTGACTCCTAACTGTCTACCCTGGATGGTTAACTACTTATAGTAGCTGTTCTCTCTCTTTGCTGATAACGGAATGAAATGTGCTTCCTTTCTAAGCTGTACAAATGAAAATTTAAGGAAGAAAAAGGCATCACAAGGTAGTAGAAAATGGACTGCAGTGGACATATATAAAACACTTGTGTTTTAATCCTTCGTATCTGGTGACCTCGGGCAAGGGATCTTTTGGCGTCTCAACTGGCTGTGGAACGAGCGTGGTGTCTGGCCTGCCTGCCGTGTAACCCAGCACAGTTCGTGATGAGATGGGATGGAAGCTTCTGTGAAAAGTGTCTTCCTCTGCAAATTTTGATGCAATATAAAGAAGTGAGGTTCTATAAGATAATAGAAGAGCACTCTAGAACTCTTAGAGGGCTTCCTAATGTAAATATAAACCGGCCACATGAACCTGCTGTAGATAATGTTAAAGAATTTTCAAAAATCGCCTATTTTGTATCCTCTATCCCTCTCACATATATTATGTTCATAGACTCTGAATATTTCTTTTCAAATCATGAGTTTTACTATTCTCAGCTGTGAAATGGTGATGTTGAACCAGATGATCGATGGTCTCAGTTTTAAAAATCTGAGATTCTTCGATCCCATGTCAGTGACATGAAACAAAAGCTAATTTCGGGCCCTGGCGGGGTAGATCAGTTTGTTGGAGCATCATCCCAATACACCAAGACTGTGGGCTCAATCCCTGGTCAGAGCACATACAAGAAGCAACCAATGAATGTATAAATAAGTGGAACAACAAATCAGTATTTCTCTCTCTCTCCCTCTCCCTTCGCCTCTCTCTCTCTCCCTCTCCCTTCGCGCCTCTCTCTCTCTCTCTCTCTCTCTCTCTCTCTCTCTCTCTCTCTCTCTCTCAAAATTAATAACATTTTTTAAAGTAGAGTAAGGTCTGGCCGGTGTTACTCAGTGGCTCATGGGTTGAAGAGGTCACAGGTCCATTCCCAGTCAGGGCACATGCCCAGGTTGAGGACTTGATCCCCAGTGGGGAGGCATATATATAGTAGGCAGCCAATCAACTCTCTCATCATTAATGTGTCTATTTCTCTCTCCCTCTCCCTTCCTTTCTGAAATCAATTTTTTAAAAACATGTATTTTTTTAAGTGGAGGAAGTACAAAACTTAAAAAAAATAATTCCAAAAGCTAATTTCAGTTCTTTGCCTTGGTAAATTAATCTCTCAGCATAATCAACACAGAACTCTATTCTAATGTAGTGATGAGGGTGCTAACAGCTTTCTTTTGATACATTTATTTAACCAATTGCATAATGGAGTGCTTTTCATGTGTACAATATACTAGCAGCTGAGGATACACAAAAGAAGTGAACTGTGTGGTCCCCAGTGAAAGCTCAGTAACAAAAATGAGAGAAATCAGGGTGTGCTTACCCACGTGCCCGGCTTCAGCCCCCTATGGGGACTCTACTGGGACTTAACAGATGAATATATTTTGGGCAGATAAGTATGAAGAAGAAAGAAAAATCCAGTAGGAACATGGTAGTAAGACTAGAAGACAATAAGGATACTGCTCTGACATCAGGTTTGCATTTGAAAATCATGAGAGAAGGGAAGTTAACAGGCAGGATGGGGTTGTATTAGGAGGAATTTTCAAAAACAACTGAAGGAGACTGGGCTATCTTCTGCAGGTAACAGGGACCCATTATAGGTTCTTGAGCACAGAAATGATGATTAAACCACCCCTATTTATGTTTTTATTATTAATTACTGCTTCCAAATTTGCTAGAAGTTAGAAAGATGGAATTTCTGTACAGCTGATAGGGAAAAATGAAGTCTCCAATCTGAATGTTTCCTCCCACATGCAGGATCTCCCAGCAGAGTCTAGCCTCCCTCTACCTCCCTCAATAACTCTCCCTGCAGGAGGAGGCGGAACTGGTCACTTTGATGAGCCTATCCCTTCCTCTCTCTTTTCTTCTGTGAGCCAGGCTGCCAGCAAGAAGTGCATGCTCCTCCCACTGCTGGTTCTGTGGTGCGCCTGGGTGAGTTTTTCTAACTCTGGGCTTCAATATTGGGAAATCTTGCTCACAGGCATAAACCCTATTCTCCAGCATCAGTTTAATCGGTAATAAAGGTGCTCTTTTGGTCTTCCGTATGCCTCACTCATTTTCCATAATCCTCCACTTGTCACAACTCAACTTTATACCTCAATGAGAATAGACTGACGTTTCTAAAACTGCATATTCAGTTTATACTGATTCATGCAAATGCTTTACACTGTAGGCCCAGAGCTTCAATGACACGGTACTGTACTCCAGACATGGCCAATTCATTGCAAATGAGATGAGTCCAACATGGCAGCACGCAGGCAGTCCTACCAGGGAACTCGACAGCGATTCAGAATTGATGGCTGTTGTACTAGTATTTGGGCCCTCACCACCATCCAGGCCCCTATTCTGACATCTCCTCAGCTTCCCAATGGTCCAGCCCTTTCAGGGTGTCCAAAACCCACAGCACTCCAGGGTATAAGTTAATACTAAAGTAATCCCCCAAAATCATATTTTCCCTTCTTCCCTACTAACTCCCTCCCACACTGTTTAAATCAAAATCCATATTCTACTTCCTCTAAGGTCAATAAGCAGGATAGATACAAGATGAGTTATCAGCGAAATGAACTTTCAGGGGAACAACTACATTTTAAGTGATTAATATGTGATGAGACTAAGCAAGATGGTGTTGCTTATATGAGGACAAAGACTGAGTCACCTTTCCAGCTGAGACCTCTGTTGACGGCCCTTTGCCACCTCAATTCTCAGCCACCACAAGCACAACTGGACACACAGGCCATGAAGCTACTTACATCCCAGGCACCTTTCCAAAGGAGGAAAAAAGTTAATTATCATTATCATTAATTATTACTACTATTAACAAGAGTTCTAGAGAAACTTTTAAAAAATATATCTTTATTGATTTCAGAGAGGAAGGGAGGGAGAGAAAGAAACATCAATGATGAGAGAGAATCATTGATGGGCTTCCTCCTGCACACCCCACACTGGGGATCGAGGCCGCAAGCCGGGCATGTGCTCTGACCCTGACCGGGAATCAAACAGTGACCACCTGGTTCATAGGTTGACACTCAACCACTGAGCTATGCCAGCTGGACTGAGCAGAAGTTCTAGAAATAGCTAGAGTCCCATTTTTGTGGCAAGCACTGTGTTAGGTGCTTTACACATATTACCTGAGTTAATTCACCTTAGTCCCGTAAGATGGATATTAGGGTTCTCATATGACAGATAAAACTGAGGCTCAAAATTTGAGTCAAAAGTACACAATCAGTGGCAGAGGCCAGAGTCATCAGAGACCATGTATACCTGATACCAAATTCTATGTTATTTATATTATTTTGAGAAGCCAGGACAAGAATTCTAACAATTCCATAACACTCTCATCCTCTGCCCTCTAAAAACAGAGCAGAAATACTTCAAAACTAAATAACTGTATCAACTATGTGGGCTGATGAAGGTCAAGGACGCTGTTATAAGAGTTAAAGTTACAGCATTTTGGAGTATTTATACCCATGTCTGTCCTTCTACCATCCCATCCCTCCTCCAACCAATTCAGCTACATGTCTCAGGAGCAAGCTGCTCCCAGTGACAGATCAGGACGTTACTCCAGAAAACAGCTTCTCCAAACAACTCCCTGAGCACCTGACTCTCCAAAACCACAGAAAGAAGTGAAATGGGGATGGGGGGGATGCTCTTAAAACCAACAAGAGAAAAAAAATGTAATGTGAGACACCAATATTCCGACTGTGCCAACAATATGGAATCAATGTACTCAGATGAGAACAATTACAATAATGCATTAAACTGCCACTCACAAAACTCTGGCCTTCACTGCGCCTGGCTGTCCCTGGAGAGTTCCCATCCCTCAGACCTGGGTTGTGCATCAGGACTGACTCCACCCCTACCAACTAGACATGTCAACATGGAGTCACTTAGACCCACTGATAACTTCATTACTCCAATCGTAACACAGGACAACCTCTGTCTCCAAGGAGAATATTGGTTTTCAAATATGTATCTCCAGTGTTCAAACTTGATTTGGAATCCAGTGATGCACAACACTCTCAAGGATCTACAGCAGTGGTTCTCAACCCTGGCTGCATGTTAGAACCACCCGGGGAGCTTTTAAAAATACCCATGCTCACGCCCCACTTGGATATGGTTAAAGCAGAATCTCCATAAGTGAGGCCATAAGTGAGGATTCTCTTGTTGATTCTATCACAATGACCCAGTATCACAAAGATGACTATACTGCAGGGGTGCTAAGGTGCCATTTAAAAATATTTCAGAT
Organism: Myotis lucifugus; assembly: GCF_000147115.1. Taxonomy (NCBI): domain Eukaryota; kingdom Metazoa; phylum Chordata; class Mammalia; order Chiroptera; family Vespertilionidae; genus Myotis; species Myotis lucifugus. The sequence goes on along the minus strand of NW_005871049.1, from coordinate 19,867,764 downwards.
TAAAAAATCAATAAAATATATTAAAAAATAATAAAAAATAAAAGTATTTCAGTTGATAGAGTGGCAAGAGCTAAAGCAAACAAACAAACAAACAAAAACAGCTGGTTGACCAGTACTTCACAAATAAAAAGATGATCAATCACATTCTTCCCAAAGAAAACTCGGGCCTGGGAGGTAAAGGAGCATTTCAGATCACAGGGAAAAGTCAGTGGTGAGATCCCCTGTGCTACCCACTCAGTCATCAAGTCATCCTGCTTCACAGATACCACCTTCTGCCACCTGCCACATAAGTACTTTGCAGAGCTTATGAAAACATCTAAAATCACTATTGAAGGAAAACAAAGGGGTAATTTGGAAACTTCCCAAAATTCATTTATCCAGTTGGGTACTAGATTACTGCACATGATTGAATATGTTAATTGCCCAATGAAGTACTACTGGATTTCCCAGGAATATTAGCAGGATTGGACTAGTTCTCAACTACGATGGGAAGGCCCATTACAGAAGAGTTAATGTTTGAATAACTGACCTAGAGAATCCAAGCACTGGTGGAAAAAGCAAGGTTGATATATTGCCCACTTCCTTACCCTCCTTCTACCATAAAAGAAAAAGAAGGAGAAGGGGGAGGGGGTGGAGAAGGAGAGGGGGGAGGGTCAATAAGGTGCCTTGTTTTCAGCACTATGAGGCACAAGTGACACACCATCATTCCTAGCTGCTAACCTCACTCTCGTGATGTGAACAAAGGGTTGCATGTGAGAATCTACAGATTAATTACTTAAAAATATTGTTCCTCTCTTCTTTTTAAAGTAGAGCCACCAGAATTTCAGACCTGAGAGCCTCTGAGATCCACTAGAGGGTGCAAGCTCTCCTTCTGGAGCAGACTGAGCTGAGGAAAAACTCCAGCAGGGGTGCACCCAAGCAGCCACACACTGCAGAGCAGCCTTCCAAGGAAGGGGGTTTCCTTTCTAAGAAACCGTTGAATTAACAAAAGCATAAGGAGAATGTTTCCTAAATTCTGCATTGGGAGCTCAGGAGTTAACTTATGCCATGGAAGGAATCATGGAATTAAGATTTGCTTTGGAGAAGGGCCATGAAAATAGATGATACCAAGGCTTCGAGACTTGGAAATGAATTTGGGTTTTGGTCCAAGGTTGCCTGGTATCAGCTGTGTGAGCAAGTTGCTTAACCTCTTTAGTCCTCAATGTCTTTATCTGAAAAACAAGGAGCTGGGACTAGACAATCTCTGAAATGATGTCTAGTACTAAAATTCTATGAGTACATAATGTAATGTGTTTCCATCTCCAATTTAATCTCTTCGTGTAGATTTGGCAAGGACATTAAACTAAGGTATTAGTAATTCATTTATTGAGAAAATGAGATGTTATTAATCCATTCACTGAAAAGCATGTATGGAGTGCCTATTGGGCGCCAAGCATCAGGCTAAGAGCGTGTCAGGAAATAAGGACACGGAGACAAATGAGTCCTTTACCCTTATTCTACATATAGCTCCTCTATGACATTGAAATCTATGGACTTCAAAACTCTCAACTCCTAAATTCTAATAGAATTATACCTTCAAAGGAAAAACCGTGTAGCTAAACCTACTAGTCCTCTATTAAAGCATTTAACACAAATATAAATACCATATAGTTTGATGTCTTGATACATAAACATGGCAATGACATATGCCAATCATAGGCCACATAAGCTCAAACAGTGAAGTTGCCCACATCATACAACTTCATTTCCAGATGTTGAGAGCACATTTAAAACATCCATCTTAGAGACATCACTGATCCTTCAGAAATCTTTTTTTGTTCATTTTCCTTTGATTATTTCTATAAAATATCCATATATTTCATTCTATTTTTCCAGCAATATTTGAAGTCATTTCTCTGGACTTCCACAATAGTTAAGAGTTGCCTCACTTTCAGCAGCAGCCATCTCTAGTCAATACGAAACACCCCTCCCCTCATGCACCTCACTTTTCTCCCACTCCATGCCACCCCAGAGTGCCAGCTGTCAGCCAAACATCAGTTCAGCAACCTGACCAGACCCGACCCGACAGCCCTAAACTATTTAATTGCTCCCCAGCTTTCTCTCTCACTCCCTCACAATAGCTCTACACACATGCAACTCTACTTGTTACCATATCTATGTTCACCCATTCCCTTATTTAAAAAACATAAAAAATACCTATATGTACAAGGAGGTGTGCCACATATGCTGCTGTAATATGAGTTCAATGGATGAATGAACAAGCAAATATGTGTGGCCTCTGTTCTCATGGTGTTGACGATCTGGGAGGAGAAGTAAGAAGCATAAAACCCATAATGATCATACAAAGTGTCCCCAACCAAACTCTGAAGAAGTGAAGAGTGGCTGCCTACTCCTGGCTTGATCAGAAAGACTTGCAGAAGGAAGGGGCACTTGGTTTGGACACTAGAGGATGAGAAATGTTTGGATAAGCCTGGTTGGAGGAGAAAGGCAACGTCAGGGGAGGAAACGCATAAGCACAGGCATTTCACTAGAAGGCTAATTCACACTCAGTGTACAGCACAGGGCCCAGGATAATGGAGAAGTAAGTCTATGAGAGGCAAGTGGGAGGAAGTTTGGGATTAATCTAGAAAAAGTTAAAATAATTGAACTTGAAGGAGTCTCTCTTAGTATTTCTTCTAATACCTTGATGTCTATAGTTCTCTAGCTATTTCCTCCTGGCAATATGCCAAATTTTATATCACTACAGAATAAATAAAAATATTACAGTATAGTATTACATACCAATGAAAAGACAGCTCAGCAATCTAAAATTATGATTTTCCAACAAGTATATAAGAAAAACAAACACAGTGATAATAGAGTGAACACTCACTCTGTGCAGGCACCATTTAAAGTATCAACTTATTTCACCCTTACAAGTTCTATAAGGTGGGCACTATCGTTATCACCCCATTTTACAAATGAGGAAAATGGCTCAGTGAGGGTAAGGTTCTGCCCAAGGGCACACGGCAAGTGGCAGAGCTGGGAAATCAATCTTGGCTGTCTGACTCTGAAGTCCACACCATATTAAACCCTTAGCAAAGAACTTATTCGCTGGATACCTGGATGGCTAGGTTTATGTCAATGAATAAATCTGCCTTCCCTTTTGCTCTCTATTTTAAGTCTATTTGTTTGGGCACAGCATTAGACCTAGCATTACAGAAATACTGCAGGCATGGTAAAACATAGCTCCATAAGAACAAGTAGAGATTAATGCTAACTAAGCGAATGAAATAAGCCAGTCAGAGAAAAATAAATATCACATGATCTCACTCACTTGTGGAATATAATGCACAACATAAACTGATGAACAAAAATAGAACAAGAGACAGAGAAGCATCAAACAGACTGTCCAACCTATGAGGGAAGGCGGGGGGGGGGGTAAGGGGGTAAGAAATCAACTAAAGGACTTATATGCATGCATATGAGCATAACCAATGGACACAGATGGGAGGTGGGGGGGAGGGTGGCCAGGGAGAGGTCACTGGGGGGAAAAGGAGACTCATGTAATACTTTAAACAATAAGGAATTCAAATTAAAAATAAAATGGGGAAAAAATAAACTGACAGAAAAAAAAAGAACAAGTAGAGCTCAGCATCATTACAGGAAGAGGAACAGGGATACCTCCACGGCACCAAGAGGCTGGCTTTAAGCCACAGTGATGATATCCGATGGCCAATCAGTTCCCTATTTGTTCTGTCAATATGCAAAATGAGAGGAAAGATTTAGGTTTCCATTCCCATAACAATATGCCAAGTCTCAGCTGAATACACACTAGGTGCCTTATCTGGAACCTCCCTGTTCACAAAATATTCAGACCCAGTGCTTCAAGTAGGCTAGAAGCTTACCATGAAACCTTAGATATTAATTACAAGATTTTCTTTCAAAAAAAAGTGAATTTTCCAATAGTTTCCACATTCTCAAAGGCTTTCCACAATAAACAATAGACATTTCATTATGAGCCACAGCTGGTTCACATATGATAGCTCTGGGATAAGTAATAGATTCTCTTAGGCTTTTCTATATATTGATGATGGGAAAAGTATATTTGTATATGGATCTGAACACCTGTGTAGAACCTAAACATTCCACTTAGTAACCTAGAATATGGAAAGTGGAAAAAAGAAATAAGGTTTCACTCAACTGGCAACACCATACTTATTGTGCAACCTCCAATTACAAGGAGCACTTTTTCCCTTCTGCTCACGGCTCTGGTGGGACTGCGTCAGCAGTAGAACGATAATGCCTTATAATACTCTGTGATATACAGAACATCAGTCAGTATTCCCACTGCAAAGTCAATGGCATTTCCATCTGGGTTTTTATGGTAATGACATCACTCACTGTCCACATATCTTGACAGCATCGCACAGGAGAGCAGAGTTATTTCATAGTAATAATGGCACTTGTCCAGCATTATGAACAATGGGAGGTACTTCCCTCAATCAAACACTGTACATACATTCTTAGATAAGAACCCAACAATCTCCTTTCACTACTCACCTTTAGATACTACTACTACTACTACTACTAGTAGTAAGTCCTTAAATTTTGCCAAGTATTTGACCTATGTCATCTGCGTTGATGGCTAAAACAGCTCCAGAGGGAAGCAGGGTGGACCGTATCCAATTTCTAATACCTTGCTCATTTGGAAAAGGCTTCAGTGCTTCCAAAACGGCTGTCAGCTTCCTCCTCATCTGATGGTCACTAGTCTTGGGAGGCTGACACAGTGGGGTTACAACAAATGAAAAACCTGGATCCTTAAGTGGGTTAAGGCCCTGGAGATCACACATGTGTTCTACATCCTCATCCAATGAAAGAGCATAAATAGCCAGAGTGCCCGCAGAAGGACATGGATCAGTGTAATCAAGCAAGCGTGGTCCTGGCTAAAGTGCAAACTCCGGGCCTCAGCCCTACCTATTAGACCAGAATCTCTAGTAGTTGGGAGTGTCCATGTAAAAAGTCCCCAGGTAATAATTGTCTTTGTACATTTAGATTTGAGAACCTCTGACATTGAAATTTAGAATAAATAGGAAACTAATTCTAGTAACAACTGAGTTGACACCACACTCTGAGAGCAATGAGGAAAGAGTAAGTCCAGAGTCATGCTGTCTATGAAATAAGGTAAAAATGTGTTAAGGAACAATGAGCATATTATCCTATATAATAAAAGGCTAATATGCAAATCGACTGGATGGCGGAATGACCAGTCGCTATGATGCGCATGACCACCAGGGGGCAGATGTTCAACGCTGGAGCCCTGGGCTGTGCTCACAGCTGGTGAGTGCAGCAGTGGTGGCAGGAGCCTCTCCTGCCTCCGCCGCAGCACTAAGGATGTCTGACTGCTGGCTTAGGCCTGTGGGGAGCGGGCCTACGCCATCAGTCAGACATCCCTCAAGGGCTCCCGGACTGCAAGAGGGCACAGGCTGGGCTGAGGGAGCCCTCCCCCCGTCCCCCCCCCCCCCCCGAGGGCCCAAATTTTGTGCACCGGGCTTCTAGTCTAAAATAAAAATACTGACCTAACCGGTTTGGCTCAGTGGATAGAGTGTCAGCCTGCAGACTGAAGGGTCCCAGGTTTGATTCTGGTCAAGGGCATGTACCTTGGTTGCGGGCACATCCCCAGTGGGGGATGTGCAGGAGGCAGCTGATCGATGTTTCTCTCTCATTGATATTTCTAACTCTCTATCCCTCTCCCTTCCTCTCTGTAAAAATCAATAAAATATATTAAAAAAATACTATAGCACTAAAAATGGCATAAAATTCACTGTCCAGTAATATACCATATCATATGAAGGATGTTTCATTTCAGAGATTCAGCTGGTTAATAGGTAATATTGAGTACTAAGTACCAGAGACAATAAGTACTTTAAATGCAGTATTTCATTTATTTTTCACAAGAACCAATAAGGTAGATATTATTACCCACAGGTAATATATACACATAGATGAAGGTACTTGACACAGTCATACTGCTAGTGAAGGAACAGAACTCAAACTAACATCTCTCTAACCTCTAACCCCAATTTAAAAACTGTTAAGCTGTGCTCCTTCCCAAAATTTTATTTGAATACAAAGCATTAATTGGATGTATTCGATGGCACAAGCTAACTCTCAGTTTTCAATTAATAAATCAAGTATTTCAAGTCAAATACTCTTATAACTGCCACTGAAATCTTCTAGGTCTACTTAATAACTGGCTCACATTGGATAGAACAATTATTAATTTAGGCTGTCTAGAGCCAGCCTGTTTAATATGATTTTTCAACCAAGTTTAATAGTGCTACTGCCGATCCACATTACATAGCTGCAGGCCTGAGACAGGACTGGGCCTTTTAATTACCTCGTTCAACTGCCATCGCTGACGGACTACAGTGATCTTTATATCTGTACTGTGGCCTCTCCACTTCCACGGTTCTTCTGTTTAAGTTCGGGGTAACTGAGAAGACAGGATTGTTTGGGCTCCACTAGCTCCTCAGTCACAATTGGATCTCCCATGTCAAACGGGAACCACAACGCAATATAAACATGAGGTGGCACCAGGTGCATCAGCTCTCCCGCTGAGCTCAGGCCTCCACACACAGCCCAGCTGCCAGGTGGCCCTGAAGGGAGTGAGCACCTCCCTGCAAGGAGTCCACTGCACTTGCCTGAGAGACTGAGACAACAGCAGCAGCTTCTGTGCGAAACAACCTCACTGCTCCAGGCATCCTTGAGATCCTATCACTTTGCACCAGACCAGCAGCCTGTGGGTCTAGGTGGGCACACAGGTGTGCTTTCAGCAAAGTGGAGGGCAGAAGCATGTAAGTGACTGGTCTACTGCAGGCATGGTAATAAGCAAAGTTCCATATGAACCAGGAGAGCTCAACATCATTACAGAAAAAGGAATAAGGAGCCAGCAGAAAACAGAGCAGGACAATGTTCAGAGGCCTTTCGTGCTCAAACATCTTGGGTCACTAATCTAGAGAACAGGTTTTAAAAGCAAATTTACTGAGATGCATAAGTAGAAATATGAAATGGAGGGACCAAAATACTATCTCACTACAGTTTTTAGTATAGCTCTCCCCAGAACTGGAGTCTAGTGGGGACCTCCATAACTCAAGAAAAACTGTAACGGATTTAGCAAAGAACCACCAAACTTAATAAATAAAATCTCAAAGTGCCAAGATGGCAGGGTCAAGATGACATCCTAATTCCATGGTTTTGATTCCTTTTTTTCTTCCAACTGCCCACTGAAAGCAATGATTGGTCGGTGAAATTTTACATCATCAGTGGAAACTAGACCTAAGACTTCAAAGTGTTTTTCAACAGAAAGTGATGCAGATGACAGCAGTGACAAAGAGTACCAACATGCTCCGTACCCAAAAATGCAACAGGAAGTCTGTCGGAAGAGCCAGCAGGAGACTTGTCTCTGCCCTCCTGCCTCCCAAGGCCCCTCCACCACGTCCCAGACTAGAGATGTAGGAGGAAGGATGGATGGAAGTGGAGCTTAGTGAGGTGACAGGCTGCTCTGCTCATTCTACTGGAGACTGAAAACAGCAGGACATACGGGCTTAGGTATTCCTCCCATAAACTCAGCACCAATTACAGCTCATTAACTTTTATTAATGATGATCATTTGAGGATTGTATTTAATTTCTCTTAAAATCGTCACTCTAACTAGTTTAAAAGTTAAAAACATCCCTAGCTAGTGAGAGCCCAACTGGGCTCTGAAGGGGTCCCCGCCCACCCCACCCACAGACACATTAATGGCAAGTGGGTGATTCACAAGTGTGGCTGCTCCCAGCCTCTCAAAATTTCCATCATTTCTTCTCTAGTCCCCAAAAAACTTCCATCCATCAACCTAAGTCAATAAGCTATGAATTACTGCGCTCACAGGATACAGCTCATGAATATGTATGTATGTGTTTGGAAGACAAGATTGTAAGACAAATGGGCTCCAATGTGGCTTTTAGGAACCCAGCACACATGCCTTTAAGGAAATGCCTGAAATTATTCTACCCATGTATACTGTTCCAGCATGGTTTCGGCACGCAGAGATGGTGGAAAAATCGTTTTTTCTGGTAGGTTTTTTTGCTGCTGGTTTTCCAGGCACACGTATGTGGAATAATTTGCTGAATGAAATTAGCTGCTCTTTGCAAAAACCAGAGGTACAGGCTTTCTCTCAGGCCACAGTTTTTACTGCTAATGCCTGTGAGCTGCCTGCAGAAAAGGATGGTGTGTGATCACTTTTCCCTCCATCCATCCCTTACTTCAACATCCTCGATGTCTCCACCTTCAACTACTACAGAGAGCCCCAAATTTCTCCCTTAATTTCTCACCAGTCTCCAAATAGAGGAGCCACTATAACCCACAAAACAGAAGACCATCCTAGTTCATAAGACACGTGACAGAAATAATATGACCGAGCCCTCCAGTCCCTTTTCTGTCCCTGCTAGAGCCATCTTCAGCTGCTGCCACCAACTGTCTGCTGGTCTCCCGCCAGCCTGGGACCCCTAAACAACACACCTGAACAAAGACTCTTCCAAGCTAGTGCAAAGCCAATCAGCCTGCTTCCTTCTGTTTCTGTCTGTTGCTCCTCAGCCTTATCACTGCCTTAAAAAAAAATAAAAAAGGACTTGATAATCCTTTCACTTGGCCGTCTCTTTCTAACTGGGGATTTTCTTCCACTATTACCATCATCTACAAACATATATGGATCATCTAAAACAGCGGTCGCCAACCTTTCAGACCTCACTGACCACCAGTGGTCCGCGGACCACCGGTTGGCGACCGCTGATCTAAAATATAGAGAGCACCATGCTACCCTCCAGAGCAGGGCTCAGCCCACATTTTCTGTGAAGGGCCAAAGTGTAAGTATTTTAGGGTTTGTCATTCCGTTGTATATTCCTATCTTTTTAAATTGTGGGTAAGACATAGAATTTACCACCCTACCCACTTTAAGTGCACAGCTCAGTGGTGTTAAGTACAGTCACACTGTTGTGCAACCAATCTCCAGAACTCTTTTCCTCTGTGGAACTGAAACTGTACCCATTCAACGGTAACTCCTCATTACTCCCTCCTCTTTGGTAACTGTTTTTCTGGTTTCTGTCTATAAATTTGACTACACTAGGTACATCATATATGTGAATTCATGTGATATTTGTCCGCTTTTGACTGGCTTATTTCATTTAGCACAATTCAAGGTTCATCTATGTGTCAGAATTTCGTGTGTGTGTGTGTGTGTGTGTGTGTGTGTGTGTGTGTGGTCTATCACATTTTGTTTATCTATTTATCCTTCGATGGATATAAAAACCATTCTTAACTCAAGATACACAATAACAAACCACGGGCCAGACTTGGCCCCCAGATTGTAGCTGGCCAAACCCTGTTCTAGTGGCATAAAAGATCATACTTCACAGATCAGAGGATCTAAAGCATTTTCAGTTCACGGTACCTTCAGTGTATCAGTAATTTTTTTTCCATAGCGCTCAGAAGCCAGAAGAAATACCCAACCATCCCTTTTATTAAGTATTTAAGACCAAATAATTTAATGTGGTTAAGTCCTAACAACTCACCTCCTGCTGGTCACTTACACCTAGGAATCAGACTGGACACTGCCAACCTCACTCCGTCCCACACCAATTTTCATGTGCATTTGCTTTACAGCACAGGACCCACCCCAAACTCAGCTTTGCAAAGGTATAAGCATATTGAAAGGAATGTGTATTGAATGCTGAAACTGAACTATTTCAAGCTAGGAGTTCACTTAATATCAGACAGATGTCACTGTACTTCCCTCATAAATTTAACTTACCTGGCAGCATCCCTGTGAGTTCACGGAGAACCCCCAGGGCTCCTTGGCATACGGTTTGGGAACCATAGATAAAGACTCTTCCAGGGTCTCAGGATAGAGGTGGGGACACAGAGTCAAATAATAATACACCAAACAATACAAAAGTGCATATGCTTTGTGCAAAATGACTGACACATACATTAAGAGCTACAAATTCTAGAAAAGAGGGAAGCCTAGAACCCCCAAAGTTAGGGAAGGCTGAGGAAGCCAGTGAGATTTAAGCTGGTTTTTGAAGACCGAGTAAGAGAAAACATTCATGACTAGTATACTGTTAGTATATCTACCTACCACATTCAAGTATAACCATGATTTTAGGCTTTAAAGGATAAGGTTCAATACATAGAATTGGGAAGTAACTATAAACTATAAAAAGTAGACTTTCTTATGTGTTTCTAGAAATTTTTAAACCCCCCGTTTACTTAAGCCTTTTCAAACACACTCTATAGATGCCATCTATACGTGCTAATTACTACTCTAAAATGCTGACCCTAGTAAATAAGTGTGCTGGATGCCTTCCATTTGCCCCTCTCCTTCTTTCACCCTGCGCAGAGCCCAGTTGACCTACATGGACCTCTTTTTCCCATGATTCCCTTGACACCTGGTTTTCATTTGGGTTCACCCAATGGGAGGCCAGCAGGACATCAGAGGAAGGAAGGAGCATAAAGTTTTGATGTTTATTTTATTCCACTGACTTCTTCCCTGAGGGGTTGCCTCAGGTTTGGTTGTGATCCATGACAGAAGCTCATGGTTCTTGCCCTAACCGGTTTGGCTCAGTGGATAGTGTCGGCCTGCGGACTCAAGGGTCCCAGGTTCGATTCCGGTCAAGGGCATGTAGCTTGGTTGCGGGCACATACCCAGTAGGGAGTGTGCAGGAGGCAGCTGATCGATGCTTCTCTCTCATTGATGTTTCTAACTCTCTATCCCTCTCCCTTCCTCTCTGTAAAAATCAATAAAATACATTTTAAAAAAAAGTTCATGGTTCTTATCAGGTGGCCCTTTCTATATACTTCTCTGCATCTTAACAAACATATTCAATCGTAGGGGTGGTAACCAGGGTAAACCTACCCAGAACATGGGCACAAATTCTTTGATATTCCTGTCATCAGGAGGTGGGAGGTTTATGTCCTCTCCCCTAGAAAATGGGTGGGCTCTGTGACTACTATGAACAATAAAATATGACAGAAGCAACACTGTTTCAGTTTCCAGACTGGCTGCTTGTATTTCCTGTCTCTTGGAGCCCTCATCCCACATATAAGAAATTCAACTACCTGAGGCTGCCATGCTGTGAGAAAGCCCAACCTGGCCCAGGGAGAGGCTCTGTGGAAAGAGGGAAAGAGGCAGAGAGACAGAGATCCATCCAGCTCCAAGCTATTCAGGCCCCAGACATCATGGAACAGAAACAAGCTGTCCCCACTGTGCCCTGCCCTAATTCCTGAACCAGAGACTTGCACTTTATACTAATGATAAATGATTAAGTCTTTAAGTTTGGGGGCAGCTATCACACAGTAATCGATCATTGAAACATCATACTCCTGTAGACTCTCCTCACTACCCAGTGGGTGCCATCTGACAAAAGTCATTAGGGCTGATGATCACATTCTAGACTTCTCTTCTTTTTGAGAAAATGAAACTGCACCGCCCTCTGAGGTCAGATGTGATTTTCTTTGCTTCAGAGAATGAAATGAGAACAGAAACGACGTGTGTCACTTCCAGACAAGAGCTTCAAAAGCCAGCGGGCCATTCACTATGGTCTCCCCTCAGACATTATGACCAGAGATATCAGATGTTGAAGATCTATCAACCTGGGTCCCTGGCTGAGAATAACATGGAGAAAAGCTACTTACAAGCTGCTCATTCCACACCCCAAGGTGGACATGTCATGCGAACAAAAACATAAAGAGACATTGGTGTTGTTTGTGACTGAAGCATAATCATGGTGACTGACATAGTAAGTTCTTTTCTCAAGCTAATCCTGACCAAAACGACCACATGCATGAGAGAGCATTTGAACCCTGGAATGTTTCACACACAAAAAGAGGAGGTCTGTAAATTAAGCAAATATATATGTCTATCTTTTTGACAGCTACAACCAGGAACACCATGGAAATCAACCATGTGGAAATGCAGTGGCCATAAGAATCCACCACCTAGACCTCTAACTACAGGGAGCATAAGTGACCGAGGGCCCCGTGGCTACACTGCACTCCTCCCACACCCCCCCACAGGCTCCTCACAGCCAATGGCAGTGCAGTGGGGATGCTGGGCAGACCTGTCCCTGGGAAACACAGGCCTCCTCCCGGCAGTCTGCAACACTCCCATTCGATCTTACACCCTCTCCTGCACTTGGGGTCAGATTTGCATTGCAGCCTGACAACTCCCCCAGCCTTTCCCGACCTTGCTCCCCATTTTCTCTCTCACCAGCATTTCCCCTAGCAAAATCCTTGCACATTGAACCTATCTTGGCATCCACTCCACTGAGAACGCAGACTAATACAACTATGTCGATGAATATTCAGCCTTGAAAACTTTGCTTTGATCAATTAAACATACAGAGACAGAGCTAGCTCTTGCTGGATGGGGGCTGTTCCATTAATCTAAAGTCACAATTTTACATGATGTCCATGGCTATGGTTAGATCCAACTCCTAAATGACCTACATTGACATGGTATCATTTTCTTTAATGTGACTTTTACAAAGTGTGATTTAACCTTTCTCCAAAAATGTATTCCTCCCTAAATGTCCAAAATAGGCTTCCAATCTCTTATCCAAAACCCTGGAGACCATGCATTTTGGAATTCAAAATTTCATATATTAGAAAAGTAATATTACGACTGCCATATTTGACGTAACCCAGCAGATCTGGAGCAGAACTCTACAATCAAATACATTAATTTTTTTTCTTCCATATAACACACAAATATTAACTCAAGTGAGATTTTAAAAAAAAACAGCCTTGAGACAGTTTAGGTATGGGTTTGCCATCAAAGACAATTATTTTAAAAATTCCGTTTTCAGAGATGTTTGCATTTTTGAGTTGTGAATACAGGATTGCAGACCTGTATATCCACACTACAGAAAACTGTGCAGCCCTATAAAGAAACTAGCTTCACCTCTACACTAACACAGGAGAACAACTGGCTGCCCCACAGACCTGCATGAAGAAAGCATGCAGCAGGACAGCCTGCACTGGAGGAGTGACCTTATACACAGAGTGGGAAGAGGAAAGGTGGAGACCAGCTCCACTTGCCACTTCCCCTCTCCCCTCCTTTTCCCACCCACAACCCTCTGTAATGACTTCAGCTCTTGTGGAGCGATGTTGTGGAGACACTGTTTGTGAGTATTGATTGTGATGTGGTAATGTTTTTAAGTATGAATTTATTTATATTACTTATGAGAGAGAGACTAAATTCACCTCTACAAACTGCCTACGCTGATGGCAGGTAACTAGAATGTTTTGCATAAACTGGGGGCTGAGATAGTTCACAGGGAAATTTACTTAGGGCATTAAATAAGGCTCTTCTGTCAGGGCAAGAGACCCAGAAGGCGAAAACCGTGGACAGGAACCCCTGCAGTAGACTTGAGATGCCCAGTATCTCTTCCACATCAAAGGAGAGGACACAGCATGGGACTGTTCCCACAGGGAACTTCTCAAGAAACACCCAATTCTGGACATTTTTCCTCATCTGTTTTTGGCCCCTGTCCTGACATTCATAAAAGGCTCTTTTCTTCATCAACCATTTCGGAAGCCAAGAGCCAGAGGAGAGGCTGTTAACCACAAACAAAATAAAAAGATGACGAGCAAGATGAAAAATAAATTAAGGAGGAAATATTCTTTCTAGTAGCTCAATAGTCCTGGGAGAAATGGTCCGTGATGGATAAAAGTTAAGGAATCTTAATTAGGGGATTGGAAATCTAATATGATAACATTCACTTTGCATTTTATATACTCAGTATTGACTGTATTTTTCCACAATAAGCATGTATTAAAATCACTTCATGATTAAAATTTTTCATTTAATTATGGGAATTACTGAGAACAATCTTTGTTAATATATGTAAGGTGCTATTATTATTCTCTATGAGCCACTCTCGGGAGATGTACCAAGTGCAAACACTCTGCTTGGCCCTCTGACAAACATCATTCCATTGTGTGCTGTTTATTCAACCTCTAAATCTAAGGGACCGAGCTTGGCACTGGAGATACCCCCGTGAACAAAACAAGTGCGAACCCTACCCCAAGAAGCAGGTGCACCATTGTGGACACAGGCTATTCAGCAAGTTATTGCACATTTAATGATTCGATTCCACTTGTGGTGAGTGCTATGAAGGGGAGCACTGTGACCCATCAGAGCCTCATGGCAGCTCTCTGAGGTGGATGCCATCCTCAATTAGGGATAGAGAGTTAACATTCATATTTGTAACATTAAGGTAGGTTAATTATAATACCATAAAATATACTGAGCAAATAATATTTTTATAATTACAGCTATTATGGCAATGATAAGAAATTATTTTAGGTCAACCGGTCAATGGGGGAAAGGATGGGAATAAATGTGGAACTACATCTAAATGTGCGGGGGAGTACAGGGATCATTACTGCCAAGGATTTCACCAGCTCTGCTGGGTTCCTTCATGCAGAGGCTTGGAGACCTCCACTTCAAGACACCCACCCCAACCCCAGAACAGCAAGATACTAACAGAAAGACAACCTGGAAGCAAATACAAGGGGTGTATTTTCCAAGGATATGTTCCATATTTTACAAGCATTTTTAATTTTAAAGACGCGGGCCCTTTGTGCCCACAAACCACTAAAGTAAACTGGAAATCTCAATACTTTTATATTCGAACCGTACCCAAGAGTCCCTCTTGAGCCTAGAAGTAACACACAAGTCCTATTCAGAGCAAATACCCTGTCTGTTTGGAAAACATTGCCACTGTGCTCAAAAGGCACTAAGTGGCAAGACATGAACATCTTCCACCAAGATCGGCTGCTCCATGAGACGAGCATGCAGAAAGGCTTGCTGGAGCTGCAATACTAACCATGGTATCTGTGGTATGGAATTGCCTTGAAGGTAGCATCTGCTCAAAATAAAATACTTTGGAAATCTGGGGGGTGCTGGGGAGACCTGCTCCTCCCATCAGCATAGACAGCCAGGCTTCAAAGTTGCCATAATAATGTAATCTCAGATTCTATAAAATGAGAGCTCATGGAAATGGAACTTGCAGGTGTAGAAAAACGGGCATTCCATCTAAATGCATGTGATAAGTACTTCCTGCTTCTCTCCTGACCAAGGCTGGCAATTACAACAACTTGACAAAGATCCTCTTGAACTAAATATTGTATATGTTTCTTTACTTAGTGAATCAAGAACTTAAAATTAGAATTCTAGGTCCATGGGTATCTCCTGACAGCTCACAATGGAGTAAGCTGACTTATTACACAAAATGAGAGCATCATAGTGAATTCAGACTGGTGCGAATGAGACAGCCAACCTTTGATGAGACCTTAACTTGGCTTCACTTTAATTTTTTGCTGTCTCAAAATTTTTATAATAAAAAACTATGTCCTAAGATATGGCAAATCCATGGGACTTTTGCTACCACACCCCTCTTTACAGCCATAGTAAACCTTGCTCCCCCTGTGACAGATGTGGCCTTGCAGGACGGCTTAACAGGAAGTTCCAAGTAGCCACCATCCATAACCTCAGCAAGCACAAGAGTCAGTCTAATTGCCAATCCTGGATTAGACTATCTTACTTGACATTCAAAATGCCGTATTCTATGACAATAAATGGATCCCATCGGACTTAAAGCTGTCACCATTGTTAAGACCTGTTTGATATGGCTAAGGAATATAGATGGTACAAGAAATAAGGCTGAAGTCACCATCAAGTCAGTTACACCATGTTGACCTTTCTCAGTTTCCATTAGTTGTACTACAAACAGATAAAATATTACATCAGCCAGTCACTGACCTTGTGGAGAGCAGGAGCCAAGACTGGTACCAAGAACCCATTGTAAATATAATTTACAAGCTGGTTACGAATCAAAGGATGAGCCACCTAAGAGAGAAATAAGTAGTTATAAAAATTACAAAGAATTCAATTTTTAGGGCTTCTTAAAAATCAAACATTTCTGTGTACATCCTGAATTCAAAACAGAAATCCAAATTTTGGCCATTTATTTCATGGTTAAAGAATAATTCAGACTTCAAACCACCATGGAATTTTTCCAGATAGTTTATTCCAGTGTAAATAGTTTGGAATTTAAAAAAAAAGAGAGAGAAAGAGAGAGAAAAGCTGATAGTTTTAAGTAGTTTCTATTTGAAAAAAATAGACTGAAGATGTATACAGAGTCGTATCATAAAATTCACAAACTAGAAAGCATAATTTTACCCCATAATTTCATCTATGTCCCATCTCAATTTGTGACTAATTTTAAAAAAGAATACAACTGTCAAAATGGACAATTAAATACATTTATTTTGCTGGTAGAAAATAATTTCTCATTTTAGAGGTGCATTTTCTGCTACTCATTTTATTAAGGAGGAAGGCATTTAGAAATTCTGTTCATAAAAATTAGATCCTATTCAAAAGCAGAAAACATTATCAGAGGCACAAGTCTTTCTATATTTGATTTACAAAATATATATTGTATGGATAACCCCCACTAATATCTTTAAATTTATCTTTATTGTTGAAAGTACTACAGATGTTCCCCCTTTAACCCCCCATTAACCTCTCCACCCCATACCCGCCCCCCACCTCACCAGGCCTTCACTGCAACTATTGTCTGTGTCCATGGGTTATGCATATATGCATACAAGTTCTTTGGTTAGCCTCTTTTACAAGTAATCTTTTCAATAGCACCCCCAAACAAACAAACAAAATCTTAAAAGTCTATGGCCTCAAAATATTGAATGAAATATATCACTTCTCGGTTCTTAACCATGCCTGTTAGCTTTAATTCTCTTTCTTAAAAAGACATACAATCAAATCAAATCAAATAAACGGCATTTTCTAGGGAAGTGAGGCTAGATCTTTAAATTACTAATAATCTCTCTCTGTGTACATTTGGGGAGAAACTAACAGTTCCATCTCTTTTATGTCCACACACTTCTGCAGGAAAATGTTGATAGACTGTAATATTAAAGAAAAAAAATAACTTAAGATGTAATCCACTTATCTTATATATAAATAAAACTTCCTTTGACTTAGCAATAAAAATGAGATGGGAACCAAAGTGATTTACTGCATTTCTTTCCAGAAGCTATTTCTTTATTTGGTAGATAAACAGATTATAACTAACATTTTTCACCTCACAATCACCATAAAGAAAATTTGATTTCTTAATAAATCCAATATTGAGGTGATGCTTATGCTATACAGAAATAAAACATTTTTGATGAAAACCTACTACATCCTTAACTGTTTATAAAATCTAATTTTTATTCAAAACAGTAACAAAAAATCTGAAAATAAAAATCTAATCAAGAAGCCAAATATAGTAGAGTTCAGTGGCATTTTTCCCCCCAAAGCAGGCCAATTTCAAAGCAAATGTAATTTGTGTTGCTAAGAAGATGCTTAAGTTCTTCTAAATTCAATTGGGATAACAATATTCTTTATGTAGAATGCACCATTAAGCACAACAAAGTGTTTTCCTTTGTAGACTCCCCAAAAGACCTTGAAATAAAAGTGGTATAATTTGGAGTACTTAGAAGCCTAAAAATATCTATTTAATGAGTCAGGCATTGAACTTATTTTTGATGGTTAAGTGGATAATCAAAACATAATTAGCATTTTTTATAAGGAAGAAAAGAATATCTACTTACTTTTTCTCAATTAAAACTTCCCAGAAACCCATAAACTAACATTTTTACTCATTCAAGAACACTTAGTATGCTTTGAGTAAAACATCAATATTCCATAAACATTAAAATTAAAAAAGGGCTATTTATATACTACTCCTTTACCATGCTTATACTCTGAGTGGATCCTAACAAAGGGTCCCTGCATTGCACTCAGTACCTGTATGACGGCGTTGCAAAACTCCAGGGAGTTCATGAACTGGACGAGAGAGGGGAGTAGGAGCCAGTCATCTTTCAGAAGGCAGTGCCACTCCTCGCCTTTCTCTTCTAGCTTTGTAGGCAGAGAAGAGTAGAGACCACTGAGCCCAGTTGCAAGCACCTGTGTTCAGAAATAAACATGTAATCAGCTCTTTTCCAAAGATTTTTAAAAATATGTTTTATTGGTTTTGAGAGAGAGAGGAAGGGAGAGGGAGAGATAGAAATGTGGATGAGAGAGAAGCTTTGACTGGCTGCCTCCTGCATCCCCCCTAATGGTCACTGAGCCAGGAACCCAGGCTTTTGCCCTGACCGGGAATCAAACCAGCAACTTTCTAGTTCATGGGTCGATGCTCAATCACTGAGCCACACCAGCCGGGCTCTTTTCCAAAGTTTGAACCTGCAACTAACAGCTCCCCAGGGTGGCCAATGCTGCTGGTCCAAAGACTGCTCTTGAAGTAGCAAGGTATTAAAATATGAGAGGGTATTTTGCTAGCTAGGAAGGATTCGACAGGTGAAGATTAGCAGGGAAGGACAACTCCTGTAGAGGGAACAGCAGCAACCAGGGTATTTGGTTAATTCATACACGGTAGATACAGGTTGCTTGTCTCTTCTGTACTAGGCACATGCTGGTCTAAGGGTAGGGGGAGTGAGGGAGAGGCAAAGATGAAGAAAACATGATTCCTGCCCCCAAGCTGTTGAGGAGAGGGGCAAATTCATCAACAAGCATTACAGTACCATACACTGCATGCAAACTCAGAGAAGGCACAAACCCAGTCTCTGGGAGGAAGCCCTACCAGTGGTCGGCAAACTCATTAGTCAACAGAGCCAAATATCAACAGTACAACCATTGAAATTTCTTTTGAGAGCCAAATTTTTTAAACTTAAACTATATAGGTAGGTACATTGTTATTAACTTAATTAGGGTACTCCTAAGGCTTAGGAAGAGCCACACTCAAGGGGCCAAAGAGCCGCATGTGGCTCGCGAGCCGCAGTTTGCCGACCACTGCCCTAGATTATGGCAGCCCAGGTCAGAAGATCTCACAGGTAAGAACCATGAGTGGCTGCAGTGGTTCTCAACCTTCCTAATGCCATGGCCCTTTAATACAGTTCCTCATGTTGTGGTGACCTCCAACCATAAAATTATTTTCATTGCTACTTCATAACTGTAATTTTGCTACTGTTATGAATCATAATGTAAATATCTGATATCCTATATGTGTTTTCCGGTGGTCTCGACCCATAGGTTGAGAACCGCTGCTTTAGAGAAAGAGTCCTGCAAACATGTTCAAGGTCATGACTGACACGTGCCTATTTACAGTTTGAAAAGCACTTTAATCTGATCTTCACAAGTGATAGCAAGAAGAAAGAACTGGGGGCCATGGGTCAGCTAGACATGATGACAATAGTTCAAACAGAGCTACAGTGGGGCTAAGCTGAAGTATCGGCAGTCGGAAAAGAGAGGAGGAAATAAATTTGAGATTCATGTGTGAGGTGGGTGTGAGGGTGAGCTAACCATGACATCTGTCGATCCAGTATTGATCCAAAGCTCATGGGGTTTACTTCCTCCCTCAATGCTATGTTCCTAAAAGGACAGAGTTTGGGCTTAGTAAGTGAGGATGAGTGAGAACTCCAAACTATTAAATTATCCAGCTTGGTCATTAAGAAAATAATGATGTCTTTAACAGAGACAGAAATGTGGGCAAGGAACCCAATTGTGCTGTGAGCCTGTTGATTTTATCTTGTGCAGCATAATCTGAGGGAAACTATGGCTGTCACAGCTGGGAAGTGACGATCGCCAAACAGCACCTCAGAGATCCTGATCAGGCAGAGGAATAGCACGGAACAGAAGCAAGAAGTTACCTATAAAAGGCGTTCCTCTAATCCCTGAGGTTATGAGGGACTCAGATGGGCTAGAAACATTCAAGAAAACATTCAATCCTAACTTAGGCCCAGAAAAGAAACAGCGAAGTTTTCATTGATTTCAGAGTCTAATAAGAGATGAATCAGCAATTATAATAGTGTAATAAATGTTCAGAATACATGATAGAAAATGCATGGTGCTGTGGATATACAAAAGGCCCTTAATCCAGACTTGGGGTGGGGGAGCACGGAATGGTCTCAGAAGAAGTGACGCCCAAGCTGCTAAAGAATAAACAGTAGATGGCCAAAAAAGAGTGTTGAACGGAAGAATGTTCTAAGCAGAGTGTGTACAAAAGCTCAAAGGAAGAAGGAAAAATGGCATGTTCCAGGAATGAAGAGCAGTGCAGTGCTACTGGAATGTAGAATTAGAAGTGGAAAGAGCCGGCAAGGTAAGCAGGAGTCAGACCCTGCAGGGTTCTGTAGGCCAAGATAAAGAGCTTGAGGGACATCCACTGAAGAGCCCAGTAGACAGCTGTATGGACTTGATGCTTAGAGAAGGATCTGGGCTAGAGATGGTGATCTGGAACCATCCATATGTACATGGTACCTCAAGCCATACAGACCAGAGGGAGAGGGAAGGGAGATTTAGGCAGATGAGATAAAGTAACCCATAGTGCCTGACATCAGAAAGTCAGAGGAGGTGGTGGGGGTCCAGGTATGTAAAATGATCTATAACCTCATTGTTGCCCCTCCTTCTCCCTTATCCTGTTCCCACAGCATCCTCTGTATTCCTTTGTGTAGCACCTGTCGGTCTTGCATTTATTAGTGTACGGCTGTCTGCTCCGTCTCACCTGGTGTCACCTGTCCAGTCCAGTCCTCACTGGGATGTGGATGACTTGTGCAGGCAGGTATATGGAGCAGCAGAGGCCAACAGTGCTTCCCGTGAGAAACACACCCAGTTGGACAATAGAGTACAGGCCTGGCCTGAGAAATGAGAACCTGGAGGTCTTAGCGCAGAGAAACCAGATGATGCCTCGGGAAGGAGGGGTTGGGGGTCACATGGAGTGGGAGCCCACAGTGGAGTAGGAAGGGCAGTGAGAGAAAGAAGCGAACCATTTCAATATTTGAGAAATCAAAAGATTATGTCTGTTTCTCTGTCCTTTTTCCTAGTGACCTTTTTTCACCCATTCATTCACTCGTTCATTAAAAAAGAATTACTAAGCACCTTCCGGCCAGGTACTAGGGTAAGTACAGGAAATACAACAGTAAACAAGATAATGCATTTATCTCTTTTCCATAATCAAAGCATCTGTGTTCCCAAAGGAGACTGTCCCCTATTTAAAGTACTTAACTCCTTATCTACACACCCAAACCAATCACTTTAACTCCCGTTGTAAATGTGACCCGAGTGAGTTGTCTGTAATAAATTAGAACCTTCTACCAAGAGAGAACAGAGACCAAAAGTTCTCCTTGAAGGGAAATCTAACCTTGATACCACATTTTAAAAATCAATTACATTTGCTAACTCATGCTAAATTAACCACAGAACAAAGGCTTTAATTCTGCATACGCCCGATTCCTTAACCACTTTGAGGCTTTGAAAATGAATTCATAAAGACAGGCTTAATTTGTCTGACTAAAAAGCTGGGAATAACTATTTAGTATATCAATATAATTACAGCAACATTAATCTTCAAATTACATACATCAGTGACAGTAATTAAAAATAACACATACCTAATATTCACTTTTTTAAAGCGTATTCTTGGAAAAGGCATGGCTAAGATGGGAACAGAAGCCTGTCTATAGAGACAGTGCAGTGTGGCGATTGGAACAGAGAACTACCGCGTTCTTGCCACTATACGTGGGGCTAGCGAACATCTCTGCTATGTTCTTCAGGCAAAGAAACATGGAAGAAAATATTCTGCAGAATAAAGAGTATCACATCTTTCTTTTAAATAGGTTTTTATTGATTTTTTAGAGAGAAAGTAAGGGAGAGGGAGAGAGAGAGAGAAACATCGATGAGGGAGAAACATAGATCAACTGCCTCCTGCAAACCCCTACTGGGTTTGAACCCGCAACACAAGGCATGTGCCCTGACTGGGAATCAAACTGGTGACCTCGGTGCACAGGATGATGCTCAACCAACTGAGCCGCACAAGCCAGAACTAGTATTATATAGTCTTAAGAACAAGATTCCAAATCTTTACTGCTAAATACTTAGATCCTCCTTTCTAAGACTGCCCAGAGTTCAGATCCATTCACCCAATCCACATATATTTCTAAAACACTGAGTGTGGCCCGGGTGCTGGAGAAAGAAGTGAACAAGCCAGCCCAGGAGAGATGGAGAAGAAAGGTGATAAACTAATAAATGCAAGAAAGACGATTGCTCCACAAAGGGAACCAGAGGGTGCTGTGGGAACAGGACAAGGGAAAAGAAGAGGCAACAGGTTTGTAGATAATTTTTCCAAGAGTTTAATGGCACTATCCATTTACTTTTAAATTTCATTTTTAACTTAATTTAAAAATATATAGATATTCAACAGCTAATTAAAAATAAAATACCCATCCACCATTTTAGCCTTGCATTGATCCTGGCCACACAAAAGTAATTATAAGACATATTTGTTCCTAACACATTAAGTATTAACCCAATATTTTTAATTTATTTTCTTTCAAGAGTCTCCTTAAAAGAAAATAATCGCCATATAAAACTATAAGGATAATAACGGATAATTTAAACAGCACCACTTCCCTGAAAGCATGGTAGTGGTTGAGACCACGGATTTTAGTATCAGACTAATGCAGCTGTTGAACCTGCCTCTGCCATTTACAGGCAGTGATTAAGTCCTCTAGGGTTCAGTTTCTTTACTGAGTTGCTGTGGGAATTAAAGAAAATAACGCATGTGAAAAGGTGACCATCATGGTTGATACATACCAATGTTCCCATGGGAGGGAGGAAAGGTGATGTGCCCAGAGCACAAAACAAGCCAGGGAAGGTCCATCTTTAACGCAAAACATTCAACACTACCCAGTTAATTTTAGCAAAAACAAAAAGATTTTTAGCAGATGGCTTTAGTCTGAAGCTAGCAGCAGAACACCTGGTAGGGACCATTTGATACACCTTGCCAACATAAAAAGCCTCATAAATTTTAGATATGGGATAAATAATGTTCTACCTGCGGCTGTGTACCTAAAGGTTGCAAAATTTCAATTTGCCTTTCCGAATTTATGTATAGGCTGCTTTCTACTTTTGCCAATCAGTAACAAGTGACAAGGGCTTAATCATTAATATTTGTTTTAAAAAAATCAAAAGAAGACAGGGTCATAGAGTTCCCAATCATTTGTTGGCTCTAAATTGTTCCCTAGGGTATTCTCATCCTCCTTTTCTTGGAAAAGCACATCGTGAGATGAGCGGTGGCGGAACCAGCAAGCTCTTCCTATCAATGACAACAGCAGGAGTTTCCAACAGTGGTCTAGTTTCCTGAAAGAGTCATTACTCTTCCCCACACCTGATGCTAATACACTTTGACAATCATACTAATTAGAGAAAGCCTTTTGTCAATTGTGGTCCTTAGCCGGGTGGTTAATAGAGGATGCTTTTATATTCAACATACAGAGGCCCCCTTTTTTAAAAATTATGTTGTCAGATGTAATTATAGAAAACTGGGGACAAATGAGATTATGGGATCCATCCTGAGGGGCAACTTAACACAACACAGCAGCTCTGTGTTCCATTCTAGAAAATAATGTCAGCTGTAGACGTTGTTTTCCCTCCAACTTTAATGAACTCGACAGTGTTTGAAAACACATTTTTATAAAAGCAACAATTACTCAGTAAAATCTGCTTACAACATAAGTAAAATCTAAACATTAAAAATACGCTCTATTCTAGTCCTAATAAATTTAAATGTTTAAGTATGAAATGTTACAAACATATATAACATAACAGGATAGAAACCATCCCAAAATTTCACATATTTTAATGTTTGCACATCATTTCTTCAGGGAACTCTTTATTTTTATCAAAAAATAAAATCTAACAAATAGAGCTAAACCCTACTCCAACCTCATTACCCTCCCTTATCCTTCCTTCACCCTCAAAAGCAACCAGTCTTGAAGTGAGAACATATTCCAGTACTTGTTTTTGTACTTTTACTGTATTCACATGTACCCAAAAAACAGCATACCTTATGACTTAAAACTTTGTGAATTTACTAACATACTATATGTAACCTTTTGCTACTTGTATTTTTACTTAACATGTTTTTAGACTTGTAGGTATTCACACATATATAGTTACATGTACACTATACATGCAATTCATTCATTTTGAATTCTGTATAGTAATCCATTATGTAGAACAGGGTGCAGAATGTCCGGCCTGTGGCAGTATAAGGCCTACGAAATCATTTGGTCTGACCCTGAATAATTCAGTGTTTGACCAAATATAGCAGGCTAATTTTTTTTTTAAAATATATTTTATTGATTTTTTTACAGAGAGGAAGGGAGAGAGATAGAGAGTTAGAAACATCGATGAGAGAGAAACATCGATCAGCTGCCTCCTGCACACCCCCCACTGGGGATGTGCCCGCAACCCAGGTACATGCCCTTAACCGGAATCGAACCTGGGACCTTTCAGTCCACAGGCCGACGCTCCATCCACTGAGCCAAACCGGTTTCGGCAGCAGGCTAATTTTTAAAACATATTTTTATTGATTTCAAAGAGGAAGGGAGAGGGAGAGAGAGATACACTAATGATGAGAGAGAATCACTGATCAGCTGCCTCCTGCACATCCCCAACTAGGGATCAAGTCCACAACCCAGGCATGTGCCCCGACCAGGAATCGAACCATGACCTCCTGGTCCATAAGTCAATGCTCAACCTCTGAGCCACACCAGCTGGGCTGCAGGCTAATTTTTCAGTTGCTAATTTTGTATGGCCTGTGATTTTATAAATATCCAAATGGCCACTGGCAGAGAAATAGTTTCCCCACCCTGATTAGAACAAGCCAGTCTATTTATCTTTCCTTTAATATATTTCTATTTTTCTCTTCCTCAAATCAATATTCTATTGAATATCTTTGTGCATGTATCCTTGCAAACATATGCCAGACTTCCCTAAGGGGATATCTAGAAGATGCAGGGTCACATGGCACACAAATATTCAATTGTATTAAATATTGCCATATTGCTCTCTTGATTTATTGTCCCAATTTACATTCTCAAGAGTTCCTGTTTTTTCACACCCTTGACAACACTTGGTGTTACCAGATGTCTGACAGTTCACCACTCAGATAAGCAGTATCTGATGTCTCTTTGTGAACTGATTTGCATTTCCAATGCTAGGAAAGATACACATATTTTCGTATGTTTATGGGCTTTGGGTGTCATCTGGGAATTGTTCATTCACATCCTTTGCCCATTTTTCTAGTGTTTTCTCATTAATTTGTAGCACTACAAATATTTTTGTATATTATGGGTACCAATTACTTGTATTTATGTGTGTTGCAAATATCTTCTCCCAGTCTGTGTTTTTTTTTCTTAATTCCAGTCTTTTCTTTATGGTTGGTGCTTTATAATTATGGTTGGTGCAAAAATGTAAGTCTTGATATTTTATTACTTAAGTACAAGGTAGTGATTAAACACATGGGTCCTTGAGTCAGACTAACCAGGTTTAAATTCTGACTGTATCTCTTACTAGCCATGTGCACAGGTTCAAGAATTAGGATGTAGACAGCTTTGAAGTGGGAGGGGGTAGCATTATTCTGCTTGCCACAATTGCTATATCCAGTTTGGAGTGCTCTTGAAGAAATGTAAGCAATAAAACAGCAAAATCAGAATTCTCTTAGGAGTATAATCTGACAATGTAAGATGGTGAATTTGGTAGATGCTAAGAAAGTAGGGAGACACATTAGGGTCTAAACACAAGGATGGTAGGAATGAAAATAAAAAGGAGGAGCTGGATGTGAGCAATGTTGTTGTAGTAGAAGATAAACATTTTTTCAGACAGCTCAAAGAAAGAGAAACTTAGTATGTTGGCACAGATGAACGAATCAGTTCTTCACTTCCCATGTGACTATCAATCTTTGTACAATCTCTTATTCCATTGATCAGAACCCAGAAGGGAAGAGATACTTCGTATCCTCAATTTTTTAACTGCAATTCTATTTTTCAAAAAATTTTACTTATTTGTTGGCCTGAAATAAATATTCACCAGATATGAGGTGACCCTGGTTTATTAGTAGAAACAGGAATTTAGTAGTATAAAGAAAATTACTGCTTTTGGACCTCAAAGCAAAATACATTATGTTACTCACTAGGGTTGCTACTAGCATTTC
Organism: Myotis lucifugus; assembly: GCF_000147115.1. Lineage (NCBI taxonomy): Eukaryota > Metazoa > Chordata > Mammalia > Chiroptera > Vespertilionidae > Myotis > Myotis lucifugus. The sequence continues at coordinate 19,841,629 of NW_005871049.1, read as the reverse complement.
AAGCAGGTCAGTTCTTTACTGGGCAAGACCATTCCACAAACTGCTGTACAGCATTCCTGGCCCCCTCACACTAAATTCCTCCCCAGCCACCACATGCCCCTATCACAACCAAACACACCCCACCTACATTTCTAAATGCCCTCTAAGTGCCCTCACGCCTGTTCAAGAACTACCCATATAGTGTTAATTAACAATGAATCTAATCTACTTATGTCAACTTGCCTGGCCTGTTCCAAAAAAAAAAAAAATTACTAATGGTCTTATGCAGTCTGCCAGCAGAATCAGGCATATTTAAGGCACTATAGTTTATAAAGAAATACAACGATGCAACTGGTAAAAAGAACAGACAATGGAAATAAACCAGAAATGTTCACTGAGTTGGGAAAATAAAAATAGCTGTTGCCCAACGTAACTGACAGACCAGAAGAAGATATAAATCTGTCCTCTGAATCTTCCTTCCAAAGCCAACACTAATGCCAAAATAATGACCAGAGCCCTGAGGCACCTCAAGAGTCCCGGACAGCTCCCGTTATTTTCTGGAACTGGGACTGGACCTGGGCTACTCCACCATCTGCAAGCGACCTTACACGTTACTTCTCACCATACCAATGATTAAGAAACGATACAGAATAGAGTCTTTCTAGCTACCTCCAACTGCAAATAGGTACTTATTTAAAAAAAAATAAAGTCGATGCTTTGTATCCACAATTATGGTCATTATCTTGCTGAGAAACAAATTAATTTGTGAGACCAGCTGTGAGGGGTCTCACCACATGCCATGATCCGTTGGTGCACAATAAACCTGAGAAGCTAAAAATACAAAAAGAGCAGGTCTTACCAATTGCTCAGGCCATGCTCTTAGAGAAAACTAAAATAGTTTCTAACCCAACAGAAGTGAACCAAGACACGGTTACACACGTAGGTTCCGTATTTTGAGCTGACACTGCTCAACCAATAGCATCTCGATTTAGGATTGCCCTGGTCCCTCCCAAAGATATCCTGTAAATATCTTTCCAAAGAAGGTGCCAAGTACAACTTGCTGAAAAGGACTAATAAAGTATTTATCACCAGCACAAGAGAGGGAAGAGGACTGGGCGAAAAGCATGGCAATGAGGGCAGTGGGACTTACAGGACAAAAGTAGGTGTTCTCCACGATGTGATGGGCCACCATGCTGTTCTCGGCAGAGAGAGACATGATGAAAAGCAAAGCGTCCCGTGCCTGCTGACCCACAGTCCCCTCTCGGTGAATGAAGGGAATTAGAAGGGAGAAGATGAGGAAATTGGCCGCCCCTTGGTCCTCACTCGTGTGGAAGAAGAGTTCCAGGATGGACGGATCTTTGGCAAGGATGGAACAGAGCTGGTTGAGCAGGACAACCAGCTTCCCCTCCACAGCGGGGGTGGCTGTTCCCGAACAAGAGCTCAGCAGCATCATCAGGGGCTTCAGGATGGGCTTGTGGTGCAGCAGAGGCTGGTGCGACTGGGTGACCAGCATCTCGTACATCTTTAGCTGCTCGACTTTGGTGTCATCAGTAAACTCCCGCCTCAAGCTCCAAAGGAAGAGTTTCTCCATTATGTTCTCAGAGACCACAAATTCCAGAATCGGCCCCATGGCAGCGTCCTTGGCTTGTTCTTCAATCAGCAAGAAGAGCATGTGTTCTACATAATTCTGCACTGCACTGGCCTCGTCTGGAGGGATGGACCCGTATTTTGCCTGGGTGTTCTTCAAGGGGTCGTGCTTCTCTAAGATCTTCACAACCTGTAACCAAACCAAACATTTGTCAACCAACTGATGTCCACCATAATGACAAAAACAGGGCACCGATTGTGCCAAATCTTCACGGAAGATATGGGAGCCATGGCCCACAAGAAATAGGTGAGCACTGTGTTGGTCTCTCTCTCTCTCTCTCGTGAGAATAAGATGAAGAGGTTAAACTATAGAAGGAAGATGTTTGCAGATATTCATTTATAATAGTTATCATTTTGGGCAACCTAACTGTTAAAGAAGGCAGTATGGTTATGCAAATTAAGCCACATGCATATCTGGGCCTCTTGTTATGAAGATGATTGAGCAAAATGAAAACTTGTAAATGATATTTTAGATGAAAAAATCAGTTACTTTATATCGTTAGGTCCATCATTATCAACCATGTCAAAAACATGAAAAAAATACCAAAAAGAAATATGAAAAATATAAACCATTTTTGTGTTCAAAGTGATGACAAGTTCTTAAATTTTTTCTAACTTGTCAAAAATATTGCTTTTTAATCTTAAAATACATTAAATAAGCAAGACTACCTGTGTTCTCCTATAAATAGCATTGATTTGAGGATTTCAACAGAGGAACACAGATCCTCATAGGCCCTTCAGAGAACATTATCCTCCCCTCCTCTACTTGGACAAGCACCCTTTTCAGCCAAGCAAGCAACATTAGGAAGGATGAGAGGAAACTGGTTAACAAAAGACATATACCTAGCAGAATCAGATCTAACATATGGCATATGTCTGCATTTCTTGAAGCCAGAAAAAGTTCTGAGATAACCAATTATAAAATAAATCCCTAACGTACAGCATTTCTGTTTGGAGTAATGAAAAAGTATTGGAAATAGTGGTGATGGTTGCATAACATTGTGAATGTAGTTGATGCCATTGGATTATATGCTTAAAAATGGTTAAGATGGACCTGACAGGTGTTCCTCAGTGGACAGAGCACCAGCCTGTGCACCGAAGGGTCGTGGGTTCAATTCCCAGTCAAGGGCACATACCTGGGTTGCAAGTTCAATCCTCAGCCCTGGTTGGGGTGCGTGCAGGAGACAACCAATTGGTGTGTTTCTCTCACCTCAATATTTCTCTCGCTCTCTCTCTCTTCCTCCTTTTTCCCACTCTCTCTAAAAATCATTGGAAAAAATATCCTCGGGTGAGGATTAACAACAACAAAAATGGTTAATTAAGATGGCAAACTTCATATATATCTTTGACCACCAAAAAGAAAAAGTCAATTGACAGTAAAAAAATGAGTAAATCCCTAATCGGGTCATGGTGCTTCTCTCCCTTGCTACCGCTAGCCTGTGGATGCTCCCTGCCTCTTTCTGCCCATCAATACTGACTTCTACTTTGGGACCTGGAAACTAAAACAATGTTTTTTTATCTCAACTCCCATGTAACTTTATGACTTTTATGGTAATATTCATTCATTTCCTTAAAATGTATCCACATGATCATTCTCAAACAACCAAACACTGATGGCTTCATTTTCATTCCGTTTTGCCTGTCTGAACTGCATGCAGCACCCTCCTGGCCCAGTTCCGTAACATGCGGTTACATGCTCTGTATTTAGGTTACGGAATGTTTGCAAGTCACTGGAGAAGCTGGCAATGGTACGATGCTGTGTCAGCATGCATGAGAGCAATGACAGAAGTTTAGTTCTCAGGGGAAGTTCTAAGTTTTCCCTTGTCAGAAACAGGGCAAAGGAACCTTTACAGACCAGGCAAGTTATACCCTTACAGAATGAACAGAATTCTACAGAGTCTGTCACCTCTATCCACTTCTATTATAAAATTAACGATTCTGTTACAAAGGAAGAAATCACCCCAGCACTCCTGAGCTGACATTTTCAATAAGAAAGACCTTTGGTTAGCAGCTCCCCAGGAGGTACGTGGCTCAATGACTGGTGACCCAGCGTGCACACTGGACATGCCCTCCTTCGCTCTATGCTGTCTCTAGAGTGCCCCCACCCTTCCTAACATCCAAGAAGCTGCCCAGAATTCCTCAAAGGCCTGATAACCTCACTGGCAGAAATGCTGGGACCCGTCCCCCTTTCCCTTTGCTCTGGCCTCGGTGACAGAGATCACAGTACCACACTTGTCCAAAAGGGGGCTCCACGTCAACACAGCATAGTCTCCAGCTCCAAAGCCCTAACTTTAAGGCTCCACGTTCTGAAGAACAAATTAGCTGCCCTGCCTTATCACTTCTATAATTTCAAAGTCCACATATCAAGTTTATGTATGAGAGCTATCTATACAGCCAGGCTTTGGGGTAGAAATGTAATTATACTTCTCATGTGTGCTCAGACTGCCTTAACTATCTAAAATTGGGACATTCTACATCGATAGTGGCATAGCAAATTAGCTCAATCCCTTTGGAAAACAATCTGCCAATATGTACAAAAACTACTAAAATTGTTCCTCCCCTTTGACTTGTTAATCTCACTTTGGGAGAAATGCCTAAAGAAAACAACCCAAAAATAATTGGTTAATAAATGTTCACACTGGTGATATTTTTAATAATGAAAAATAAAAATATTATTTACCCAAACGGTCAAAAAGAAGAGAATTATAATCAAAATGTTACCTCACCATACAATAAAGCTATTAAAACACTAATCATATAATTACCTGCAAGTGTATGTATAAAATAATTTAAGTTAAAAACTAAATATTTGACAAGGAGATGTATGATTAGAAGTGAGTCTGATAAGATATAAATGAGATAGTCAAGTTCATAAGTTCTTTCTTATAAATTGGTCTAATTTCATAATATAAGTAAAAATAAAAGTAGACAAAGTAATTTTGTACTAATGTATTTTTTGAAAGGAACAAAACACTGAGTTAAAAACAATAATTGGAAATCTCTTGCAGAACCGGTTTGGCTCAGTGGATAGAGTGTCGGCCTGCGGACTGAAGGGTCCCAGGTTCGATTCCGGTCAAGGGCATGTACCTGAGTTGCGGGCACATCCCCAGTAGGGGGCGTGCAGGAGGCAGCTGATCGATCTCTCTCATCGATGTTTCTAACTCTCTGTCCCTCTCCCTTCTTCTCTATAAAAAAATCAATAAAATATTTTTTTTTAAAAATTGGAAATCTCCTCATCCTCAGAAATTCCTGAGCAATATATATTTATGCATATGTATCTATACTTATATGCATGAATATAGATATTACATATCTAAATGTACACAATACACACAAAAACTATATACATAATCATAAGTTACATTTTTCTCATGAATATTGTTTATTCCAATGTATTTCTTTGCAAACAATTTTTTTTCTATGAAAAATCTAAAAAAGAGAACTGAGATTTTTATATAAAATGCAAACTATTTAGCAGCTTTTAAGACAGAGCATCTTTATAGTGTAGCTCCCACTGCCTTCTGGGTTAATGGGCAGAGAAACATGAGAACAGAGCTATAAACACCTATGGAGATATAAGGTTTGTTGATCACCTGGAATGGAGCAGAACCATCAAGAGCCCTTTATTCATTCCCAGCCCAGGGGTGGTTTACTGCCTGGAAGATGGGTGTGTTACAGCCGAGGCCAGTGAGTCATGGAGTACACAATGCCCAGCAAAGTGCTGATTCTGCCTGTGCTGCCACAAGTCCTTAACCTCTCTCCTTAGGTGCCAGGACCCTCCCAGGCCTCCTCCCTTCTCCTTCCAGGCAGACACACCCATGACCTGCTTTTATAAGTGGGCTCTGGGGGCCCACACTCTGGGCCTGGTTCCTGTCCAAACAGGGAATGCCTTACAAGCTCTTGGCTAGAGCACAACTTGCACTGAAATGCCAAAGAACTTCAGTTCTCATGTTCCAAGGTTGCTGCCCAGGTGTCATAGCTCTTTCAATTTCTGCAGACTGGTTCCTGATGTGATCCGGATGTTTCCTTATATTTTCCTTTGTACCCACCAAACTCCAATTTTCCTGTGTCCCCGATTTTTGCTTGCTGCCTATGTTCACCTATGTATCAACTCTGACCTTCCAGGTCTAGGATCCATGATCCCACACTGCCCCCAGCAGCGTCCCCAGGCCTTGCCCATTCTATGATTATATTCTCTCTCTTATACTCTCAACCTTGCCCCAGATTTCCCAGCCCCAGTTTCTTCTCAACTATGGATACTCTCAGTCTTAGGGATTCAATTGGGGGGCTGGAGGGATCCAAGTAGAGAACAGAGCAGAAGCAAGCAAAATACACATGGCAAATATTTCTTTTACTAAACAAGTTCACTTCATTAGGCTGCAAATATCATTTAAGAAACGAATCAACCCCTGATAAAGTCCATGGTCATTAAGTGGGTAAACCAGCTGAGATCAGAAATTATACTGTAAATGTTTTGCTGAACACAGCCAGACATGTGTTGATTTACAAGCTTTAATAAATACAAGCTGGTATGTATGTGTGCGAATTATGAGCCCAGATCATATATAGATCCACATGTAAGTTATCACAACTCTAAAAAGAAACAAATGAAAAAAAATCAACAGTATTAACACTGATACACAAATTATCATCTAGCGGTTCTCAACCTGTGGGTCGCGACCATCTGAAAACACATATAGCATATCAGATATTTACATTATGATTCATAACAGTAGAAAAATTACAGTTACGAAGTAGCAACAAAAATAATTTTATGTTTGGGGGTCACCACAACATGAGGAACTGTATAAAAGGGTCGCGGCATTAGGAAGGTTGAGAACCACTGAATCTTATATATTAGGATTATCGGGGCTAAATAAGATGAACAAATAGCATATTTCTTTCATAAAGGAATATTAGCTACTCCTATCCTTAGCTGTAATGATGCGCCCCATCAGTCATTGAAAATGGGCCCGGATTTCAAATATTCACAAATTCTAAACAGAAAATTCAAATGCTTTCAGAATCAAAAGATCTACATAAATCACATAATCACACCTCAAGATAACAAATGATTATTCTTCACAATAAACACAAATGTTTCCCTCTCAGGAGATTATCTTTGACTCCATCTTAACATTGTTCTATAATAATATATATGTGTGTATACACACACACACACACACGCACACACACACACACACATATGCATGAATCAATAGATGATTATTTATGCTACTTTAGTTGGAGCCTAGTTATTTTAAGAAAGTCACATGAGTACAACCCATACTTCCAAATCCTCTGGAATGCTTAAAAGTGCTTAAAAGTGGCAGCATGGAAAAAAACCAAGTTACTAAGCAACATTTTCCATCACACAGAAGAAAGGCAGGATTTAGCGATCTTAAGCAAATTCCACTTAATGTACCAAATAAATACAACAAAAGTTAGCTTCCATCCAGTCCTTGTTCATGACTTAACACCTGGTCTTTCAGTCTAGGGTATTCCTTGCACACCTATTCCTGTGGGAGACCTTTACTAAGTCATTTCTTTTTGTATTAAGATAACATAAAATAATAACATGTATTCTTGCACAAGTTGGTTAACTCAGCTCCGGTCCTGAACTCCAGAGACTTGTTTAAATCTGGTGTAAACCAGGTTCACACAGGAGCTACATGTACATGCCATACCTCCTTGGGACCAAAGACAGTCCAGTAATTACTGCAATGCAGAAACATGGTAGGGACATCAGTCAATAAAACATCATAAACTAATGCTAAGTTAGCTATGTCTTTTTTTAAAATTTAGGTATTAGGGAAAGGACTTAAGAGTAGTGATCTATGTAATACTCCAGAGAACACTGTAATTTCAACCACAGCAAAAAAACAGACATCGCCAAGCACACCATGGGAGAGTCGCTGACATTTCAACATGTGTAACCACTTGAGAGGCTAACAGAAGCACAAAGGGATGCCTTGACTCTCTAAAGCAGCCAGCGGTGGCCAACCGGTGGTCCGCAGACCACTGGTGGTCCGTGAGGTCTGAAAGGTTGGCGACCGTTGCTCTAAAGAAGCATAGCTTTTGTTCTGCTGTACTTTCTACTTCAAAATTTAGAGCTACTTGAAAAGCTGAGAAGAAATATACAAATTTTTTAAATGTTGACCAATATCTCAGGTGAGAGGAAGTACTGGTCAGATGTTTGTTAACAATTCTTTTAAATGTTACTAAGACATGAAGATTAATCAGAGTTCTCTAATACTGCCCAACTTTTCATCTCTCGAAGACTTTACTTAATTTCTCTCCATCATGATTCTATGACAAGGCACATACCAAAGGAATGAAGATGAGCAGAGCAAGAGAATGAGTGTCAGGGAACAGGTGGAAATGCACATCTCAAATCCACGGACAAGTGCTCTACACGTTCTCAGTAGAGCCAAGCTACTTGGAGCTCTACACAGACACTATACTTAAAACATATTACCTATTTTTCATTACAGCATTGTGGGAAGACATTTGACTTAATTAACTAATCTAGATAACACAGTGTTTCCTATCCCCACCATCTCCTTAGAAGAAAAAGGCTGCTAAACAGACTAGCTTTTCTTCATCAGTCAGCATTACTCTATTTTAGCTCTGAAATTTTCTTATCTTAAAAAAATTGTATAACAGCTTATTTTTGCAGACTAAGAGTGGTAAGGAAATGCTTTGGGCTATTGACTCACTAGAATCACAAAGAAATGTGCATTCATAACTGATTTTTTTAATAACCTACCACCCCTGTTCTCCTGGCTCTAAGAGCAGACACCTTTAAGTATATAACTAATCTTGATTCAGTGCTTAAAAGGAGATAGAGAATGAGTACATTATGGGCCATGAAGCTTCACAAACTACAACTGTGCCATTAAGAATAACTAGTGTGTGTGTGGGGGGGGGGATTCATATGGCAGTATAGTTCAATAGTTTATCTGATGGACCAGTGCTTACCTTCTTGCTCTCTCTTCCATTCAAAAGCAAAGAAGCAAAAGCAAGAGATAAAAGCAACAGTCTACTAGACTATAAACTAGTCTTATAGACTACTATAAAAATTAAACACACACACACACACACACACACACCTAACACAATACAACACACTCTGCCAGATCACTGATCATTAAATACAAGTCCAAAGATCTTACTGGTAGCAAATTATAAAGTGTTTGAATAGTAGTGTATGTTCAAAGTTGTTTTCTAAGTCACCTCTCTCTTCTAAAAGTTGTATTTTCTGGTTTCCTGTGTTTCAGTTCAGCAAGTTGAAATCCACAATATGCGAACATATTCTTGGCACTGAAGACGTAGGTGAACAAATGGTCTCTGATCACGAGGTTGGGAAGAAGACTCTGTGCATGTCATGTTAGTGAAAGGGGGTTGGTCTAACCGTGAGAGAACACTGGAGGTGCTGCTGGAGCAGAGTGAGAGCACACAAAGGGCGGGAAGGTTTCCTGGAGGAACTGATGTCCCACATGAGGCCTGCAGGAGAGGCATGTAACCAGGGGAGGGATATTCCAGGCAGAAAGAAGAGGAAGTGCCTAAGGCAGAGAGGCATAACATAGCACAATGCCACAGCCCAGGAGGGCAGTGACTAAGAACTCCAAGTCATTTTGTATTTCTGGAAACTCAATAAGAGATGAGGAATGAACGCGGCCAGGACATAATGAACCCTATGTGCCATCCCGGCCTGTAGCTGGGAGGCCACTGAAGTTAGATCATTCCAACTAAAGGAATGATCCAGACAGATCTGGGTTTTAGATTCCCTGCTCTGGCAACTTACGATGCAAGATGGCATCTCAGGTGAGAGGAAGTACTGGCCAGAGACTACTCCCTACAGCCTGGATTCTCCAGGGTCGCTGTTAGGAATACAACTATTCCTGAATGGCCACTATGGAACAAACCTGGGATGTCGTGAGATCCCTAGACCCAGGGAACAGTTTGGAAATGCTGGGCCACTCAAGGACTCTCCCCTGGAAACCCCCCCTGAATCACAGGCTGCCTTGGATGGTGGTTGGTTACATAACTAGCTGTCCCTGACACACTGCAAGTTGTAGGTGGGCAAGCAGACCCTCCCCCTACCCCCCAAAGTGTGCTTTTAAACTCAAGGTCTGGAAAAGAAGCTATTAGTAAGCAGTAGAATAGAACTCATCCAATGTTAAGTATGCTGAATCTGCACACTAACAAACAGAAACACCCTGGATAAAAAGGTGCTGCACTTGCCAGCTAATGGAACACTTTACTAAATAAAACCTTATCACTCAGCTCTGTCTCTGCCACATTTCTTACCGGCCTTCCGGGTTGCCTTGGGGAAACCCAGGGGCTACAGCCCCAGGAGTCAGAGGAGTTTATGTCAGATTTTAGCTCATTTCCCAATCCTCTGCAATTGCTCTTCATCCACCCCCAGCCTGAACAACTCACATATGCAACTCCAAAACAATAAATAAATAGCATTTGTTCCTATCAACTGGAGGTCTCATTCCTTACCTCACACTTAGTCCCACACCTCTTCCTTGCCCCGACTTCCTCACTCCTTTCTACCATCAGAAAAAGTCAAAGCTGAGCATTTGTTTCCAATATCCCTTCTCTACAGTGTCCTTGACCTTTCGGACATCAAGACCTTCTTTTCCCTCAGTCATGCTAGCAAAATCTCACTGCCTGCATTTCCCAGGCCTTTCCCATCCATAGTAGTCCTTTCCCTTGACTTAATCTCTGTAATCATTATTATTCATTTTATAACAATGTATGTCACATTGGCATCCAAATTAACTTCTACATTTTTTAAAGCCCAGACCAAGGCTCATCCATTCCTGTGTCCCCCATGGTGCCTGCAGTAGTACACTGAAGTGTGGACTCAGCAAATCCCCAGCCAGCAATAGTCACGTTGACATCCATGTGAATTTCTGCAACCAGCATTTTTATTGATAAAGGTAACAGGAAAGCCCTCCAGAGCCTTTGAAAGTACACAGAAGCTGAGGATGTTTTCCAGATTGGTTACAAAGGAAAAGTCAAGACTAAAGAGGTAAGAAACTTGACCAAAGTTAACAACGAGACCAAGAGTGTCCCCACTTTACAAAAGGAGTGTTTACTAACTAAACACCATTCTCTCTGACAAAGTTATCCTTACTTACCCTCAGCTTGGTGTTTTTCTGTACTAAACGGAGGGGGCTATGCTTCAGATAACCGGAAATATCTGCCAATGCTGAAGTCATTCATATTGGACATGACATGAATAATACGATTCTGGAACCAGGATTTCCTCCTTCACCAATGGAAAAGCATTTTCACACCTTCCTGAATTAAGACATTCTCACAGCACTCCCACAGCTTTGGAGAAAACTTGCCCAGGACACTATCTGAAAGGGCAAATGATCCATCTACATAAAATCAAGAGGTTGATGATATATAATGTCTTTGAAGAGGGGTACAGAATGCTAAATGGATCACATCACAGATACCCCAGCAGGAGTGATTACAAGCAAAGGTATTATACACAAACAAATAAGCAAAATGGGGCCCAGGGCAAAGACTGCACATTAGAAGGATAAGGCTTCCTCTGCCAAATGAAATGACCGAGGTTGAAAATGTTCTCAATAGGGAGCATCTGACTGTGCAATCTTACAAGTTAAAAAACATATAAGGACAAATAATTAAATTAATAAACATATACATACTAATTTATGAATATATTATGTACATTATAAACACAAAATAGGAAATTTTAAAAGATAAAGATGGGAATATACCTTCTAAAATATTCTTCCCACACGCAATAGCCTATTGGGCACTTCCGTTTGGGTTCACCACCCCACTTTGAAGCTAGCACTTTAAGACTCTTACAAAAGTACAAAGCCAAAGGTATTATTCTATTACCTGGAAAACTCCTGAATTATTTTCTTCCCTTTGCTAAAGCAGCTGTGCCCTTAACATCCAGAGAAAACCCATTAAGATTCAAATGGTGAAAAGTCAGAGAATGAGAAATGCATAAGAAATTTTGGAAGCTTTGGACTGGATAGCGACAAGAAGCTACAAAGTGCAAATGACCCAGAAGCAGAATTAATTTTGTTTTTGATCTAAACTGTATCCCCCATAATTGCTGTGATTTACAGGCTCAGTGCTTTAACCCATGTGCTGTTTCCGGACACAGGAAGGAACTGGGTAGTCATTAAAAAACTGTCACATAAATAGCCACTTACCAGCTCACCTGGGAGTGTAATGTTGGACAAGTAGTAAAGAATGCCAATTTTATTTATTTTACTACTTGTAAACTCCCTGAGAAAAGGGTGAGCTGGAACATTCAACCCTTAATTATCCATGAAAACAGATCAGAGAAGAGTCACAGAGAAGTCAAAATGAATAATAATAAAAAAACTTTTATAATTGGCTTTGTAATGAATTCAGATAACACCTGGCACTGTCTTCCCTTAAATTACACCAGACCACCAGCCCAAAAAGGGTAGAATACAGAGGTCAAGGGACCAAAATCTAAGTACTTACTTGAAAACCCACTAGTTATATAACCTCAAGCAAGTTACTTAACCTCTACAATTTTCCATTCCCTCAATGAGGAAGCTAATGCTAACTGCCTTATGGGTTTGTGGAAAAGATTACATGATATAAGGCATTTGAAGTAATCAGCACAACACTTGGTAAACATCTAATAAATGTGTGCTTTGTCATGTCAGAGTCTAAGGTCTGGGTGGAAATCAGCAGGGAGGAGGGGAAGAGACAGGATGTAGACATGGTCAAGTATACTGAAAGTGAGGTCAGATTCACTTGAAGGCCAACTGCTGGGGAACATGCATGTGCCCTAATTGGTTGTGTGTTGAAAACCATGGTTTTTAACCTGATACCTAGTCTAGGAAAGCTAGAAGAGAAAGCTGCTTTCCCGCCTTTCTGAAGGGGCCTTCCTCCCTGTTTCTGGAAGGAAACCCTGTCACAGGTAGGAAACCCTGGGTCAGGGTGAAGGAGGCCTCTAGACCAGCAGAGAAGGTGGAACTCATACTTTACCTGCGCCCAGTGGTTTTTAAATACAATCATGCATGTTTCTGGGTCAACTCCCTGCAGGCTCACAGCCTGCTGGAGTTTGTGTTCAGTCGCAACCGATGACATCATAAACCTTCATAAAGCAATGCTTCTAAGTCATATTTAATTTTCATCAAAATTTCGCAAGCAGTCACTAACTTTCAAGTATCACATTAGAAATGTAACTTCTTCACATTTCATTGTCACCTTCCAAAACCTGTAATGACAACAAAAAATGCATCTCATTATGTTCGTATATTGAATAGGACACTGACTACTATATTTAAATCAAAGCCCAACACAGAACAAAACATCTATGAAATAGACATTTCTACTCAATCTAAAGGCTTCCCTTTTTTCTCTCACCTTGCTACTCAAAATATAATGAGTCTCCCAAAGCTACATGCATAAATTAAGCAATTATTAGGTTTATTCTCTCCACTACTGCCAACCAACCCCCTCGATTACAATGCTAAATCACTCAAATCTAGTTGCTATCATCAAGCAAGACACTATGATGCCAATGTCTGTGGAGTTTAAAAACACCCAGAAGCAGGGAAACCATTAGCTAATAGTGACAGAAATAAGTGGCTTAATGAAACTTGGGTAGTTATGAAACAGCACCCAAACTCCTGGGTCTAATATTATTGACTAGAGTTCCAGTGTGCGAAATTGCGTGAGACCCAGCCCCACCGCGCCAGCGGGACCCCAGACTTGCCCTGTGGGAGCCACGGGCCCCACCTCTGCTGCACCAGCCCTATCAGCCCGACCTCCTCCCACCCCCCACCCCCTGCCAGCCTGGCCCATGAGAGGTGCTCCATGCACCTCCTGGTGATGGTTCTGCCGTTACGGCATCACAACCACAGGCCTTTTAGGATATAGATTTTTTTTTTTAAGTAATGCAACTGAAAGCATTCTCGGTCATTTGTGGCCACAAACTAAGTGAAGTTTTCTAGATTTTCTGAAAAATAATAGAATTCCAAGTAACCTTGACAAATCAGAGAGAAATGATCCATCAAAAACAAGATAGGGCACACTTACAAATGAGAAGTGAATTGTGTGGATAAAATATGAAGAAAGTCTGACTGCAACCGACTCCCCGTAGGGAGGAAATAGATACTGAGGTCACACAGCGAACAGTGGGTCTGATCCAGTTGTGTGGCGCTTACTCTCTGACAAAGAACTAACACAGTGGTGTTATCTCACCAGTTTGAACAGCCCATAAAAGGACTGGGTACCATTCAAAATATTATTTTTTTTAGTGTACAGATTGGAGAGAGATCAGAGAAAGGTAATTACACTGTAATTATCAGAGAACTGGAAAACAAAACCCATGATATAATTTCCAGGCTCGTAGTGCCAAAACGAGTAGTGCAAAAACAGCTATTTTCAACTGATGGATATGAAAGGTAATACCAGGAGAACACTAATCAACTGTTCCTCCTACAAACAACGAACCGTAAGAAAGAAGGCTTCAGGTGATGATTCGGATTAGACCTTTGTGTTCTTTGTGAGGAGTGGAATTAAACACTGGAAAACAGTTAAGGTATATTCAAAACAAGTGCTTCTGCTGGGGGTGGGAGGCTAACCCTTCATCATTAAAGGATCTTTTAAAAAAAATATTAGGACATACGACAGAAAACTTACAAGAATTAATAATTCTGAAGAAAGAAACATATTTAAGGAGAATGAGAGAAGACTAAAGTGTACACAAAGAGGAAGGCCTGTTAGGAGCACTGCACACAGAATGTTCCCCAGGAAAAAAACAGCTGTGTGTGTCTTCTATGACTAAATTTTATCATTTAAATTGGTGAATTCCCTATTGTACAGTTGCTAAGAATACAAAATTGTTGTTTTCAATAAGACACTGTTCACTGCCAACCACAGCCCTTTGCCCCTGAGAGGCATGTTTTTTCTTGGTGTTTTAAAAACTAAGAGTGGCCACCCCAAGCATGCAGGGTATGCGCTCCCAGTCCCCACAGCCCCCATGATCCCCATGGTCCCCATCACTCCCTGTGACCCCACTGTCAGCCTCTCCCCCTCATTTTGACTACCAGGCTAGCTCGTACAAATAACATTTCAGCATGCAGCTTTGCTCCAAGTGAGGAGAGATAGAGCAAGTTCTGACTCAACTTCCTCATTGTCCTAAACGTAATATTGCTGTGAAAAACATCCAGGTCTGTTATTCAGATGATGTGATTATCATAATAAGGAAAATCGGGATATTTTGGTTTATCCCAGAGGCTGGATAAGTAGAAGACTCCTTGACGTTCCAGCTCCAGGATTCTCAGATTCTTCTTCAAAGCTTTGAGGGAAACATATACCGTGCCAACCACCTCCAACTCGAAATCAGTCACATGCTCTCTAAGATCCTTTCAGTTGGTTTTCAAAGGGACTTTACATGCAACCTTTCAGAGAGTGAGACTGCATTACAGACAAAATAACTATCTTAGCTGAGGTCACAAATTTACAAGTTAGTTTTGATGGCAATAGAATGTAAGTTTCTCAATTCCCAGTCCGGTGATCTTTCTAGAAAACCATCTTCTCCTTCCTGCTGGCTAGAATCCCGGCCCTATTGCCTTAAGGAACCCGGCTCTTCTCTGGGAAAAGGGCATCTCACTTGATTGGTACTTATCTGATCATACTTCTGAGGCAAATGCCTGAAGAATCTAAACGTGTCATGAGCCCAGAAACCACAACTTTGAGAAAACTTCGTGGAGAAAGGTGTGTCGGGCAAGTCAAGCAACCCATATTTTTTAAAAAATATATTTTATTGATTTTTTACAGAGAGGAAGAGAGAGGGATAGAGAGCTAGAAACATCGATTAGAGAGAAGCATCGATCAGCTGCCTCCTGCACACCCCCTACTGGGGATGTGCCTGCAACCAAGGTACATGCCCTTGACCGGAATCGAACCTGGGACTCTTCAGTCCCCAGGCCGACGCTCTATCCAAGTGAGCCAAACCGGCTAGGGCAAGCAATCCATATTTGATAGCAAAACACCATGCCAGAAGATCCTACAAATGAAAATACTAACCAGAGACCAAAGGGCTGAATATTTCTACTCTTTCTCTCTCCTTCCCATGTTAGACTATTACATCACAGGCATGTCCCCAGGGCAACCTAAGCCCGAAAGGAAGAGACAGCACCATATTTATGAGAGATGTACTGGTATAAGGATATATTTCCTCCAGCACCAAGATTTCCAAGATAATTCTGCCTTTGCCTGTTATCGGGCTTTATACTCTTTTCCTTTTTTGCATTTTTCAATTCCAAGCTGTTTAATTAATTCTCAGATCACAACTGAAAGTCCCAAGAGAAGGACAGAGAAGGACAAAACTAAGCAAAAAGCTGTGAGTTGGTAAAAGAGGCTGCAGTCGCTGGAATGTGTGCCGTGTGACAAGCCTGGCTTAACTGGACATTTCCCCCTTGCTCGCCCTGTTCCCTCTCCAGCCTAAGGCGTCTGAAGCTGGAATGCTGGCCGCTCTTGGCACACAGCCCGTTCTTCCCATAAATACACACATGCACATGAATTTGAATTTCATGCCAAAGAGAGAGCTCTATAAACCATCCAGACCCTAACGAGTAATTTCTTTTTCTTTCTTCAAATAAACCACCAACACACACACACACAAAAATACCTAAAGGGCTCTTTTTTCAACAAGGGTTACTTGTGGTTTTGTGGTGTGGTTGTTGAATTTTCTGGCATGTGGGTGGGGTGGGTAGAGGAGCTATCATGATATTATATATATGACAGCCTCATGTATCAGCACACATTCTATAGTGAAAAGACAGAACTGAATATATTATTTCCAAAGATATTACTGATAGTCAATATATTCATCTCAATATTATATGTAAAAATATTTTCCATCAATAAGGAAAGAAAACTCTATTAAATTTTTGTTGGAGACAGAGATAACTGACATAAAATTATATGATTTTTATTGGCCCTTTTTGGAAAGTATATGATATGTTTTATTTGACTATGAAAAAAAGTGTAAGCATATGCTTCCACATCACAGAATTATAAAAGACTCCATATGGTCATAAAAGCTTAGATTCTAGTCATCTAGATCACACCTCCTTCCAATGTAAAAATTCCTTCAACCTCATTTCCAAATAAACAGATATCTAATTTCAGACTCTTTCAAAATCTACAATACTTAGGAGAGCTATAAATGTGTCAGAATTACATTTTTTCTTGAAATACAATCCCTGAATGACTATATGTTAATATATCTCTCTTTCACTACAGACTGAACTTACAATGTAAACATTTTGGCATATAATACTATATTATCTCATATCTTCCTTCAATTATTTTATCTGTTTCAATATAATATCCTTTAAAACAAATTTTTAAAAATTCCTTAAGGGAAAGAAATAGATAGCTACCTTATTGGGAGAAGAACCAAGAGAACATTTTTATTAAGGAAAAAGTGATCATATTTGCAGGTCTAATGGGAAGGAACTAATGAACAGGGAGAATTTGAAGATTTTTTAAAGAGAGAAAGGATTTGATGGAGCAAGAGGAGAAGAACGGTGAAGAACACAGGTAGGGTGAGGCCTAGAGACAAAAGAGAAGCAAAGAGTCATTTCTTGTTACCAATTCAGAATTAATAGCCTGACCTTGGTGGGAAGACATTGCAGGTTCCCTTCCCACCTTTCCTTCTTCTACCCACCTGACATTTCTCTGACTGGTTTATAGAAATGGATGGAGAGTTTGGGCGGATTTAACGTAGGGAACAAAGGGTAAAGGGTAAGAGTTTTTAGCTCGGTTGTCCAAGCATGGAAGTCAAAAACCTTAAAGTCTCCACTTGGAGTCTTGAGCTCTGAACCAGGAGAACAAGCCCCAAGACTCTGGTTCCAGTTCTAATCAGCTGTGACACCCTAAATAAAAAATAGGGCTCTTGGATTGCAACCTCTCTTAGGTGAGTAGCTAGGTCTCTCCCAGCTCAGAAGTCATTATTTTGTGTATTTTATTACAACTGTGATACTAACTGGGAAGAGGTAATCTTAAAGAAGGACAATAAATGGGATTCCATCTGTATGCTTTTTTCAATTGAAGCATATTTCACTTAAGGAACCCAAAGCACAGGAATCAACCATCTCAAATATATAAACAAACAAACCACATTTGTGGTTGGTTGGTTGGTTGGTTTCTTGAGCAACCGCCAGTATAAAACCTCATTGTTTTAGAATGCACTTTGGAATGCCCTGAACTGGCTGCTACTAAACACATAAAAAGTCTATTACTGTAAAAGTGCTTATCACATGAAATTGTATCTAAGAGTGAAGACTCTTCCAATATTGGGAACACCTGAAAGAGGGGAATCTTGTGCCCTCACTTATAACTAAGAGCAGCGAGGGGAATTCATTTCAGGTCAAACTACCTCACACAACCTCGACTTAGAGCCTAATAAAATCCTATTAAGACTAAATCCTCCCTCTGCTCTAATCCTCTGGCCCCGTTTCCTTTTCTCTCTGTCATATCACATAGCATGCTGGGCTGTGGAAAATAAAGGCAAGATCTAATAGCACTGACTCCCCTGGACCCTCAACCTGTCATAGAGCATTTTATTTAATCCTCCCCTGAGGATATCCTATATAATAAAAGGCTAATATGCAAATTGACCGAATAGCGTAATGACCAGTCGCTACAACACACATTGACCACCAGGGGGCAGATGCTCAATGCAGGAGCTGTCCCCCCTGGTGATCATTGTGCTCCCACAGGGGGAGCGCTGCTCAGCCAGAAGCCGGGCTCATGTCTGGCTAGCGCAGCAGTGGTGATGGGAGCCTCGCCCGCCTCCACAGCAGCACTAAGGATGTCTGACTGATGGCTTAGGCCCACTCCCTACAGGGACATCCCCTGAGGGCTCCCAGACTGCAAGAAGGTGCAGTCTTGGCTGAGGGACTCCCCACCCACAAGTGCACAAATTCCGTGCACCGGGCCTCTAGTGTTTATTGAATTGAGAGAGAGAGAGAGAAAGAGAGAAACATCAATCGGCTGCCTCCTGCATATGCCCCAACCAGGGATGGAACCTTCAACCTAGGTATGTGCCCTGACCAGGAATCGAACCCACAACCTTTTGGTGTACAGGATGATGCTCCAACCAAACACTTAGACAAGGCATCATAGAGTTTGACTCTGGCTCTTTCAGGTTCACTGTCCATCATTTCAGTAAAGCAGTACCTTGTTTTGTGCCAAGTTGTAGGTCACCAGTTCATTCACAGAAAAATTCTCATGAATTTCAAGTGCACGAAGAAAATTCTCTCAATACATATATTCAAAGCAGTCTCAGGCTTTGATAAAGGCATACTTCAAATGAGTAACAAGACTGAGGAAAACTGTTAATGCCCTGAAATAAATAATGCCACCATGTTTCACATCTTCATTTCACTACAACAGGCTGCCAACTAGGTCATACCCAAGTGCCAGGCAACTGACTGATAAACAGAATAAGTAGAAAAGGAAAATTCAAATTAACATTCAAATTCATACCTGAAATTTGTTTGGGGACTTAATTTTTAATGCTATTTAAGAAATTAAACCCCTGTTGGCAAAGATTTGGAATGTAAAAATTATAGCTTTTGAAAATTACAGCAAGTGTTGAGACATCAGCTCATGAGTGACTAAACAGAAAAGTTTCTTATTCACACGGAGAGATTTGTTGAAACATGAAAGCTGGATCATTCTTAAAGGAAGTCTCCCCAACAACCCAATCAATCAATATAATTTTACTAGTATGCCCAACATGTCTTGGTCATTTTCTCTGGAAAGGGAGGGGCCTTTGGGAAGTTATGCTGTTCAGTCTAACGCCTGTCTTTACACCTGTACCCATGAGGATTAGTTTCCTAACGGCAGTCCTTCAAATGTCTTCATATGAAATTTTTCAGACATGTAATCTGCAGAGAAATCAAGAGGATGTGAGGATTACCTTTTGAAAAAACCACACAAGAAACCGCCTTTTTGGAAATGTCCTTCATCTAGGCATGGCATAAGACTTACTAAGTGCAATGAGTTAAGTAACAATAAAATTCTCCATATATCCCATGAGTCTCATCAATTGCTGGGCATATTTTTCTAAAGAGAGGTAGCTACAGTTTTTAGTCAACTCTAAAAAGGGCTCATAAACTGCTCCTCCCTTCAAGAAAGTTTAAAAGCCACTTTAAAGATGTGTTCACGGTAAAACCACAAGAGCAGAGGCAAATGGCCAGCTCCAATTCTGAAGGTGTCACTGCAGAGACAGTGGTGGGACTTCTGGGACTTCGGTGATAAGAGAAAGTATGTCTCAGCAGCTTGCGGGCTGCTCCAGCCTGGGAGTAATCATGCTCTTGAATAATAATCAGTTCAGGCCTCGGAGCCTTACAAATTTCACGGCTGGCTAAGCACTTCCACTCCCACCCAGAGCACTGCAAGGCGACTTGTCAGAGGTAAAAAATGATCAGCATTTATTATAACTTAGTAACAGGCTCAAAAGTCAGCAAACTCCTGGTCTCCTCCAACATGATCCCATGCCGATTAGGACATGGCACCTTCCTTGACCAGTCCATGAAACAAGCCACGAAGAGCCAGATGACTACTGGGTACCATAAACATGACAGAAAGGGCGTGAACCACTGGTGCTTGAGCTAACTGATAAAGGCAGCCTGCCTTCGGGTAGGGCATTGATGTGGTAACCTATGACTATGAAGTTCTGATTTCACATTTAATTTTTATAAACATAAAAATAATATAAGGCTTCCTGACATATAAATATGATAATCCCTCTCACAAATGGTACTATGATTTAAACAACTACGTTTTCTCATCCATGAATAGTAAAAGATTCTAGAAGTATGTGATAAAAACCTACTGGTTTCAAGTTTTTACTACTCACATATATATTATTATCAGGATCAGTTTATCATCAAGAGAAGACACCATATGGAGAAAAATAAAAAGCAAGACCTTCTAAAAGCACTGAAAATTTTCAGGGGGGAAGAAAGTTTTAACTTGAAATCTCTCCCTCTTGAGCAACACTGCATGGGCCTCAATACGCGATCAAGGTCCAGACTCACCCATATCCAGAGATGACTGAGCGAAGTAGCCATGGGTGCATCTCAGGGACCTCAGGTGAGTGCACAAACTGGTGCTCTACCCACAAAATTAAATGTGATCATCAAAACCACTTCTGTGCATTTACCCTACAAATACACGTTCCCCTTACAAAATGGCATATGGAATAATAGTACTAGTAAGAGTTGACACTTACTGTGTACTTCTCTGTGCCAGGTACTATTCTAAATACATTACACTGTTAACTCTTTAAATCTGTAAACTATTATTACCCTTAGGCACAGATAAGGAAACTGAGGCACAGAAGGGTAGAGGAATTGGTCTAATCAAGGTCACACAGATATCCTGAGGTCTGACTCAGAGGCAGTCTCTTAACCACTAGCACCTCTCCAAGTAGAATGATGTCTTTTATCATTAGGACCATATCTGTAATGCTTATTTTAATATTATTGTGCAATAATACTTACTGGGTTAAATTTATGCAGTTTACCTTCAGCTTATGAGGTTAGCTCTAGGAATTAGGAAAGTCAATGTTCTGCCAAAATATTTTTCAGTCTATTCAGGTCCTCTGCCCATTTTTAAATCCGACTGTTTGTTTGTTTTGATGTTGAGTTGTATGAGTTCTTTATATATCTTGTATATTAACCCCTTATTGAATGTATCATTTGCAAATATCTTCTCCCATTCAGTTGGTTGCCTTTTCATTTTATTGATGGTTTCCTTTGCTGTACAAAAGCTTTTTAGTTTGATTTAATTCCATTTGCTTATTTTTGCTTTTGTTGCCCTTGCCTGGGGAGACAAAGGCAAGAAGTTATTTCTAAGACCAATGTTAAAGAGTTTACTGCCTATGTTTTCTTCTAGGAGTTTTATGGTTTCTGGTCTTACATTTAAGTGTTTAATCTGTTTTTTAAAAGATTTTTTAATTGATTTTTAGAAAGAGGAAAAGGGAGAGGGAGAGAAACATTGATATGAGAGCAGAACACTGATCAGCTGCCACCTGCACACCCGCTACTGGGGATCAAGCCCACAGCCTGGGCATGTGCCCTGACCAGGAATCAAACCAGCAACCTTGTGGTGCATGGCATGATGCTCAAGCAAGCCACACCACCCAGGGCTACTGGTAAGTGTTTAATTCATTTCAAGTTTATTTTTGTATATGGTGTAAGAAAGTACAATCTGGTTTCATTTTTTTGTATGTGTCTGTCAGTTTTCCCAACACCATTTACTGAAGAGACTATCTTTTCCCATTTATATTCCTGCCTCTTTTGTTGTAGATTAATTGACCATATAGCCGTGGGTTTATTTCTGGGCTCTCTATTCTGTTCCATTGGTCTGTGTGTTTGTTTTGTGCCAGTACCACATTGTTTTTATTACAATACCTTTGTCTAGCTCAGTGGTTCTCCAAATGTAGTTGAGGAACCCAGAGTTCCCCAGGACCCTTTCTGGAAAGGGGACCTCGAGGATCTCAATAATTTTTAAGGACATCTCCAAAAAAACAAAATCAAAGTAAACATAGCTTGCTGTGAAGATTTCTTATATCCAAAAAAGCGGCCGGCATTGCAATTAACTGTAGTTATACTTGAGTAGTTAGTTTCACCACTACTCACTACAACTTTTTTTTATTATTTGGCTTTTTTTAATAGGATTTTTTTCTATTTGTACAAAGCCTATTCTTTCAAACTAACATTCACCCTGAAAAATCAAAGTTCATTATGTGTTTCTTGAGCTTTGTTTCAAAATATTGCTTTCATTCAAAGATGTGGAGAAAAAGAAACTCTAGTACACTGCTGGTGGGAATGCAGACTGGTGCAGCCACTGTGGAAAACAGTGTTTAGTTTTTCCTCAAAAAAACTAAAAATGGAACTGCCATTTGCCCCAGTGACCCCACTTCTAGAAATATATCCTAAGAAACCTGAAATGCCAATCAGAAAGAATATATGCACCCCCTATGTTCATAGCAGCACAATTTACAATAGCTAAGATCTGGAAACAGCCCAAGTGCCCATCAGCAGATGAGTGGATTAAAAAACTGTGGTATATTGACACAATTGAATACTATGCAGTGGTAATGAAGGAACTCTTACCATGTGCAATAGCATGGATGGAACTGGAGAGTATTATGCTAAGTAAAATAAGCCAGTCAGAGAACGACAAGTATCACATGATCTCACTCATATGTGGAATCTAATGAACATAATAAACTGATGAACAGAATAGATCCAGAGACATAGAACCATGAACAGACTGATGAATTTCAGAGGGAAGGTGGGGGTAGGGGCGAGAGATTAACTGGGGAACTTATGTGCATATATGCATGGCCCATGGACACAAACAATAGTGTGGCAAAGGCTTGGGAGGGGCGGATGCAGGGAGGAGGAGGTCAATGGGGGGAAAAACAACAACAAAAAATCAGACACCTGTCATACTTTCAACAATAAAGATAAATTTTAAAAATATATATTGCTTTCATTAACAGCAGCTCTCACTGCTCTGAAGCCTGAATTTTGCCACAGGTAAGATTCTGTGGAATTCTGAAACAGAACTTGGTGAGACTGGTTACCCTGGATGGAGCAGCGCTTTACTTCAATGGGAGGTGCATTCACTCTCTCTCTCCCAGCCCCCTTCTGCACGGAGATGCACACCCATGCATGCACACATGCAAGTCTAGCTCTGCACCAGATGTAAATACTAATCATTAGTTGTTGCCTTTTCAGAGACTCTACAATAGAAAAGCCATATGTGATTTGCAATTAACAAAGGGTAGCGAAGGCTCTAATTTCTGCCTGTGGGTCCAGAATTTAGGCTGACTGTAATGCCTTTCCAAGAAATAAAACTAAAAGCTGACATGACTTATATTAAGCAGTTCCTCTGTCACAGCAAGGATGGCTTATTGACTGGATGGCTGCCAGCCCCTAAGCAGACCTGCAGAGAGGCTGTCCTCATGGGGAGGAAGGCATTCATTTATCCATAAGCCTCCAGAAGCAACTGGGTAATCACGACTCTCCCATATTCTGCTTCAATTCATCTCCACTTGCCTCTGGAGTGACTGGCACAGACTTGAATGGTTTCGGGCCATCTAGATTTCTTTAATTAAAAATTTTCTCTGCTAAATTAACACATGTGTCTCAATGTCTTTTGTACAGAGGGTAAAGAAAGAGAAAGCAAAAGCCAAAAAAGAAACATCAAAGACAGTGTTTTAAATTAAGTTTTGCTTCAAATACTTTTGCATTTGACACTATTTCTCCCCAGAGTTGGTGCTTCAGGTAGAAAACAATGAACAAGAAGAGGAGACAAGGGTTTCTATGTTTCCCTCAGAAGTAGCCTGCACTTTAGAGCTAATTAACTTCTAAAATCAAAGGAGTTATAAAGAGGGTATGGAAGCAAAAGCAGAATTTGGCTAGTTCCTTTTTTGGCAAGAATAATTTTGTGTGTTGACATATATATGCATAATACTTCTATGCCCTGTGGGATTGCCAAAAAATTGACGATCTGACTCAATACTACTGGAATGAATACGCAATTTATGTGGAGATTAGGTTCCAATGTCAGTGCTTAAGGCCTGAACACCCCTTAGCAAGGCACTTGTTGGAAATCAACATATTTTTCCTCATTAAATTGGAGAAGTAGTTGAGTATCTAAAGAAGTAGTTGAGCATTTGGGGGTCAGGTGTACAAAAAAATACTGTGTATCTTCCAAGGCAAGAATTGCTTTCATCGTGGTGAGATGCTCACACTGTGAGAGGCAGGTAGAAACTGGGACCAAGCAAGGAAAGAGCAGGAATACATCTCCAATTCCCCAAGAGTAAACCCAAATGTATCTGAACCCCTGAAAATTACTGTTCTCTCTTTCTCTTTCTGATTTCTTTTCTGTGGAGTGTCAAGGACAGAAATAGTGGATGAAGCTGCTACACAACCCTGGAGCTTTCTTCAGAATAACTATCCTAAGGGAGCTTCACAAACAGTAACTAAATACACAGCAAATCTGCACTACGTCCTCAGTAAATCATATTTCCTGCTTTCATAGAAAAGGAATCTAATATAGGTAAGCCATCCAGGAGACAACTCAAGTAAAATTAAAGACAGATTTTCCATTAGGTAAACATGCCTCTGTTTCTAAAATACTTTAAATTTACACCCACAAATATAGCATACAAACACTGTTAATTAGAAATTCAGTAATAAACATCATACCCTGGAGAAAGATTTCTCAAAAGTGAGAAAAAGAATGATGATAGAATGAGAACCAAATAAATATAAATATTTGGGTTTCAGGTAGACCTGATCACGGTGTTATTAGTTTTCATTTATTAAACTGGTAGGGAAAATAGTAGTGATAACTCCGGCTCTGCCACACAAATTGCTCATTTCAAGGTTCTTTCTGTAAGAAATCTACAGAGAATTTTTAGCTTTAAATCTAAGTATATTAGTTCTGAGGGCGTCCAAAGGTATATTTATTATAATTAAAGTACATTTAAAATGTAAGTATTTACTGTAACATCAGAGAATCTTTGACTTGCTTACATATTGTTTATTGCAAGAATAAAATTATTCCCTCCAAAAAGTTGCCACAGCCTTTTTTTTACAGTGTTCTAAGAATTTAATTCTTAAAGTAAGAAAAAGGTAAAGTACTGCTATAATGCTGCAATTAAACATTTTACATGATTCTATCACAATAACATCTCCTTTAGTCTAACATAATCAGTATTCTATATTTGTTGCCTGCACAAAACTATAATTACTCATTGATTTGATCAAAATTACTAGTTGACTAGAGCAATTCAGTCTGCCAGCCAGCCTTCAGGGTAATTAGTCAAATCAACAGTATATCAAAATGACTAATATGTTTCTGAATCATGGATTAGACTATCTACAACATCATGGCAATGCTTGGATTATGTTCCAAAACCTCAGTTCACCTTAACTCTGTAGACTATTTTCCTCATAATTGAATTTACTCAGTACACAGTTGAGAGTTTTCCCTCCCCTTCAAGGGAAAAAGGAAAGTGACAATAAAAGCCAAAGCAGGAAATTTAATGAAATCAGATACTCTTGTTTAAAAAAGTAAGAGGAGGAGGAGAGCTGTTTCATTACTGTGTGAGGGGAGTAGAGTCAAGAAGAAAGAAACAAAATGGATTGTTCCCAATCAAACCACTGCACGGTGCTTCCAATTCCATTAAAGGCCACAGTTCTGTTGATTTGATGCCAAATGCCTCTAAAATGTTTTTACCCAAGAAAAGTGTGTTTTTTGAAAGAACAAGGAAAGCAACACATTTAAAGGCGGGAGAAAATTTTCTTTCATTTACTTGGGTCAGTGAAACATCCATCATGCAGAGACACAAACACCTTACAGAGTGAAAGATCAGAGGAGCTACTCTAGCAGGAGATCAAAGAGCTAGTGCCTCTGGGGAATCAAACAAGCACTGAGCAGATCCCCCTGAGATTTCTCTCCTAAACTAGCTTATGCCAGTGCTGGGAGAACCACAAAGCAGAGCAGGCTAGCCCCAAAAATGTGACTAAAATACATAATTCTAGTTTGGCTCTCTCTCTGGAGGGAGAAACTTTTTCAAAGCAATTAAACAGAATAATTATAAAATAAAAAAAATTGAAAGCAAGAAGGTTCAAATTATCTACACACTATGACCAAGCATTGAAATTAGCATATGCTCAGCTAACAGTACGCCCAGCCCAGTATAAGCGATGATCTATTCAGCAAATGGTTACATGGTGTCAAAGGGACTTGGATGCATTACACAGATGCCCTCAGATCTAATTCCACCTACTTGGCCTAAAAAAAAAGCACTTTGTCCATCCCTGTTACATGTACAGTTCAAAGAACAAGTTGTCATTACAATAGGTGGAGGGGGGTAGAATTCAGAGCAGAAATGTAACGTGTCCGTATAATTTAGCAAGAAATTTCAGCATCCCAAAGCCTTTAGTTGCCAGAATCAGAAAATTATGCTGAACACCTATTAAGTGCTTGCCTTAAATCTGCCCTATTAATATGGCTCTTCTCTAAACCTCTTAGTTTAATTGCATCTCCCTGGGGCGAAGTCGTTTTTGCTTTGTGTTGTGGTTATTTCAGAACAAGACTCTGCTCTCCTTGAGGGTAGGGGTTACACCTTCCGCTATTCATGGGTGATTCAAGAAGCATCCATCCACTGCCTAAGATGTGTAGTGTGGAGCATGTGAATAAAACCCAGGCGCAGGCAGTTCCCTGGGGGGAGATGTTCACTTGGGTAAGCTATCAGTGAGAAGGGCTGGTATCTATTGGGCACTTTCTCTCTCCCAGGCACCACATTAAACTGTCTATTTAACCATTCAGTGGGGTAGGGATTATCATATCCATTTTGCAGATGAAGAAACTAAAGCTTAGAAAAAAGTGAATGTTCGCATGGCTAACAAGAAGGACTAGGAGGACTAGGAGAACTGGGTCAGGACCAGGAGAACTGGGAAGACTGGATGGGTGACAGGGGGAGTTAATTTGCAGCCATGGTCAGGAGAGGGAATAAGGAATGGCACCTTCATTGATACCACATTTGCATAGGACTGTATCTGCAGTGGCACATGGAAGCAATTCACCTCAGCAAATGAGAAGTGTGTTGATAAAAATATGATGCGATTCCCTGCATTCTAGTCCTTCATGAAATATGTCCACCATTTGTTTATTTGTTTTACCATAAGGGCAGGGTCGTGGAACTTGACCCTATCATGAGTTCAACTTTTAGGGAAATTAAAGGTTTGGGAAAAGGCAAAATAATGGGTGAAGAGCTGTAAGGAGCACTAGTCAACTAGTCATTTCTACCACCACAATGTGTCACTCAAACTGTCCAGACAACTTGTGTTTCAGCCGCTGGAGATGGTGCATTTCCCTGCTCACACAAGTCTAGCCATGAAAGAGAAATCTACTGGTTAGCAATTCCAATGCATATTAGAAACGTGAACAAAAAAGATTATCCCACCAATAAAAAGAAAACCAAAACACTAAACATTAGCCACTTTAATATATACTGATTCATCACTAAAGTTCTAAGGGAGGAGATATGTTAATACTATTGAAAGATGCATTACACCCAAAATGCTGATTCAAAACATGTGTGTTTTCCTATTCATATAGCATATACTGATCAATAATGTGAGTAGCAAGTTGTAAATTCAGTTGTACATCTACTGCAGTTATTTTGTATACAATTTAAATAAATAAATTAAGACATAACTATGTTTTCTAAATTTTATTATATTTTATTGAATTTATGGGGTACACTGATTTATACAATTATATAGGTTTCAGGTATACAATTCTATAATACATCCTCTGTATACTATATTGTGTTCACCACCCCAAGTCAAGTCTCCATCCATCACCATTTATCCCCCCTTTACCCTCTTCTACCTCCCACCCACTCCCTTCCCCTCTGGTAATCACCACACTGTTTTATTTGTATGAGTTTGTCTGTAGCTTAATCTCTTCACCCTTTTCACCAAGCACCCCAGCCCCATCCCTCTGACAACTGTCAGTCTATTCTCTGTATCTGTGAGTCTATTTTGTTTGTTAGTTTATTTTGTTCATTAGATTCCACATATAAGTGAAATCATATGATACTTGTCTTTCACTGACTAGCTTATTTCACTTACCATAATATTGGGCACTTTCTCTCTCCCAGGCACCACATTAAACTGTCTATTTAATTCTCACAACCACTCAATGAAGTAGGGATTATTCAAATAAATTTTGAAATATTTGTTCTGATTCTGTGAAAGATGACATTGATATCTTGATTGAAATTGCATTAAATATATAGATTACTTTGGGTAGTATGGACATTTTAATGATGTTAGTTCTTCTCATAATAAACATGTTCTTAAGTTATGTGAAAAGAAAGACATGTGTCCTATACTACATTTTGTTTTAAGGGAATGTGTTCCTAGGTAATTAGTTCACCTATTAAATACCACTCTGATATTTCCAAAGCAGTTATCACTATGGTATAGCACAAAGAATACTGGACCAGGGTTCAGGAATTCCTGAGTCCCAGACCTGGTGCTGGTTCTGACCACTGTGTGACCTTGGGAAGATCATGACAACATCCTGAGGTATCTAGTGGTGAGATCCCACTAGCTCAGCAATTAAGGGCACTGGCTGGTTAGTCAGGAAGACCCAGGTTCATGTTCAACTCCCATCACTTCCTAACCATGTGAGCTTGGTCAGGACATTAAACTTCTTTAAGTCTAATGCCCTGTCAGCAAAATAGAGATGATCATACTGGTGCCTACTCACAGGGCTGCCGGGGAGATTAAATGTGACACTGGAGTAAGTACTCAGCACAGTGTCTCTCTCGTTCCGAGCACTAATAGAAACGAGCTATTATATTGCTAGTAACTATTTTTCAATCTGTGCCTGCCAGAACCCAAGAAGTCTGAGGAGAAGCAGTGCCTCAGGCATTTAAAAAATAATGAAAATTAAAACTTTCTATGGTATCAATTGCTTTTATCATATTAATATTCTAGATTTCCATGGAAGATTTAAGTGTCTTAAGAAAGTTCAAAGAACTTGAGATCTTGACATTTTAGCCTTAGTTTTCAGTGAGTCTGTGGCCTGCTCCAAAGGGCGGCTCTTCTCTTAGAGCCATTTTCTCACTAAAGTAGAGAAGTGTGTCCTGACTGTTTCAGAAAGAACTTCTTTCTAATAATCTCCAATACAGTGTCTGCAGGAACTTCTGCCACTTGTCACACCATGTAGGATGCAACTGAGGACCTGCAGTCCTTTATGATAACTCTTCAGGGGACAAGGCAGCCGAAATCAGTGGCACCACTGCACAAAAGCATGTCACAATTTCCTCCTGCTTTCTGCGTTGAAATAGTCCACTTACTCTAATCAGATCTGCCAACCTAGAGGAAGACTCCCCAGGCAGTTTTCAAAGTAAAGGAACAAGTGGCCAGACACAGAGTAGCTAGGGCTGCCGGGGCTAATGAAGTGGGGACCAAAAAGAATGTTTTTGTGATTGTAACCCAGGACTTTGAATTTCCCCCTGGCTAATGAGGCTGGCTACCTGGAAAAACCAAGTTTAGGCTCTAAAATAATGGCAAATGGTTTTTTGTTTGGAGGTGAGGACTCTGTAATTACACCTGAATGTTTTCAGGGCCCTCCTTTTTAGCATGATTTGTGTCTATCCCCACTTTCCCTTGGCATTCTGGGTCTATTGATAGTAGGTGCTGGGTGACTAAGATTTCTTCTCATTCCTCAGGTCTCGGCTTACAAGTCTCCACCACTAGGAAGTCTTCCCAGGTGGATTTGATTTTTTGCCCCCCAAGACGATAAACTCCATGAGCGCAAGGTCTTCATTTTGTTCACTGCTAGATCCCTAATGCCTTACATGGCACACAGAAATATTTGTTGAGTGAATTAATTAATGAATAAATGAAAGAAAGGGAAAGAGGGTCATTTTGCCCAAAATTTGAGCCTGGTTTTACCTATCACTCCCACAATATTTAAACAACAGTAACATATTCTCAAAAGATAAATGGGACATGATCATCTTTAAAAGTTCTTTTTCTAAGCTTCTCCTCCAAAAGCATATTAAATATTAAGGCATTCACCTTTCCCCAAAGGCAAGAAGCTTTTTAAGGCAGGTTTCTTTTTTTATTTTTATAGGAAAATTTTAACCCATCAAGATCATTCTTGTAATCAACTGACATCATCATTAGTTCTTTGTTAAGGATTGGGTGACAAAGGTAGGTTATTCTGAGACTAATAAGAGTAAAGAAACATTTTTGCCTTAACAATTTTACTCATTTGTATTGGCACTAAAGATGAAATATAAAATTAACATGCGTTTCCAATCTTGAAGCTGCTAACCTTTGTGCAGCTCAGTCATCACAATGTCAAAATATTTTTGAACTGCAAACGTTCATTACATTTAGTTTTTATCCCACAATATTGATAGAAATATTAACCCATGCTGCACAGCCCTTCCTGAGAAACCAAGTGCTCTTAAGAGAAAAGAAAAGAGTGTGAGGGCAGCGAGAACTTCCATGTTTCCGAACCTGTAGAGCAAAGCTATATTCAAGTGATGCTCCAAGAACTGGTTTCAAGAGCAAGGTTCAGTCCGGCTGAGCCAGCTTCCATGGATGAGCTCCAAACACAGCTTTTCTCAACACCATGATAGAGAAGAGAAAGGCTACACAGCCAGACATTGAAACTACCACTGAAGCCCATAAGGAAACCGATTTCTAAACATAAAGCCCTAAACAACCTCACAGAGGGACAGGCCATATTTAAGGTCCCCATCTTCACACTCTTCCTATTTTATCTGAATTAAACATTGGCAAATGGAAAGCTGTAAGTGGGGAAAGAGGAATTATGTGGTAACAAGGCTAGACTGTCTGATTAGCACCAAAGAATTGCAAACATTGATTAGTTTGTCCTGTGGTCATAAGCAGTACTTCCAAATTGGGTCAGCTAGTTTAGGAAGCCAGATGGAGAAGGGATGCAGATGAATAATTAAGGTAAATGAGAAAGTGTTTAAGAGTGAAAAATCAGTGAGTTTGAAAAACAGAAATCTAATAGTCATTCTGCTCCTAACCAGTTGTATGAACTTTGACAAGTTACTTAACCTGTTTCTAACTTTCTTTATCTTCAAAACATGGGATATATTAAATGGTTAGTACAGTCTCCTCCAGTTTTCAAATCCTGGAATTCTACAAATCCCATCACACCTTTACTGAAAAGTCAACCAAAGAAGCACTCATAGAGCACCATGTCCTTATTACTCAAAGCAGTTTGGGTTCAGTGCAATTTGAGCCATGACCTGTGCCCTAGATCATCTATCATATTAGCAATGACTAATCAAAACATTATTGGTCCAAAAATAATAATAAACCAGTGAACAAGTAGTCAACCAGGACAGTGAAATATCTAGAGTTTCCCGCTAAGTAATAAATTGGTTCAATCTTTGGAAGGCAGTTGTGTATACATACCAGAAGTCCTTTTTAAAGCCATGACCTATGACCCATTTAATTGTAGAAATGCTTATAAGTCATTTAAAAAATGGAAGTAAACAATATGTTCACTATAGACAGATTAAGCAATTAAATTGTTTGAACTCATTATAATGGTGACTTAGAATAACATTTAATGACACAGGCAAATGCTCGTGCTATAATGTTAAGCAAGAAAAGCAGAAGGCAAAATTATATACATGGCATGACCATAATTACCAATAATGTGTATATATGACCTGTATCGTCGTGTGTGTGTGTAATATTTATGAATAAGACTAGGAGGACAGATAATATGTGAACGGCAGTTATCTCCAGGTTTATTTTATTTTCTTCTTTGATGTTTTTCCCAAATTCTCTATTTTTGCATGTAGAATAGTCTCCCCTTATCCACAGCTCCACTTTCTGCAGTTACCTGCATTTTCAATTACCCACAGTCAACAGTAGTTCAAAGATATTAAATGGAAAATTCCAGAAATAAACAATTCCTAAGTAATAAATTGTGCACCATTCTGAGTAGCATAATGAAGTCTCGAGCCAACCTGCTCTGTCCCACCTTGGATGTGAATCATCCCTTTGTCCATCATCTCCACCCTACATAGGTCACCCGCTTATCGGTCACTTGGCAGTCATCTCAGTTATCAGATCGACTGTTGCTATATCACATGTTGTTTGTATTCAAGCAACCCTTATTTTACTTAATAATGGGCCCAAAGCACAAGAGTAGTGATGCTGGCAATTCGGATATGCCAAAGAGAAGCTATAAAGTGCATCCTGTGAGTGAAACATGAGTGTGTAAAGAGAAAAACATAGTATATATGAGGTCTGGTACTACTCCCAGTTTCAGGCATCCACTGGGGGTCTTGGAATATATCCCCTGTGGATAAGAGAGAGCCACTATAATAACTTTACAATGAAAGGAATTTTTAGTATGTGAACAAGACTGAAGGATGCAAAACAATGAGGACTTAGGCAATTACTAACTTATTCTGCCTATTACATGCTTCAGGAGTTCCAACAGAGAGATACCACTATGGGCTGAGTGGCCAAGGAGATTCCTAGAGGGGGTTCACAAGTAGAATTTAGGTTTATACAATAGTGCTTAAGAACACTGACTCTAGAGCTGGATTTTCTAGATTCACATCCTAGCCCTGCCACTTACCAACTATGTGAGTTTAAGCAAGTCACTCGAACTCTCTCAGCCTCAGTTTCCTCATCTATAAAATGGGACTGGTATCAGTTCTTTCCTCATGTGAGGATTAAACAAAACCACATCAATGTAGGTTTTAGCACAGTGCCTGACACATAGTAAGCATTATATAAGAACTAACATAATTATTAGAAGGACATTTTAAACTACATAGCATAATACATTAATAGTTCACACTTTTGCTGTATCCCTATAAGTCAGAAACAACCCACACCACTATGATGGCAGAAATAACATTTTGCCTAATTTATAGAGAGAAATTTAAGGCACAGAGAGGTTAACTGCCCAAGGTAAGTGGCTGAACCAGTATCTGCTCCCAAGCTAATCTGCCCCCAGTACCCATGCTCTTAACCACAGCACCATCTTGCAGAAAGGAGTGAACATGCTTAGCCTGGGTAAATTACTTACTTTCAAAGAGGACAGGAGCAACCACTGACAGAGTGCATTGAACTTGATAATGAAAGCTATGTAAGGGAGTTAAGTTCTCGTTCATTAGGCAATTGGGAGCTGACAAAAGATTTCTGAGCAAAGCAGTTACAGGACGAAAGAGGAATGTAAGAAAATTGGTCTGGCAGATAAATACAGTATATGTTGGAAAGACGCAAAAGGAAGCTGTGTGTGAGAGAGAGAGAGGGAACAGACAATGCAGGTGGCAGGTGCTGAGGGACTGGCCAGGTGTTGCACAAAGAGATAGAACTGGACAAATAAAAAAAATATTTGAATACTGGGAGCAAAAAATGGGGAGGAGAAAAAAGTCACATTTCATAACCCATTGAGGGCTGGACAAGAAATGTTTCCTTTTATTTTGATTTCTATAAGTTTGTGAAATGTTTAGTGCAATTACTATTTGTAAAGCATTTTTAAAAACCTAACCGATAGTAGCACAAAATAAAACATCACCCAGCATTGCACTCTAAGCAAATGCTGGGTGACTGAAAAGGTGTTCTACAGTAAGTGACAAACGTGACTAGCAAGGAATCATAGAGTGTAAGCATCTACAGTGTAAAGGAAGTGGCTATTTACAGAACCAAGACAAAGAACCCACTAATGGCTAATCCTGACATAGAGCCCAGGTCTGATAACATCTTCCAGCACAAAGCCAAGCTAATTTACCCCTTGTTTTAAAGAGGCACCCTAAGCTTGCCAACAAAAATATGTGATTGATCTAATTAGCTTACTGAACTGAGGAAAAGAACTTGCCAAAGTCATGTGTACTCACAGATGAGTCCTTCCAGGACCAAACAGTGCTGCGTAAAAGGCAATCCTTCAACTTAAATGTTCTCGCTTATTTAAAGGGACAAAACCCAGCACTATTCATCATGAAGGAGCTTAATGAATATTATCAGATGGTAATAACACAGACATGAGTGTCAAAAGAATGAGCTCTTATGGTGGAAAACAGGAAGAAACATAAAGGACTGCAAAAAAAAAAATGTATGTACTGTGGTTAAAGTCCAATTCCCAGCTCTGGCCAGGCAATTTTCCCACATTGAGCCTGCATTAACATTCCAACTCTCAACTTAATGCTTTATTAACTTAACCAATAATGCCTGTGTCTTCACTTGGGATTATGAACAAATATAAGCCATGCCTGTTGAGACTGGCAGCCATTAATTCATTCAACAAACATTCTTGGGCACCATGATGCGCAGGTAATGAGTAATTATCACTGTCTAGTCATTTGCTGGGAAGGCAAGAGATGGTCTAAAAACCATTTTGGTGTGAAAAAAAAACCTCAATGGGAAGAGATGAACAACCTAGAGAAAAGTGGCGACTTTCTCTAATAGTCTGCAGGTCTAAAGGGGCAGCTGACTCACTGGTTACAATCAGGGGGTAAATATATATCCAAAAAGCAAATTTTCTTCTTCCCAGAGGGCATCAGTGAACTGTACCTAACTCTCTCATGGACTGTGAGCCAAAGTCAGTAAGAGGAAGAGTTTATGTAGTTTCTCCAAAATGTCTTGCCTGTTCTACCTTCAAAAAGGATCCTTGGCCCAGGAGACCAGAGCAGCTCTGGGTCCTGGAGCCCTGTGTTGGTTGGCTGGGACCTGAGCAGCTTGGCCTCTGCCTCACTTGGGAAAGCAGGACCCACCCAGAGGATGTAGTTGGAATAGAACTGAGAGCCAGCCAGAGAAGCTGTTGATATTTTTCATATTCTAAATTTCAGATTTTTATCACTAACATCTTATATAAAGCAATTTATCAATCCATGTCTAAAGTAAGGATAATTTATTACACCCAATTTTACTGTCATATAGTATTCTGAATATCCTTGAACTTGAAAAATGAAATCACTTTGCATCACCTTATATTGAATAATGAGCATCATTTATATGAGAAATTTTTCACAGGAAGAGAAAACAAATGTTGATTTTTACCAAATGTACAATTACTGACATTTCAGTAGTTGTAAGACTAGATAGAGCTATGGTATAAAGTAAGAGTCAAACTTCAAATTTCAGTAACAAATTTAAGGTATTTAAAGATACTTTGCTTTTAGAGCATTGTATGTGTGTTTCTTTCTAAAAAGAGACCCCCCAACTTGCCTGTGAACTAGTCTTAGTCAACTACTCAATCTTGCCAACTTATGGCAGAACAACTGCAGAAATCCTATTGCAATTGAGATGTTGTCAGTACATGAATAGAAGATGTCATTTAAGGCACGGAATCATTAAAAATGACCTAAATACCCATTTTAAATACCTTATTTTATCATGAACCATAAAAAAGCAAATTTATTTGCCAATATTTTCACATAGATCAAAGCTATTTCTGCAAGTACAGGCCCACTGATTGAAGTTCAAAGTTGTCTGTCTGCATGAGCCATACTCATAATGTATAATACATGACTTCCAGTTTGGCTACTTGAAGTTGTGAAAAATCTCAGAGTGGATCAATCTAAATGTGGAATCATTCCACATCTTAAACATCTCCCCAGTCTTCTAGAGTTATCTCTTCCACATCCAATTAGAAACAGAATCTTATAGCAACTTGCCTTTATTTAGTCTTTCCAAAGAACTTGATTTCATAGGAACAATTTTCTTTTCACAAATATATTTCATCAGTGCACATGCTATTTGATGGAAATTATATAATTACTGTACCAATGCACACAACTCAGCGGTGGGAGGAGGAGTTTGGACCTCAAGAGCACCCCACACTTACCAAGGGGTGGGGATAAGTCCGTGTGCTTTCCAAAGTGAGTAGGAAGAACTGGCAATCCAGGGAGCCACTTAGATTGGCTGAGAGAACTCCCATGGTATTATTTTTAAAAGCCAGCTGTTTCAAGAACTAACCTCTAGCTTAAAAGGGTATCTCCAGGCAAAGTTATGTCTTGTTTAGAGGAAATGTCATTTAAGTCTCTCAAAGAGAGGACTTCTGTGTCTTTCTGACATCGCTTATGGGACAAGTCCTAGAGCGTTATTCTTTTTGAGAAAGGAAGCGTGTACTGCTATCTCCACAGCCTATGGTTATCCCCGAAGATTTAATTCCCAGTATTTACACTGGACAGTAATCACTAACAGACACCTGGTGGGGGAAAAAATTTAATGCCCTTGAGCAGCCCACTTACAAGAAAATTCACACATATTTGCAAATACAGTCTCCCAACAGCCCCCTCCAAAGACATTGTTCCAGACCTATGCAAGACCATTAAAACTGGCAATGAAAATACTACATCCAGCCCATGGACTTAGTCTTTAATACTAATATTTTCATTTGGAAATTTTTAGGTATGGTGTTCATGCTCTAGTTCACCACAGACTCCACAACTCCCTATGGTCTCACACCTGCTCCCCGCAAGTGGACATGCCACAGAATCAGTAGGATCTATAATATCATTATAACTTGATTCTGTATAGAAACTTTGGTTAGTCTCCAGCCACACCAGGAATGCTCTTAGAGAAAAGGCATTTGCCTTGGTGGAAGCACCCAACCACATCACTAAAAGGAAGACCAGAGGGTCCACTTATGAAGAAAT
This sequence comes from Myotis lucifugus, assembly GCF_000147115.1. Taxonomy (NCBI): domain Eukaryota; kingdom Metazoa; phylum Chordata; class Mammalia; order Chiroptera; family Vespertilionidae; genus Myotis; species Myotis lucifugus. The sequence continues at coordinate 19,804,707 of NW_005871049.1, read as the reverse complement.
AGAAATAAAGGATTGGCAGCCTAAGTAACAACTGTTCAAAAACTTTAGTCTTCCTGTCCTGGCTGGTGTGCTTAGTGGTTAGAGTGTTAGCCCACGCACCAAAAAGTCATGGGTGATTCCCGGTCAAGGGCACATACCTGAGGTGCAGGTTCAATCCCCACCCCAGGTCAGGGTATGTGCAGGAGGCAACCAGTCAATGTGTCTCTCTCACATCAAAGCCGCGCACCCCTTTCTTTCTCTCCCCCCTACCTCTTTCCCACTCTCTCTAAAAATCAATGAAAAAAAATATCCTCAGGTGTGGATTAACAACAACAACAACAAAACACTTTAGCCTTCCTAACACCATGGGGGAATGTTGCTAAAATGCAGGTTCCTAAAGGTCTAATCCTTCAGATTCTGATTCAGTAGGTCTAGGAGTGGAAATCCAGGGATCTGCATTTTAATACGCACCCAAGGTGATACTGACTGACACAAGAGTTGTAACACTAAACATATTAACAACTATAAATACTTATCAGGCCCTGTTCTGAGCACTTCACGTGTATGAGTTAATCCTTGGAACAACTCTGTGAGGTAGATACTACTATTATCCCCATTTTATAAAAGGCAAAATTGAAGAAGAGAAAGATTAAAACAACAACAACAAAAAAAAAAACAGGGCTCTGCTTACTCAGTGAGAAGAGCCAGGATGAAAAACTGGGTCATCTAGCTAAAGAGCTCACAATCAACCACCTGGCTATGCTACTACATACTACCTGGACCTGCAGGGAACTGTAAAACATAAAGTACGTTCACAGCTGCTGACTCAGTAAAATCCTTCTACCCCTTAAGGGAGAACATGAGTCCCAAGAATCCCCATTTTCATATTCACCACCATCTTTCATGGAGAGGATGAAGAATTCCTTTTACATGCTATAATGAGAGAAACTGTAGAAGAATTAGCAAAAGAGACCAGGAACAGAATAAATGTTCAGAACCCAGATGCCCCCATTCTAAAGAAGTATTGCAATATTTTATGAAAGCTCTAGAGAACATGAAATAAAAGGGGAACCCTGATAGTCTCCCAGATAAAGTTAGGAGAACGGGAAAGACAAAAGTCTAGTTATTAATAAAGTTAAAACTATTTCAAACCAATTCCTACACAGGTATCTCAAATTGAAAAATTATAATCAACATTAGAGGATCTCTGAGAAACTAATTAAAAGTTCATGCCAGCCCTGACCGGCGTGGCTCAACTGGTTGGATTGTCATCACGTACACCTAAAGGCAGCAGGCTCAGTCGCCAGTTGGAATGAGTATGGGAAAAAACCGATCTATTTCTCTCTCACATCTCTCTGTCTCTCTATATATATCCCTTCCTCTCTCTCTCTCTTTTCCCTCTCTCTCTAAAAATCAATACAAACATATCCTAGGGTAAGGATTAAAATAAAAAGTCCACATCCACTAGGCAAAGAATTCTGAGACTTAACACCAAAATCATGATCCATAAAAGGAAAAATGGATAAACTGAACTTCATCAAAATTTAAATTAAAAAAAACTTTTGTTTTGTAAAAGCCTATCTGAAGAAGATAAAAAAATAGACTGGCAAAAATATCTGACAACTATGTACCTGACAAAGGACTAGTGTCAAGAATATTAAAAGATTCTCAAAACTTAACAGTAAAAGGACGACAATCCAATTAGAAAATGGGCAAAGACATGAACAGACATTTCACCGAAGAGGATATATAGAAGGCACATAATCACATGAGATGATGTTCAACATTATTAGCTACTAGTGGCCCGGTGCACAGATTCGTGCACATTGAAAGGAAATTAATTACTGCAGTTCGGCAGTAAACCAGATTCCAGGCCGAGAGTGCCCCAGCAACAACAAAACCCACGGCCAAAGGTGGAATCGCGCAGCCCCGCAAGGAATTGGGCTCCTTCTTCTCTGGTTCCAGGGGTGCATCACCCGAAAACCACCGCTGCTAAGTCACCGCAGCTCGGCAGCTCCTGTATTGAGCATTTCCCCCGCCCCCCAAGTGGTCAGTGCGCATCATATGTACTGGCCAGTCGAACGGTCAGACAGTCACCTAGCCTTTTGTAGATGATGGATAGATAGATAGATCGATAGATAGATAGATAGATAGATAGATAGATAGATAGATAGATAGATAGATAAGGGGAACACAAATTAAAATCACAATGATGTATCATTACACACCTATCAGAATTTAAGTGACAACACTAAATATTGGCCAGGATGCAGAGCAACTGGGTCACTCAGACATTGTGGGTGGGAATATAAAATGCCATTCTGGAATAGAGCTTGGCAATTTCTTAAAAAACCAAACATGTAACTACCATATAACCCAGCAACTGACCTACTGGGTATTTATCTCCTAGATTCACACAAAAACCTGTGTGCACAAATACTCACAGCAGCTTTTACTGCAATAACCAAAAACTGGAATTACCCAGATCTCCTTCAACAGGTGAATGGTTAAACAAATTGTGGTACGTCCATAACAAGGAATGGTACTCAACAACAAGTAACCAACAACTGACGCCAACAACACCTTGGATAAATCCCCAAGGAATTATGCTGAGTGGAAAAAAAAGTCAAACGCAAATGGTTGTATACTGTATGATTCCTTTTATATAACATTTTGAAATGACAATTTTATGAATGGAGGTTGGATAAGTGGTTGGCAGGACTTGGACAGCAGGAGGAAAGTAGCATGTTACGAGAAGGCACTAGGAGGAATCCTGGTAGTGGTGGAACTGTTCAGTATCTTGACTATGGTGGTGGATAAATGAACCTACACAGGTGGTGAACTTGTAGAGAACTTAGTACAGTCACACAGGCACATACAAATGAGTGTAAGTAAAACTGGATTATGTCAATGTCAATATCCTGGTAAGGATATTATACTATAGTTTTGCAAAATGTTCCCATTGGGGGAAACTGGGCACAGTGTATAGGGATTTTTCGGTATTATTTCTTACAATAGCATGTGATTTTATAATTATCTCAATTAAAAAATTCAATTAAAAAAATAAAGGCCCATGATCCCAAGAGTATAGGTGAGACCAGGCACTGCATTCTCTCACTGGGAATATAAAATGGCCACCCTTCTGGAGGGCACTTGGCAATGCCATCAAAAGTGAGAAATACACATGTACCCTTTGATCCAATGAGTCGATCTTTAGGAGAGTAATTGTAATGAATAATTTATAATGGGAGTAAAAGTTGACCTGGAAAGATAGTCAAGATATACACAGTTGTTCCATGAATATTTATGTAATCCCTGCTATATGCCAGACACTGCTGTTGCATGTCCCTGTGCTCATTAAACTATACAGTCTGGTGAATGTCCTCTGCTGGTAAACAAACAAGTGAGAAAGCACTATAGATATATTTCTGCATGTGATTGCAGATACACACACACATATATGTATATATAATATAAAATCTGGAAGGACATAACCCAAAATAATGTTAACAGAGGTTATTTCTAGAAAGTGGGGTTGTATATGTGTGATTTATTTAATTTTATTTGTTTTACTTATTTGTATATTCTAAATTTCTACAATTAACTAGTTTCACTGCTATTAATTTTAACTAGTGGAGGGGAAAAGGCTGGTCCCCACAGAGTGCTCTCTTTCTTTTTTCTCTTTTTCTTTTTAGTTTCGTTTGATTTCTGAGTACAAGCAGAGTAAAATTTTTCTAAATTCTGATTCAAAAAACTCAAAGACTTCTTCAATTAACATGAATAAACGCAAGTTAACCACTCTGGATTATCTCAGGATTTAAAAAAAAATTGTGTACATTCCTAACAATTACATTTTCTCACAAATTCAGGTTTGTAGACAATTCCTAGCCCTTAGATTGAGCTGGAGTCTCTATTTCAAGATGTTTGTATTGTTTGCTTCTGCTAATTTCTTTTTTTGATCATAAAAACAATGCAGATTCATTACAGAAAAACATTTAATGAAGATATGCAAAATAAAACCCCAACTGTAATACCATTCAACCAGATAACAATAACTATTTTAAGCCCCAGATATACTTTAAACTAATATCTATATATGTATATTTGCTAGTTCATGTGGTTACACCAAGATGGGCTCACACAACACATTCTGCTATTTAAACTGTATAATTTCCTTTTGCTAAACAATACATGTCATTTTAATGACATATTTTAACATCAAATATGTTTCTTTAATCAATCTGCTAATGGTTGAGTATTTTATCAATGGTGGACAATGAACATTTTTTTTAAACTAAACATTTGAACGTATACTTGGTTTTGTCCTTCAGTTAAAACCCCAGAAGTGGAAATGTCAGCTCAAAGGGTATACACACTTGATGCTTTGATATAAGTGGGCTCCCCAGAAGCTGTGCCAATTTGCACTCCTAATGATTGGTTTGGGCATGAAAGTGATCCAGTTTCTACATGCTCACTAATGCTGCTGACCAATGATGAAGCTAACCTTGTTCGTGGATTCTCTAGAATTTCACTTTTGGGAGGGAAAAATCATTTCAACAGATCAAAATGGAGGATGTTTGGCTGTCAGATAAATTGAAATTTTAATTTTTCAATTTCATTTTGATTGCAGAATTTAGTCAGACCCAGGAAGGCTAACAAAAGATCGTCTTTGTAGGACTCTGTATTCAATCCAATGATCTCTATTTAGATCATCATGGCAAATTTCTATCTGACATCTTCAAATCCTTGGCCTACAAAGATCAACCTTTCCACCAAGAACTCCCAGGCTAAGACAGAGGTGGCCTTTTCATAGTAACTATCAGATGGGGAGACGTAGGAATAAACGAGATGATGATGCTGGCTTCATGTTCCTGCTCCAAGGCACAGTACTGCAGCCCAGCACCCAGCACATATCAAATGGTCCAGAAATATCGTTTACTATTAGTGTTCTATTATAAGGAACGTAACTTTAACATGACATAATGAGGACTTAAATAACAGCTATTTTAATCCCTTTTAATTTTGCTGATTTGCAAAGGAAACTGATTCGCAAAGCTGGGCCTGGGACTCAGGTCTCAATGCAGTCTGATATGCTGCTTTCCCTCACACTATTTTGTCTGTTGGTGGGTTTTCTCTGTGCAGAGTGAAAGCGAGAGACAACTTAATTCACACAATTATGCTTAATCAGAGCAATCTGCAATTTGAGATTTAAGTCTACATGCTCAAAATATAGTAGTTGGTTTATAGAGATCTGCCTGGTTAAGTAATACTTCTCTAAAGCAGGTATTTTAAGTTGCAGGCTAAAAGCAAATGGGTTTATATCCACCTCAAAAGATGATGAATTATTGATTATAAATCTCTACTCTAATAGAGGGTTTCTGATTGCATTAGATGGAGAGTTGAAGACTAATTAAAAATGTTCATATACATTCATCACCGTTGATTGTGCATAATCCACCGCTCAAAGTATAAGCGTGGCACCTTCTCTAAAATGACAGAGGAAACAGATGAAGTTCCACTCAGAACTCCCTGAGGCCATCTGTCTTGATTTCAGGGTAAATGGGCTTTCCCTAATAACCTAAATCACAAACAGAGTGACAGTTCCAAAACCCTGGACCAAATTTTACTCTTCTCTCTGAGCAGGGGCCAGGCCTGGTCACGTGGTAGATGATCAATAAACAATTACAGATGGACTGATAAATAGGTCTATGGGCATACTTTAGGGAATTTCAAAACTAATTTGTCTAGATGTCTACATAATTGGAAGTCATAATGTGTGTTCCAGTGAGCTAAAGGAAATAGATCCCATATGCCATCCCAAACAGCCCTCAAAGTAGTTCCTTCAAATATGTGCTCCAGCCCTATGGTGAGTGGTTAGTACTGATCTCTCGCCATCCCTTGGAGGCTACAGTTACCTTGCAGTCCATAGTGTTGCACTCACCCAGGAAAACATCATCAGGTAAAACACTGGCAGGTACTTTTTAACAAGGAAAGATGGTGGTCCTCACCTCTGTCCTCTAAGGAAGCCTCCACTCACCATACATCACAGTGACCAATACATGGCCTCAACTATAAAGGGAAGGGTAGGAGGAGGCTGACAGTCGGTCTGTGTTCTGCTACTCCTCGGGAAATATCTGTCCACCGACTCCACCTTATCCCAGAAATCCACCACCACCGGCCCCTCTCTGACCTGATTCAGGAGTTAGAATCCTTACCTACCTTCAGAATGTGAGGGTAGAAGAGTCAATCCTCAGCCCATTACGCTGCCTGAAAAGTGCCCCAGTGCTTGAGGAGCATTTACCCATCTTTCTCCAGGAAGCCCTGGTGGCACCACTGTATATCTGCAGTGGAAACAGCCAGGAAAGTGGGGAAAGGAACAGTATCTGGTCCATGGAACCTGCACAATGGAGGCTTAAAACTTAAAATCCAGTTGAGGACATTTGTCATACTAGCTTTTGATCTGCTTGCTGTATAAAGAATCTGACGAATCTAAATGGATTGGGAATTATGTAATCTACATTAATAGCAAGGAAAAGAGTTTTGAAATTAATGGTACTTCAACACAACAATTATAAACCTAAGGTGGAAAAGGGAGAGAGAGAAAATGATACTCTAAGCTTGAACAGTCATCCTAATTTAATAAAAGGACAACACTAAGAATAGACCGAACAATAGCAAAATTGTTACGCAGCTGCCCGACCTCTGCTTTTTGAAAAACAATCAAATAATCAAACTGCAGCATTGAATGGTGCAACACCACACATTAAACAGTTTTTGTTCCTTCCCTATGAAGTACCAGCAAGTGAAATTTACATTTTCTATTTTGTAACTTTCTTATACATTCTTATATACATACTAGAGGCCCGGTGCACGACATTTGTGCACTGGAGGGAGAGGGGGCCCTCAGCCTGGCCTGTGCCCTTTAGCAGCCCAGGAGCCCTTGGGGGATGTCCAACTGATGGCTTGGGCCCGCAGTTGGACATCCTTAGTGCTGCTGAGGGAGAGGCTCCCGCCACTGCCGCTGCGTTCACCAGCCGTCAACCGGCTTGGGGCTGAGCGGTGCTCCCCCTGTGGGAGCACACTGACCACCAGGGGGAAGCTCCTGCGTTGAGCGTCTGCCCCATGGTGGTCAGTGCACATCATAGCGACCGGTCGTTCTGCCATTCAGTTGATTTGCATATTACCCTTTTGTTAAATAGGATTCCTATGTTGTTGTTTTTTGCTTTTTTGTTTTTTAAATATACTTTATTGATTTTTTCAGAGAGGAAGGGAGAGGGATAGAGAGCCAGAAACATCAATGAAAGAGAAACATTGATCAGCTGCCTCCTGCACGCCCCCCACTGGGGATGTGCCCGCAACCAAGGTACATGCCCTTGACCGGAATCGAACCTGGGACCCTTCAGTCCACAGGCCGACACTCTATCCACTGAGCCAAACCGGTCTGGCTATGTTGTTGTTTTTTAATTTTTGCCTCTTTACCTCAGGCCCTGGAGGTCCAGATTCTGGCCAAGGCTCTGTCCCCAAAAAGATCAATGTAATTTACATAAGTGTCAGCAGGCCTCCATTTTCTCCTTAATTTATTCAATAAATTCTACTCAGCACCAGGGCCTGTGCTAAGTACAAAGAATGTGACACCGTACAAGTCACACATGTTCCCTGTTCTTATGGAGCTCAGAATCTATAACCATTAAGTTTAGATATGAAATCAACAATCCCTTTTCATTTCTCAAGTTTTTTACTTGACTCTTCTTTTTCCTGATTCTTATGACTCTATCTTCACCTTTTTCATTTCTATTATTAATCACCTTCAGTACTCCCAAAACAGCCAGTGCCATATGAAAATTGTATTCTCTAATGTAGGGATTTAGCCAGATTGGTTCACAAGACAAGAGGAGGATTGTGCAGAAGAGGGTGTCTATAGAAATTAAGGCCTCAAAAGAACAGACAGCAGACCAGCCCTATTTTAGATGAACACCGATTGTGAATAAAGAGTACAGATGGAAAACGGGCAGGGAGAAGAGAAAGCATAACCAGTTCCTCCTTCTCAAAAATTGGAACCTGATCCCCTGAAAGTCTGGTCACTGGGTCATTCAATCCTGATTGCTTAATGAACGTGTACAAATCAGCAGGTACTCTGCGTGGGTGTTCCAAATGCCCTAATTATGACCAAGTGGAGGCCTTTTAAAAAATCACACCTTTATTGAAAAGGTTGCTGGCACATCGTTTATTAAAACACCTCGGCTCCCAACTACATTAGGAACATGATAATTATCTTCACTCAAAATTTGCTTTACAACACTTGAAATGCTTCGAACTCTAGGATGATAACAGAATATAAACAAAAGGACCATGCATTAAGGCTCCTGGGGCCATTACTGTGTTGCTGCAGCTCAAAGTGAAGAGCTCTCCCTTTGGGAATAATGAACAGAAAAGAAAATGCAACAATTGCAGTCATCATTATAATATTATTAGCAGCACCTAACTTTTCTTGAGTCGTTACCATGTGCCATGCACTGTACTAAGTACTTTTTTACATGCCCTAAGCTCAGAGAGACTGGATAACTAGCCAAAGTCACCCAGCCAGGACATGTCAGAGCAGGGACTTGAACCCAGACTTGTCTGGCTCCCAAATCTACCCTGTTACTCACTATACTGCAACCAAAGAGGTAATGTCAAAGGAGGGAAGGGCGAGGCAGGAAAGAGAAGGAGTTGACAATTGCAAACATCTTTATTTCCCCCAAAGCATAGTTTACAAGACTAAAAACCATTAGAATCGCAGAGGTTGAATGTTGAACCACTAGAGAACCCAAAAAGGAATTCCAAAGGATTCCCCTAACAGGTGTCAGAAAGTCTGCCTTCTCTCCCAGGACTGGTAAAATTTGAACAAAGAGAAATAATGAAGCTGTTGCATGAAGAAGTGATTCACCAAGAAGGTGCCTACCTGAGGACCCGCAGTGGAGTCACAAGTTATCCAACAAACATGTATTGTATGCCTACTGTGTGCCAGTTGCCAAGCCACTGCCCTGGTTATGGGCTCTAGCCTCCGTGTGCTGAAGAGAAATCACAAAACCCAAGTGAGGAAGAGAACTTTGTATACAGAATCATGAAGGGGAATGAGCTGGACTGATAGAAGCTACTCCAGGAATGCTGGCCTTGAGTGCTCAACTCAGACGAGTACCTCTCAGTTTGAGACCTTCCAACCCAACCCCAAGTCCAGTTGTATTATAGCAGTGGTTCTCAACCTTCCTAATGCCGCAACCCTTTAATATAGTTCCTCATGTTGTGGTGACCCCCAATTTCATAGTTACAAATTGAACATAATTAAAGCATAGTGATTAATCACAAAAACGATATGTAATTATATATGTGTTTTCCGATGGTCTTAGGCGACCCCTGTGAAAGGGTCATTCGACCCCCAAAGAGGTCGCGACCCACAGGTTGAGAACCGCTGTTTATAGTAAGAACAGTATTAACGTTCAAAGCATTGAATTGTAACTTTCTATTCAATAACTGAAAGCTGAGAATCTTTCTTAGAAGATCATCCCCTTGAGATGGAAGAATGAGAAGCTATCCTGGTTATTAAGCACTAGGAAAAAGCTCCCGCCCCTCCAAGAACAAGAAAGGTCCAGCACTATTTCAAGTTTCAACATGGCCTTGCCTCGTCTTTGAAGAACTCAAAAGTAAAAAACAAGTCGTGGCCTAGTGGAGTCAAATAAATCTGGCTTCACATTCCAGCTCTGCCACCTCCTGTGTCTATAGCTTTAAGCAAAGTACTTAACTTCTTTGGCCCCAATTTCCTCAGTTATAAAGCAAGGGATAATAACCTTGCCATCTAACTGCTATCTTATGAGCATTACATGAGTGTACTCTTCATCACACTGTGGCGCGTGCCCCGCCCACAGCCCCTACTAAAGGAAGTTGGTAATGTTCCCATGCAATTCTTGAGGGCATCCTTAGAAAATGATTTTCTGTACACACACACACACACACACACACACACACACCATTGACCTGAACATGGAACTGAACATGACAGGACAAGAGTGGGAACGAATCCCTAGACTGCCCATCAATGTGTGATATGGTTAAACCTCAGGGAGATGACCTATTAACTCAACCATCCAACTTCTCTCAGACATTTGAACTAGAAAGTAAAGCTAGCCTGTAGGGCAGTGAAGCAGATAAGCCCCAAGACAGACTAGCAATTTGAGACTAGCTGGGTTAACGGTGGGTGAGGGCAGGCTCCCAGAATGACAGCCACAGGCCCTCAGCAAACACTCCTGGAACCAGTGGGAATCCAAACAGCCTTCTGATTCCAGCCTCCAGGTGTCCAGATCCCCTTGGTCCCTGCCTTTCCTGAAGCCCAGCTGTTCCTCTTCCTAGCACCTAACAATAAACCCCTACAACCTGAGGTCTCAGGGGCGTATCTCTGCTCTTTGCAACCAGAGATAAGGCAGTTATGGAGCCTACACCCACATGAAGGGCAGAGAATCACTGGCCAGGTTGCCTTGTAGGAGCTCACTGAACAGACTGGGAGGGAGAGAGGATATGATCCACCCAGCAAAGAAAGGCTCCAGATGCCTTTCACAGAAGCAGGCCGCCAAAGTTAACAACTCACAGAGGGAACACCCCTGTAATAAGTAGTATATATCCTTAAGAAGTTCCCTGAAATACCTAGTAAAGTCCAAAATCCCTCATACCCTTGCCACCACTAACAGCCTCCTTATGGGGGGTGAGGGTGAGGGGTGGGGGAGATAACACTCTAACACTTCTAAAGATTAAAGCAAAGAAAAATGTGGTTTTTTTCTTTGAGATACATTTTCATTAAGGGACAAAAAATACAAACCAGACTATGCAAGCCCCCTCAAAGCAAAAAATAAAACAATGACAAAAAGCCATAAAGCAAAGGCTCCCTGTTCCCCCACCCAAATCCATAATCTGGAAAACGACACTCAAAATAACTAGCCGCATCAATCATGCCGGAGCCATTACACAAAGCTTTTCCAACACCCGCCTCCTCCTGGCCTGGCCTCCAATCCCATGCCAGCGTTTCAGAGCACCTTGGAGGTCCCTTTCCATTTATCATTTATTTTATTAGCTGGCTTGCAACCCAATTTGTTCCACTTCATGTTTCTGGTTTAAATATGTGAGCTCTATACTTCAACAGAATGGACAATGGGTTTCAGAAGACAGTGTCGATGTGTACTTCATAGCTACCTGCTTCAGTGCCTCTCTCAAATCTGCATATAACATAGAAAATGTGTTTGCTGTAAATTATTTAAAAGAGGCCGCCGACGAGCATTTTTGCATCAATCAGACCTGAAGAAGGAGTCAGGGTTTCTCTAACAGGCCAAAGCGTAATTTATCTACATTTACTCTTCGTCAGACCACTACTCAGCTGAGCTTGAAAACTGTTATTGCTGTTAGCTTTTCCTCTAACCACCCGAAGAACTGGGCTCAAAGCAGCTGTGGTTTTGATAAAGTTTTCACTTCTCACAGAGGTGGGGGTGAACAGAAAATTTCAGATCTAAAGTCATTGTCCTGGGTCCATTCCATGCATTATGAGAAACACCTGACCTAACACACTTAGGCTTCTGTTTTGAGCTACAGGATTTTTATGCTATTCTATCATTGTACAAGATTCAACGCCTCCCTGGCATTGAGTGGCAATAGCCCCAGGTGATAAGCAGTGAATCACAACAAACTCCAAGGAGTATTTTCTTGCAGCCTTGAAATAAAATCAGAATCTTTGAAGCTAGTAAACCTTCTGAGGGCTGAACATCTCAAGGTTATTTATTTCTAAGTTTCTCTGGGAAGGACATAAACACAATCAAAAGAAATGTGGTTTATGATGAACAGATTCTCTTAGTGCACGATAGTTCATGTTTTAATTGTCAGGACATTATACTAAAGCATTTCAGACCTTCAACTTCTCATCCACTATGTTCTCCCCCCCAAAAAAACAGAACTCATTTTCCAATAGGGTTTGAAAAGTGCAGAATTAAGAAGCAAAAGACAGCTTCAAGGAAAAGCTATGGTTCTGCATTATTTTTATATGATGAAATTGATAAATGCACTGAATAGATTTAATTCCTCATTATGCCACAAAGAAACATTTTCAAAACATTTATGCAACAAATGGCAAATAACATTTTAGGAGCTTCAGTAACTTTAAGTGGGTTTTTTTTTATTTGTTGGTTGTTATCTGCCCAAGCCCCCAACAGCCCCAATTCAAGAGTGGGACCTACCAGCCTGCGTCACATGAGCCAGGCTGCCCTGTTCCCCCCTTTACTGACTGGTCTGCAAATATGGACCTATGGGCAGAGCCCATCAAATTTTCTCCCTTAGGAATTTAAATCAGAATGGGAAAATTCTAAATGAGTTTCTCTAGTTGCTTCAAGAACTGGGACATAAACACAGAAGGAATAAAGCAGCCCAGTTTAGCTATGTGGAATTCTATTCAAAAATAGAATTGAGTGGTGAGCTGGCATTCCCAATCCTGGTCTAAGGGCAGGTTGAGCCTGGGTTCCCTATGACACCAGAATCCTTCCCAAAAATTTCCCTTTTTATTTAACCTAGTAGAAGTTTTCCTTGATTCCAAGCTATTTCAATCAGGGCTAGGGCTAAAGTAGCAGAAGATTGGCATGCAGGTTAAGTAAAACTGGAATGATCCTTCAGCAAGTGAAAATAAAATAATCATCAAAATGCAGAGTCAGAAAACTTACTTTGATCACAAGAGATGGCACTGACATGCCATTTGAGAATTTGATTCCTACTTCTGTCATGTATTTATTATACCATCTTAGTTCAAAATCAAAGAGCCTCAAGTCTCTCTGTGTCAAAGGGGTAACACTTCCCTTCCAAGGTCATTTCCTGCTGGCCTCCCTGCTCCCAACAATATTGACACACAGTGGCAAGAATCTCTCACATTTTCCCTTGAGTGTTAGTTTGCTCACATTAAGCTTCCAGCTGCTTGATGTGTCAAATTAAAATTCCCGATAAAGTGCTGCATCCATCAGTTCTGCATTACCTAAGGACTGTCATTACCCATTAGGCCTAAACTCACAGTCAGTCCTAGGGCCAGCCCTCGTCTTCATTACCCCATGGTCACCAGACTCCTTCACACTCCAAGTTTAAAGCACGGTGCGCACTGGTGCTTCCTCTCAGAAATGAGGAAAGAGAATAGATCCCGGAGTCTGCACACTTGGATACCAATTGTGATTCTTCTAATAACCAGTTATCTTTTCATTTCTACAGGCCTTCTCCATAGACTAAAGATACGGGGACTTGACCACTGACTTTTAGCTGTTTTTCTGCCCCAACACATCTAAGAGGTGTAGCAAGAACACAGCGTGGTGGGATTTGAACACTTAAGTAATGACATAAGAAAACCAGATAAAATATGTCACATTAACTGAGCAGACTATCCAAGAGTGAGATTGCTATTGGCTTGGCAGGCATCACAGCAGCGACAGAGTTTGGGCTGAGCCATGAAGGAAAGAAGACGTGGATCAATGGAAGGACAGGCGCTTATGTCACCTAAGTGTTCACTTGTATGTTCGTTGTTGACAAATGGTATTAATAAACCACGGGGAGGGGGACACATATTAAGAGATTATACTGGGGAGGAAGAAGAAAGGAACTATTCTAAAACTGTATCAAGCACTTCGTGAGAAAGCTTTGTGTAAGGCAAAGGATAGTGCTAAAGGGGGAACCCAGAGATAAGGGGGCCTGCTCCACTAGCGTCTCACCCCTGAGGACAGGCACCATCTCTGCTCTGCTCACATTGGACTCCCAAGCCCTAAGAGCACCTAGCTGAATGCTCGATAAATATTTGTTGAAAGAATACATAAATATAGCCCCTACCTTTAAAGACATAATTTTTTAAAATGGATAATAAAAGAGAACATGTGCCCTTCCTTTCCAAGATCCCTAATAAATGTGGTAACAATTTCACTTAAAGGGAGCCCTGTTTGGAATCATAAGGGGAGGAATGTATACCCCACACAATAACCATTTTACGCGATAAATGATCAAATCCCACCACGTTAGCAAGTAAACAAATCTGTCACTTGGCTCATTCTCTATGCTGATGCATTAGCAAAGAATGAGCCTTTTAATAAAAAAGAATAATTCACCCCACAATGTAAGCCCAAGAACTCTCTGAAATATATATTAATTTGCTTCAAAATGCCTCCGCCTCTTAAGTTGATTTTCCCCTCCAACTGCCTCAACCACAGGCAATTATGTCACACACACCAGATCCATGAGGTCCAAATGACAAACAGTCCCCTTAAACCAAAAGTATTGCCATAGCAACAAAGGGACCACATTTGCCGTTCTCTACCTGCCATGGCCCAATCAATTATTTAACATGCCTATACTGCAGTGACACCGTATAAATGATCATGTTCATTAGCAGCGAGAGTTGGCTCAGGGAAAACCACAAACGCCAGACAGCTAAATTGATCACAAACCTAACACACACACACACACCTTGATGGTGATGTTCAAGATCACAGCACAAAGGGAAGGAGGGAGAACAGTATGTTCTTAATGTTAAACGTTCACTTTAGAATTGTACGAGCATACAAATCTCCCAGCTCTTACTTTTAAAAAAGGAAAACAGATAAATTGATTTTATAGATATAGCACACGTTATCAAAAGTTGCTAAAGCACCGAAGATCAGATGAGAAGATGAGAGAGCCAAAGGATGAAATTCATCTTAAACTTGTTTTGTGGTTTTGGTTATAGGTTTTGTTCTGTCCCATTTTGTGGCTTATTTCTCATTAGGAGAACAGGCAGGGGCTGGAAAATTGGATTCTGAAGCGAATGTACAGCAGCCAGCTGTGACCACCTTCTCATTGAACTTGGTTAAATCTCTACCCACTTCCCACACGGAGATCCCCGAACAGAGAATAGGACAGCCATATAGTTTCAAGAGAAAGGAGAGAGATTCTCTCATTAAGAAGAAACAGAGACTGAGTTCAGGACTTCTGCAATTCACTCTGGGACACACCTCAAAATCTTAAGGCCAGCCCTAACCAGTTTGGCTCAGTGGATAGAGCGTCAGCCTGCGGACTGAAGGGTCCCAGGTTCGATTCCAGTGAAGGGCATGTACCTTTCTTGCAGGCACATCTCCAATAGGGGGTGTGCAGTAGGCAGCTGATCAATGTTTCTCACTCTCTATCCCTCTCCCTTCCTCTCTGTAAAAAATTAATAAAATATATATTTTTAAAAAAATCTTAAGGCCAATATGACTAAACGCAACAATTCTCTCTTAAACCACCTAGCGGTGTACCTTGTGTCTACAGTGGCCTGGTACCAGGATCAGTACTGAAGGCTGCAGTCAGCATTGGGGCTGGAGTGGAGGGAGGGGGGATGGTTTTCAACTCACTTTGTTGTGCTCTTTCTTGTCACCCCTCAGAAAGAGGAGGAGAGGCTAGCCCTCTGAAAGACTCTAATTTATTTATAATAGAAAGCTTCACACAGACAAGAGTTTATATTTGGTTAAAAATAACTAACATGGCCCAGAAAGGAAATCTCTTTCGACAAATTAAAAGCCACATATAAAAACCTAAAAAAAAACATTCTTACAGAGTCCCAATGATGTTCTTCTAATTGTAGCCTTCTGTCTCTATTTTTCTAAAATCTAGCTTGCCACAAGCTGCAGCTATCAAACTTTGATTACAGACTGCAGAGATAACTTAATAATTTATGAAAACTGTAGTTTTCTAGTACAGTAGTCTTTTCATCACAAATATTAATTTTTATGTTGTAAACACAAGAAAACCTCTTAAAATATTATGATATACAATTATTTCACTGTCCCTATGAAAAATATTTTGTGAACATAAACATTTGATATTCACCCAAAATAACTGTTTTCCCCTTAAAATCTATGTTCCCTGAGAAAAGCATCACAAATACTTAAAATGATGTCTAGGATGGTCTATACACCACAAATTCCTCCCATAAAGAGATAAATTATCAAGTAAAGAAGCTAAGCATTTACAAGCACTTCACACAGTGGTATAATTTTATGTACCCACATAAAATAAAAACATGTGTCTTGGGTTATCATTTACACAACTAAAAATCTTGCTGATTACCATATAACAAGGCCTAAGACAGATAACCTCTCACATCTGACAGGACACAGGACGTGAGTCATCACCACTGTGCTTTTCCATAATTGAGTGAACGCCTTTAGACAATTGGTCAAATATCTGCCTCTCATTTCCCATCACCTGACAGGCATGCAAATAATATCATGGGACCCACAGAAAGCAATAAGCTCTAAGGAAGTCCTTTTGAAGTTTTTAGTATTTATGTCTCTCTTACCTAATAATGCTGGTTGGCAATATAGTAAATGGAATCCATAAATGACATTTAGAAGCAAAGTGAGTTTTCTTCTTTCAGCTGATAAGGACGTCATAGTTGCTGGACACACTACCTCCCTCTACCTTCTTGCCAACTGCAGGCACTCTCATTTGTCGCAGAACTAATCATTGCAATATACTATGGAAGGCTAAATAATGTTACACTTTTACATATTTCCCTTGAATTTTGCTTATAAATTACTTCTACCACTTACAATGAAGTGAAGACTACACAGAAGTAATATAGCAAAAATAAACTTCAAAATGTCCAGTAGCAAAGTGATCCCATATGAGTGTAGATATTTGTATTATATACCATTATTTAAAATGGCACAAGACAGTAATCAAAATAGATAAAGGAACAGAATAGAAAGTCCCAGAAGTACAGCCCCATGTAGACAGTCATGATTTTCAACAAATGCACCATAGCAATCCAATGGATAAAGAAAAATGTTTTCAACAAATGGTGTGGGAATAACCAAATATCGATACAGAAAAGTATTAACCTTGACCCCTACCTCACACACACTGACTTGCAATGTAACAGATACATTGTAAACGTAAAAGCTAAACCCATACAGGTTTTAAGGGAAATGTAGATTATCATCATGACTTTGGGGTGGGCAAAGGTCGCTCAGGCAGGTCACAGAAAGCAATAATATAGGAAAAATAACAAATATAACTGTCAAAATTTAGAAATTTTCAAAGACACAGTTAAGAACATGAAGAGTCGAGTTACAGACATGAGATCTGCAAAACATATGCCTGACAAACAATTGGTACCCAGATATATAAAGAACTCCAACAACTCAAGAGATAAATACAAAGTGGGGGGGTCTCTTTAAATGCATTTACATGTATCTACACAAAACATAAGGAGTAGCTGTACCAAGTACAGTATTTTAGAAGTAAACAAAGAAGCAAGGAGCCCTGCAGTGCAGTCTACCTCTGTACTGGCCTTTGGTTGGCCACTTTTATTCCTTGCCCCATCCACTATTTACTTATTTGTCAGCCAGAGGTAAATTTCATACAAGAATACGTTCACAAATGGTGCTCTCAGTCTTCAAGGGCAGAAGTCACACCTGCTAATGTGTTTTGTGCCATCCCTGGCTCAGTGCCCCATGAAGGTAAAGAGCCTGACAAATGCTTCCAGTGTTGCCAATGGCTGAAAGAGTGTGCTCCCCATCTCATCTACTCTTCTCAAGTAACATTTATTAAATATTCATTTGTACAAGGGTAGCCCATGGTAGGGACTATTTGTTTTCCTCCCAAAGAATGTCTAATACTGCCCACAGGGAGGAATTTCATCCAAATCTAAAAGGATGGAAAACTGTTGTTTTAAGGGTTTCCTGGCTTTATCTTGGGGAAAAGGTTCTACGAGGAATGTCCCTTCATAGTGATGGGTAGTTTTTAGGGAAAGCTGGCTGGGGACAGAGAAGTATATAGCTGACTGGTGGGGAAATGAGCTTTTCTAACCTTTGAGTTGCCTTTTTTTTCCTCTGTCTCTTTAAGGGTCCAGACAATCCTGAGAGACTGGTTCCAGGTCTCATAGGTTCCAATTCCCAATGACGAATATTTGTTTAGCCCATAATTCTAAGCTTTGTAAGACTAAAAAAGTCATGCCTTGATCCTGAGGACCTTTCTACTTATGTATACTGCTTAATTTTTGGTTCAACCAATGATTGTGGCTCCTTGGTATGTGACTGCTCACCTAGAGGGCAAGTAGAAGGCAACCTGTTCTTTCCCATACCCAGTCCTTTCACCCATAGCTCCAGCCTGGGACCACACACAGCCACTCATTTAATCTTAGTTCCTGTGCTCCAATGAGGAACCTATACTAGTAGACAGGCCAGATCCCACCCCAACTTAAAAGGCTAACAATTCCAGGTCCAACAACCTAAGGAGACAGTGCTGGCCAGTGGTCAGACCTCGGTAAACATTACCATACTGCCCATGAGAGCAGATCTCCAGAGTCTTTCTCCCCTAAGTTACTATGCCTGCCTTAGTCTTTCCTAGATCTTAAGTTCCCAAGAGGTTGTTTTTCTTTTTAATATTTTAATTTGTTTGTTTGTTTGTTTGTTTGTTTTTTAGAGAGAGAGCTTGGGAGGGAAAGGAAGGGAGAGAGAGAGAGAAACATCAATGTGAGAGCAAAACATTGATTGGCTTCCTACTGCATACTCCCTACCAGGGGATTGAGCCTGCAACCCAGGCAGGTGCCCTGACCAGAAATAAAACCAGCAACCTTTTGGTGCATGGCACAATGCCAACCAACTGAGCCACACCAGCCAGGGCAAGAGGTTTTTCATTGGTAAATGTTGCTCTTCTCTAAGATTAAATAAATATTGAGTTATACAAAAGCATGGAGCCAGAGAAAATTATGCAATCCTGTTACATAAACCCTACTCTGGTTCACTAGTTTCATGTCTATGCCTCTTCCAAACCTTTTCATAAACCTGCCTGGTAAGGTCTGCCTGCCTGCTCGCCTTCCTACACCTCCTCTAGTCCTCACCTTGAAATGGCTCCTTCTGTTTTCATTCTATATTCTGTTTTCTCCTTCTGGATCATTCAGACTGAAGTGTCTTGGGAAAGACACTCTGATGTCAGTACTACTCCTGCTTCTAGGATCAGAACATTTACCTTCACTGTATAAATAATATATAACACAATCTCTCTAGTGAGCACCAGCTTACACCATCCTTCCCAACTCCTGATCACCTCTCTCCTTGCAAATGTCTCCATCTTTCTCTCTCAGAGTCAAAACTATGGATCTCAAAGAGTTTTCACTCATGGTGGGGGGAGGGGAGAGCAATGGAGGCTTTTCTACAGGTCGTTATAACTTTGAAAATAAATAATAAAAAGATCATAGATGCCCCTTGTCCATTTAGTAATCCAAGAAAGCATTGCCTATAAAAGATGACATAAATCTAAGATCATCTTCCATACCATTTAACAAGGCATAATGATATGAAAATAAAAATATATTAGATAACTCCTTAATTAGCAAATAATAATAAATGCATACATTAACTGAAAGTAAGTAATAAATGAAAAATTTGGGTTAAAAATAATACACAATGTTTAAACTTTTCAAAGAACGTTTTTCTTCTTTTCTAGTTTCTACCTCACTCATTATCTTTCTTTTAAAAATTAGACATAGCTCTCACAGCATATACAGCGATAGTGGTACAAGTCCCTGGATTAAGCAGGGCTACTCTGGGTGGGACATCTCAGTTAGAAACAAGTACTTC
Organism: Myotis lucifugus; assembly: GCF_000147115.1. Lineage (NCBI taxonomy): Eukaryota > Metazoa > Chordata > Mammalia > Chiroptera > Vespertilionidae > Myotis > Myotis lucifugus. The sequence continues at coordinate 19,785,097 of NW_005871049.1, read as the reverse complement.
TTGTTAAAGTATATGGAAGTCTCATGTTTGATTAAATGTTAATGGAATGTCATACTTGACTTCCTTTTAGTAGAGGAGGGAAGATGTGTTCTGTTTCAGGTATCAAAGTTGGTTTGTAAATAAACTTAAGAAACTATTACCACAGTTATAAACCTCTTCCCATATTACATAACTGGTTTCATATTTTTTGTTTTGAAATTTAGCACTCTATGAAGATATGTTTGTTTGTTTTTATTTAGTGGAAATATTTCCCTGGCAAAGGTGACAGAAAATTCAGTAGAGCCTCACAGTCACAGCACATATTTTATTAACCATCCTGTTCCAAAAAAAAAAAAATCATCCCTCTCTACATACTCTCTACCCAAGTCAATTCCTTCCACCCATTTCCATTGGAACTCTACCCCAAAATATAGGTCGTGCCTGCCCTCATGCAAGAACATGATTTATTAATGCAAATGTGGGAGAACCTGAGACCTGACCTTTAGTTTTCTGAGACAACCATGTGGCAAATACCTGTGCATAAGTCTGACCAAGTCCTGGCAGATTATCAGTCTCTTGGGTATAGCATAATATTTCCTACTTTATTAAGAAACCTTTTTTCAAGTCTAACTGCTAATTCTTTCAATATCTAACTCTAAGTAAATGAAATTGGTTTGTAGGTGGTCCAGAGCACAGAAGGTTTTAAAACTTTTACATGTTTAGAAACCCCAAATTATTCAGTGTTAGCTAACCATTACATACATAAGATTTTTTTGTGGCCATCAGTTTATTATTAATGGTCTTGAACAACATACAATTTTGTTGTCAGTCCACAGCACATAAGGAGAGCTAAAAACCCTCTACCAGGCAGTGCTGAAGTACAAGGAGAAACAGATAATCTGAACAGAACTATATCCATCAAACCAATAATTACTAACCTTCCAAAACAGAAACACCAGGCCCAGATGGGTACACTGATGGATTCCACTACATATTTAAAAAGGAAATTACATCAATTATCTACAATCGCTTCCAGAAGTTAGAAGCAGAGAGAATACTGCCTAACTTATCCTATAGGCCAATATTACCCCCTAATATTTGTTTAATATTTTTATTTTTGAGAGAGAGAGAGAGAGAGAGAGAGAGAGAGAGAGAAACATTGATGTGAAAGCATAACATCAATCAACTGCCTCCTGCACGCCCCTACCAGGGGTCGAGCCCCCAACCTAGGCCTGTGCCCTGACCGGGAATCGGACTGGCAACCCTTTGGTGCACAGGATGACGCCCAACCAACCGAGCCACACCGGTCAGGGCTTACCCCCACTATATTAAAACCAGACAAAGACATTCTATAGATGAACAAAGATGCAAAATTCTTCAACAAAATATTAGCAAATTAAACCCAGCAATGTACAAAAAAAAGCATGTGGTACAGAAGGATAAGCTTGGGCTCAGGAGGGTTTGAGATTCAGTCTGCCGCATACTATTCAATGGCCTTGGGCAAGTCACGAACCTTACTTGATCATAATTGACATCTGCCTACCTACTGTACGGTATTAAATAAATCAAATAAGAAAAAAATGTGAAAAAAGCACATCAGATTATATTGTTACTCCAAATTAGGAAGCACTGATGTAATGAACAGCAACAATGGTACTCTGAGTGATTAGAGTCAAAAGTAGAAGTAACCACCTGGCTGGTGTTGCTCAGTGGTTGAGTGCAGACCCATGAAACCAGGAAGTCATGGTTTGATTCCTGGTCAGGGCACTTGCCCGGGTTGTGGGCTCGATCCCCAGTAGGGGGTGTGCAGGAAGCAGCTGAACAATGATTCTCTCTCACCATTGATGTTTCTATCTCTCTCTCCTTCTTCTCTCTGAAATCAGTAAGAACATATCCTATACAATAAAAGGCTAATATGCAAATCGACCAAAGGGTGGAATGACTGGTCACTGTGATGCACACTGACCACCAGGGGGCAGACACTCAACACAGGAGCTGCCCCCTGGTGGTTGATGCACTCCCACAGGGGGAGTGCCGCTCAGCTGGCCAGTGCAGTGGCCTCGGGGGATGTCTGCCTGCCGGCTTAGGCCAGCTCCTGACTGTGAGAGGGCACAGGCCTGGCTGAGGGACCCCGCCCCCCCCCCCCCAGTGCACGAATGTCATGCACCAGGCCTCTAGTTTTTTTTTTTCCAGAGAGTAGAAGTTACCAAAATCAAAGCCATAAGTTTAATCTTGTACTGGCTTCAAATCACACTGGTATTCATGGCAACAGACCACAGCTCCAATACCAAGCACCCACCTCAAGGATGCACAGGCGCCACCAAGACCTGACCCAAGCTCCCAGGAAAATGACTTAAAGATTCAGGTCCTGCAGACAGTGGCAGACACGGCATCTCTCAGGCACTACCTAAGTGCTTGACAACACTGCCATCCTATGCTTTTGCAGAAGCTGCTTTTACATAAGTGTTCTGGCAGACTGCTTTACCGGAACCTAGTACATAGCCACCAATTTATTTGAAAAAGGGAGAAAACAGATACAAAAAATTTTCATTACCCACGGGATATGTCACAGTTAATGGTAATTAATCAAACTTTTTTTCTCTTCGTGTAGAAAACCAGCCACATAAATAAACCATATCAGGGATCAATGAAGCATTTGTTTCATCCTGTAAGAAAAAAATTAACTGGCAGAATGCTATGCAGATTTTCTGGTGTGTTTCAAGAAACTCATTTTCAGGGAAAGGTGCTTTATTTTTACTTAAAGAAAGAAATCCATAACCTCTTCTAAATTTGTTTTCTCCACCATAATTACATTCTTTTATATATGTGTACACACATATTAACACAGGTGCACTTGATTATAAACACACACTTAAAAAATTTTAGGTTAGTGCCATAAAATAGGAAGATAACGTTTTAGGAATTTGAGTATTTTAGGAAAGCAAATCTTGTTTGAAAATGTTTCTGTACATCTAAATAGCATAACTATACTTATAAAAAATGTCTAACTTCTCAACTCATGTCTACTGAACAAAATAAAGGAAAACTGCCCCCTTCATAAAGGGCCAATTTATTCTGTCAACTGACCTAAATCTGGGTGTTTGTATTACCTTTATTGCTGCTGGTGTCACCAAAATTCAAATTCCATGTATTTTGCTATCCTTTCCCAAATTAAACCCTATAGGGAGCTTCACTTTTATGATCTTTAACAAATCAATATTTGCACAGTAAGACATATTTAAATGAGTGCCATTTAAGCCAACATTCCTGATACATAGCCAAGCTGCTGAAGTACTTTTCGGTGCCTCAGCAATGGCTATGACCTAAAAATACCCTAAACAGAAAGTGTGTCTATGGGAAGTAACCTATTTGGAAAACATATAATTTAACACTGCCAACTATTTCATTTCTCTTAATCTGATTTGAGATTATCTCAGCCCTAGCCGGTTTGGCTCAGTGGACAGAGCGTCGGCCTGTGGACTGAAGGGTCCCAAGTTCGATTCCGGTCAAGGGCATGTATCTTGGTTGCGAGCACATCCCCAGTAGGGAGTGTGCAGGAGGCAGCTGATGGATGTTTCTCTCTCATCGATGTTTCTAACTCTCTATCCCTCTCCCTTCCTCTCTGTGAAAAATCAATAAAATATATTTTAAAAATAAAAAACAAAAAAAATAAAAGGGGGCTTCTTTTTAAAAAAAAAGATTATCTCAAAGAATTATGCTTTTCTTTCTTGAAATGTCTGAACATATTTCCTAAAAATACATTTGGCTAGATTAACTCATTAACCCCAAGACCACAATAAATACTACTACTAGCTAAGGCTCCAATGGTAGTTACAATGTGGCCTACACTGGTTTAAGTACTTTACATATAAACTAATGCAGCCCTTGCAATAACCCTCTGAGGTACGTATGCTATTATTTTCCCTATTCCACATCTGAGAAAGCTGAGGCACAGAGAGGTTAAGTAACTTGTTCCAGGTGACATGGGCAGAGCTGTCTCCAAAGTCAGTATTCTTCTTCTTTTATTTCATTTTTCAATTACAGTTTACCACTCAGTATGGTTTTGTATTGGTTTCAGGTGTGCAGCATAGACAATCATATACTTTACAGAGCAGGGGTCCTCAAACTACGGCCCTCGGGCCACATGCAAATACAAATATTGTATTTGTTCCCGTTTTGTTTTTTTTTTACTTCAAAATAAGATATGTGCAGTGAGCATAGGAATTTGTTCATAGGTTTTTTTTAAACTATAGTCGGGCCCTCCAACGGTCTGAGGGACAGTGAACTGGCCCCCTGTTTCAAAAGTTTGAGGACCCCTGTTACAGAGTAATCCCTCAGTGTTTCCAGTACAAAGTCAGTATTCCTCTGTCTAGAGTATATAGTATTTCTATGGATGGATTAGCAGATTCAATTTTTTATGGAATAATTTTATTTGAAAAGAATGACTGATCTTGATCCAATCCAGGAAAGAATAATATTTTCTATGTCTACTAACTTAATAGCAAATAATAAGTTAGCAAGTTCCACCTAGTTACTTAACTGATAGTTCCCTTCTTGTATTGAGTTGCTAGTACATTAAAATGATCTTTTGGGGGCCTACAAAATTAAAGAGTGGTCAAAGTCCACTATGCAACTAATTAGAAATCTCTGAACACTGCCCTCTTTTCTCTGCACAGATTTTAACGTTTCCCATGTCCTTCTTCTATATTGACAATTATTACTCATTAAAACAGTCTCTAATAACAGCCTGACAGTGGCCATAAAGTCTCTTTGTGAAGATTTCACCTGACAATAGTCGAAGACCCATGAACAGCAGCAGGGTCTATTCTATGACTTTCAGGCATTAAAATGAAAGATTTCTGGCGGGGTGGGGAGGGGGGTTAAAATTTTTGTGGAGAATGGAGGGGAATACAGAGATAAATTCTAATTATCTTATGTCACAGTTAATGGTAATTAACTGGTTTTCTACATGAAGGGGGGAAGTTTGATTAACTACCATTAACTGTGATATAAGGTGTGCATAAGGACTTTGTGGCCATTTTGGAACTACACTTACCTTATCAGAACCCTGTCAGAAATAACATGGTCAAAGAAAATTAGGATGTTAAAGAAAATCAGAGCTATGGAACCATCTGAACCATCAGCTGGGGTGGTTCAGCTGACCAGGCTGGACTTATACTGGGCAGGTCTGGCTTCCTGTGAAAAAGAGAGACATTCAGACCAGTACATAAGCCACAGGGTCCTGCGGTTTTTGCCAGAGTAGGAAGCAAAGCCACATGGATAGAATAGGTGCTGGGCACGTTCTAAGAAAACAAGCAGGCAAAAAAGGGGGGCTCTGGGACTCTGTTATACAGGGAGAGTAAAGTGACAGCTTTGAACATTTCCTTTGTCTTTAGCTTTCTCTTGCCTCTCTCTCACCAATGAAGATCTCCAACCTCCCTAACTTGTAACCCAAAATACAGAAATGCACTTTCAACCCCTGTGTGCACTCTTCCTTCAATCACACCTCTAAATGAGCCCAAGAAGAGATACCATAATCAATTCTATTTATTGCTGAGTAACTGTCTAAACTGGCTTTAACAAGTTCATACATTTGCCTTTTAGCATTTTACTTTGGACTGAAGATTGCAATGTTTCATCTTCTAATGAAGATTCCAACAGGTCAAAAAATATTGGGGAGGAAGGGGGGGTTGATAATGAAATCCCCACAGACACAGTCAACCTTATTTCATCCTTAAGGAAACCCAGGGAATAGAGCCAGGGCCAAACACAGCATGGCCACCCCATCCAGATTGCCCCCCTCTGCCCTAGGAATGTAGTTGGGGTAAAATATTGTTACAACTGACCTCTTCCAAGTCCTGAAGACAACTGTCTCCTTGTGCACATTTGTGCTGGTTAGAACCTCCTCCCTAGAAAACAATGGAACCCCAGAAGCGGAGAGGGACTCCCACAGAAGCATCTGAAGAGGTGTTTCCTGAATTCATGCATGTACCAAACACCACTTTAAACCAGGGGTGCTCAACCCCTACACTACTGAGGTACAGATGAGATACTCTGACACTTGTGAAGCCGGTAAGGAAGATTTCATTCAGGACTACTGCGACAGGTGTCAAGATGTTTGCAATAGAAGAGAGAGATCAGGCTCAACTCCAAACACAGCCAAGACAGCTGGGAATTTATACCAACAAGCAGAGCGCAGGGGCCAGAGATGGAAAATGAGTAAGGCAAGACATCCAGGGTAGGGAGATTCTTACCAAACTGACCTAACAGGACTCTTGCTAAACGCAGGGTGACCAGCTAGGAAGAGTGGGGGGATTTTCACTAGACTGACTCAACAGAATTCTTGCTAAAACTAGGCAGGCCAAACACAGGATGGGGCCAACGCTGAAACCTTCTTGAGAAGAAGGCTCAGAAAGTCTAACTACAGTTTGGGCAAGGAGCAAGTCTTGGTCAACATTCCGGACCAGTTAATTCTTTGTCTAGAGAGGCCATTCTGTGCTCTGTGAGATGTTCAGCTGCATCTTCTACCCTCTGATCGCCAGCAGCATCCCTCCCCCACCTTCCCTATCTGTGACAGTCTAAAATGCCTTGAGACAGTGCCAATGGTCCCCTGGGGGCAAATTTCCCTCTGCTTAAAAACCACAGCTTTAGACCAAGGGTTGACAAACTTTTTCTGTAACATCAGAGAGTAAATATCTTAGACTTTGCAGGATACATTTATGCTCTCTACACATTTTCTCCTTTGTCTCCCCACCCCACCCCCACCCCCCAACCATTTAGAAAGGTATAAACTATTCCTATATGGTGGTGCATAGAAAAACAGTCAGGAGGCCAGATCTGGACCATGGGCCATTGTTTGCTAAATTCTATTTCAGACTAAATGCCACTTTTCAAATAAATATAGATGATGTACAGATAATTATGTTTAACAAAATACACATTTACTTAAAACTATGATTGGGGTCTTAATAATGTCTATCAATATTCTTTTCTCAATTGAGGGGAACAGAATTAGAGGCAGAATCTAGTAGCAGTCCAGAGTATGTTTTTACATTAGAAAAGTGTGCTCATTCTCAATAGAGCCTGGGGAAATGTTTAAATGCTTAAAATGTTCCTGCAAATCTTCCCTCCCCTAAACATAACCCAAACCTTATTCCCATCCATAAGTTCCAAAATCCCCACCTGCATATTATTGAAATAGGGGTTTGTTTTTGTTGTTAGTTTTTACCTGACACCATTTTTGGTTTATATTTAACATGTTTTCCATACTCTCTCTCCTTATCTGACACTCTGGACTACGTCTCTAAAATTGATCTATTCCTGGCTACAGAGTCTGTGAATATGAAGTAGGTCACTGGGTCACCTTATCTTGATTGAGGGTCAATTACATCAGTAGTTCTCAACCTTCTGGCCCTTTAAATACAGTTCCTCATGTTGTGACCCAACCATAAAATTATTTTCGTTGCTACTTCATAACTGTAATGTTGCTACTCTTATGAATCGTAATGTAAATATCTGATATGCAGGATGGTCTTAGGCGACCCCTGTGAAAGGGTCGTTTGACTGCCAAAGGGGTCGCGATTCACAGGTTGAGAACCGCTGAGTTACATGAATCCATATGCTCCATGATCCTCTCCACTTTTGCCTCTAGAAACAAATATATACTCATATATTAACAGGATTGCCCAGGAAATGGCATGCTAAAAATGACCCTATGACTACATAGAGATTATACCACAGTCCAACTACTAAATAGGAGATTTTAAGTTTTGCAGTGCTTTTGTTTCTAATCGCTACAATAAATGGCACTAAGAAAAAAAATTACTGGTCTAAACTGCTAGAAAAAATGTCTCCAAACAAATGCAGGAAAACATGTAATATGTAATATGTCTTCCATGTTGTTATTCTTCTTTCATTAAAACATCATCATTAAAATTTCAGATTTGCTTCTGAGACCCTTGATAGCAAAGCAACAGATCATCAAAACAGAATATTCTTTATTTTCAACTGAATTTATTTTTAAATAATAAAAACAATAAGCACTGCAAAAAATATATACAGGCATATAAAGATAGCAAAAATCACTCTAAGACCATCAAGGGAGATCAACCATTTTTCTATTCTTCTTTCTATATTTTCTAATAATTTCATAAATTTTAAAAAATCAGAAGCGTAACATATGTGTTTGTATACACATTTGGCAAAAGATTTGGCAATGGGTATCAACAAATACAGGTTCTATATCTTTAATCTCTTCTGTTCATCCTTCTATAAATCTATCATAAAAAAACAGAAATCCAAACAAAAGTTATGTACTAATGTACTAAGTCATTCACCAAAGACTTTTCTTAAGAAAAATTATAACAAACTAAATGTTCAATAATAAGAGAAGGACTAAATCTATATATGGGACATCCATATAGTGGAATGAAAGGCAATTAATATAACTGGATGTTTTTGAAGTATTTAATGACTTGAGACTAAATCTTGATTTCTGTTCTTTCCATTTAATACTATATCCTGAGCATTTTTCCAAGTCATTAAATTCCCCAAAAAATCCAATTTAAAGAATTTTGATTTACAGAAGATTGAACAGAAGGAGATTAAAGATAAAGATTCAGCCCAAGCCGGTTTGGCTCAGTGGATAGAGCACTGGCCTGGGAACTGAAGGGTCCCAGGTTCGATTCTGGTCAAGGGCACATGCCCGGGCTGTGGGTTCAATCCCCAGTAGGAGGCAGCTGATCAATGATTCTCATCATTGATGTTTCTATCTCTCTCTCCTTCTCCCTTCCTCTATAAAATAAATAAAAATATATATTTTTTAAAAAGATAAAGATTCAGCCCTGGCTGGTGTGGTTCAGTGGTTATAGCATTGGCCCCGGAACCAAAGGGTCAAGGGTTCGATTCTCAGTCAAGGGCACAATCCCCAGCCCCAGTCGGGGCCCATGTGGGAGGCAACCAGTTGATGTATCTCTCACATCACTATTTCTCTCTCTCTTCTCCCCCACCTTCCACTCTCTCTAAAAATCAATGGAAAATATCCTCGAGTGAGGATTAACAACAACAACAAAAAAAGATAAAGATTCATTTTTTTCTTGCCAAACTTTTTGCCAGATGTTCTGGTGATTTATACACCCACCAACAGATTCTGGGAACATCTCAATTATTCTTTAACAAAACATCCTCTTAAATCAACAAGTGCAAATACCCCCAAAAATTATAATAAAGATTCATAATAGTAATCATTTCAATTTTTAGATGCCTATAATTAAAACTCCTAAAATATAAAAAAATGGATAATTTTATGTAAAGTGACTAGAGGCAAAAAAGGTAAGATTCCATACTGATCTGTAAATTATTTACTAAAACTGTGATCACTTAAGGAGAAATCATCCTAAGCTATTTAGAGACTTCTTGTTACCACTTAATATTCATTCTCTCCTTCCTTATTAACAGAACCCTGATTTTGTACCAAGCAGCAAAGAACTAAGACAAAAAAACTATCTCCTAGCCTCCTTTGCAGCCAGAAGTGATACTGTGATATCCTCTGATCAATAAGTTGAGGGGAAATCCTTGAAGACCTTTCAGGAAAGCCCCTGAAAGGGGTGGAGACGGGGCAGAAGGCAAACCGTTGACAAAGCTTCCTTTTGCTTTTTGACAGCTCCCTTCATTCCTAGAATGAGGACCTGCAGGTGGCTAGCCTTCCGGCAGCCATGCTGACATGAGAACAGGGGTGCCAGCATCACACCCAGGTGAGTGGAGAAGGAAGACAGTGGGTCCCTGATAATCAAGGGGCCACTCTACTAAGCCTGGATAGCCTAGTTCCAGACTTACTTTCTGAGGAAGAAAAATAATCCCCTAATTTGTTTAAGCCATTGATCCTGGTAATTACTTCTGGGTGAGCTTAACCCCAACTGATATATCCCCCTTCTAGAGTTACTGTACAAAGATAAGAAGCGTGGCAGAAATCAATTAGCTCATTTAAATACTCATTTAGTCTTCCATACATCAACATCTACTTAACACCCCTACTGGGTGACAGAAACACAGGAATAAATAAGATGAAATTTACAGTCTAAAAGAAGCAACTGAACAGAAAAAACAAAGTCTGAAGAGTCACATGGTAAGAAAAGAATGGTTAGCTGTGGCAGCATATAAGAAAAAGCACTTAACCCAAACTTTGGAATGTAAGTAGGATCAGAAAAATCTTTCCAGTTGTTATAAAAACAGTAGTGTTAGCCAGGCAAATGGGGCAGTGGGGGAGGAGTATTCTAGGGAGAAGGAAGAGTACTTTGGAAGGCCCGGAGGAAGAAGAGATAAGATGATGTACCGCAGGGAGTGCCGGTTCACTGTGGCTGGAGCACAGACTTGGAGTGGGCGTGAGAAGAGCACTCTTCTTCTTGTCAATCTCTCTCTGGGCCAGAATAGACTGACATTTTTTATTACAGTAAGTAGAAACTTAGTTCCAAAAGAGGCAAAGACTAATCAAAAGATAGCATTTCTCTTTTACTTCCTAACCCTCAAAATGTCAGGTACCACCCAGGTATTACCTGCACTCTTCTAGCGGTCAACTCACGGTCAGACTCTTCAAATGTCTGAACGTCCTGCTCCTCAGAATTGGTGGGGTTTGCTCAACAGTGAAGTGGATAATAGAAGATTTGTCCCGCACTGGATCACTGACTGTGGAGGGGGAGGCTGGCGAATGTAGAGGTGTCATGATGAGAGTAACTACTAGAAAGAATAAGACTGATAATAATATAAGGAAATGGATGGAAAGAGGACACCAATTATAACAGTGGGGGCAAGAGGCATGGAATAGAGCACTTATAATGAACATGGAAGTGTGTTTAAGAGAGACTTGGCAGGTGGGCTCAGGAGGGCTGGACCGATACACGATGTGGGGAGGGCTAAGCTAAGGGTAATCCTAGATTTAGGGCTCAGGCTACTGAGAAAGGAAGGTACCAGATCACAATGATCAGGACTACCTGCTCTGGGAGTCCATCTCCACCAATGAATAGTTTTGTGACCTTGGGAAAGTTACTTAAACTCCATATGCTTTGGTTTCCGCATCTGTATAATGGGAATAATAACAGAAGCTATCTCAAAGGGTTTTGTGAAGAGTTACATGCAAGTTCTTAGGACAGTGCCTGACATGTGGGAAATGCCAGATAAATGTAGCTACATCAGGGTGATGGTGATGCCATTCACTGAGACAGAGAACATGAGAGAAGGCCCAGTCTGGGGGAGCAGGGTGGCGGGGGGAGAATGACAGTTCAGTTTTGCGTACATTAACCTGATCTGCCTGTGGGACATCCAGTAGGCAACTTATTACATGGGACTCAAGTTCAAAAGAGAGCTGTGAGAGTCAGATGCTCCTTTATAAAGGATGGTGTTAGGGTAACATTTGGGCAAGGACCACATAGACATGAAGGCCCTGCCTGAGGGGAGAGCATGTAGGTGAGATGTAAAGAAAAGAACTGGGGCCTGCCCTAGAGAAAGACAGATGAAAAAAAAAAAGACTGAGAAGGCAATGGGGGGAAGGAGACATATGTAATACTATATGTAATACTTTAAACAATGAAATACAAAAAAATAAATCAATTACAAATATTTTTTTAAAAAACAATCTGTGGGAATATCTGAGTACTTAATAAACTTAAAAGTATTACTTTTATTACGGAAAAAAAAAGACTGAGAAGGAGCAGCCAGTGAGACAAAGAGGAAAACTCACACAAAAAAATAGTTCTCATCAGGTTGTACTATAAAAATTAAAGGAACAAACAAAAGTAGGGATGGCAGTGAAGTAAGGGAAGCATCGCCATGCATAGGGAAAAAGCTTAGAGACTGGGACTGAGAGAAGGGAAAAAAAGATCTCCATATAAAGTGGTACTTCTTTAGAACCAGCGTTTATAGTTTTTTAATAATTATTATAAATTTTTTTGAAAACCACATAATGCAATCTCTAAATTTACAAGCATCAGAAAGCTCTTTTGATGAGCAAACTGCCTTGCCAAAGAGGATAAGCCTCAGAAAAATCTCAAATAGTAATCTGGGTAGGCAAGAAAGAACCATATTTTTCAAGGAAATAAATCCAAACATAATGGCTTCAGTGAAAAATCATCCAGACAGTATTTTGCAAATAAAGCTCTGGACCCAAGCTTTCAGCTATTGAACTCAAAAAAGGCCACTTTAAATCACATCAGTTTGGGGCTTGAAGGAAACTCAAGGCACATCCATTGGTCCAGATCATAGATAAAACTACTTGGGGCAGCTTGCTGAAGAGAGATAACTGGTAGGGTTTGCTCACCAGTGAGTCATCCAAGACCTGCTGAATCAGAATCTTGAGGCATAAGGTTAGGACAGATTTACTGCTCTCTGAAATTTTTGAAACAAGCTCACTGGATAATTCATGCGCACACCAACGTTTGAGAAACCCTAATCTATCTGATCAGGAGACCCAGAGCTAGAGAAAATGAATGACTTGGACAATGGTATGTCGCTAATGAGAGTGTCCAGAGCATTTATCAAACGTTAACATGCATCAGAACTATTTAGAGGGCTTGTTAAATACAAATTTCTGAGCTCCACCCTCAGAGTTTCTGATCCAAGAATTGACATTTCTAACAAGTTTCCCAGGACAGGCTGCTGCTCATCTGGGGACCACAGTGTGAGGACCTCTGGTCTCTGCTGAAGTCATTAGTCACTTTTCTGAGGGCATCAATGAAGCCCTGCACCCTTAAAGGCCAAGGAAGACAAAGTATTCCAAGAATGATGTTAAAAATGACATAGAAACATGACCAACATACATCATATATACTTATTCTAAGCCATTCTGTTCAATTGGAAGACACATACAGAACTGGAGAACATCCCAACTCATCCAGAACAAAATTATAAGGGTGATGAAACATATGAGGAGACAAAAATGACTGAATAAATAAAACGACTAAGTTCACACACAAAAATTTTTAAATCTATAAAATTATAAAAATACATGAACAGAATGAACAAATTGTAGAATGATAGCATTAGATAGCTGGTTTGATTAAGAGGTCGTTTTTAGGTATCTTTTTGAGTTATTTCCATAGAAAACCTAGTCCCAGACCAATCTTGAGACTAGATTTTGATTCAAAACCACTTTTGGTGCCCATCCAGCGTGGCTCAGTGGTTGAGCATTAAGCTATGAACCAGGAGGTCACAGTTTGATTCCTGGTCCGGGCACATGCCCAGGTTGCAGGCTCAATCCCCAATGTGGGATGTGCAGGAGGCAGCCAATCAATGACTCTCTCTCATCATTGATGTTTCTATCTCTCCCTCTTCCTTCCTCTCTGAAATCAATAAAAAGATATACTTAAAAAAACACTTTGGAAATGGCTTGCCACTGGTTCCACACAAAGCCAGGGAAACCACAGAGAAACATTCTTCGCTCACCATCCCAATTCTGCGTGACTCAGGCATCCCAGTATTACATTAGAACGGATAGCATTTTGCTTCACTGCTACCCTTTTCTCGTGTAGACAGCTCTTAACCCTGAGATACTGTATTCAAATAATTCTCCCAACAGCTCAGAATATCTGTAATTGCCTCTGTCTACCTGCTATTTGTCTCACTGTTCTGAGACCACATCCAAAATCCATAACACATGAATTCCACGGACAGCATCTCCACAGGACTATCATACACGTTTTATATCAAATTGTCTTCTACCCTTTCAGGCCCATTTTTTACTTGTAGTCCTTGCTGTGCTACCTTTGGTATCTGTATCATTTCCTCCAAAGAAGTAATACACCTAAAGTGTTAGGTCCTTTCATTATCCATGTTACTCCCACACCCACCTAAGTCTCTCCCTCTACCTTCTAAGAATCTTTCCCCAAGCTTTTATCTTAGTAACACATATTTGCTTTTGTATTCTCCCAAACCCACCCTCAACACCCTCCTCTCCTCCCAAGAAATAACCACACTTCTAAGGGCACAATACTTGGTTTTTGACCTTTCCAAAATCAGTGTAAATATCATTGTGTCAGTGTACATAATTGCTTTTTAGAGCTAAGAGGCAAAACCAGGTTCCAAATAACTTTTGTTACACAGACAAGTGACTTGTTCAAGCTGGCTATAGATTTTCCTGGGATTTATTACTGGCTATTCTATTTTGTTTGTTTGTTAATCCTCACCTGAGGATATTTGACCTGATTTAAAAATGGGCAAAAGACTTTACCAGGCACTTGTCCAAAGAAAATATACAAATGGTCAATAAGCATATGAAGAAATGTTTAACATCACTAATCATTAGAGAAATAGTAATCAAAACCACAGTGAGATATCACCTCACACCCATTAGGATAGCTACTATCAAAAAAATCCCTCAGTGTTGGTGAGGGCGTGAAGAACCTGGAACTCCTGTGTATTATTGGTGGGAATGTAAAATGGTGCAGCCACTATGGAAAATAGTATGGCAGTTCGTCAAAAAATTAAAAATAGAATGACCATATGATCCAGTCATCCCACTTCTAGGTATATACACAAAAGAGGTGAAAACAGGAACTCGAACAGATATTTGTACACCCATGTACAGCAGCATTTTTCACAATAGCCAAAAGGGGGAAGCAGCCCAAACATTGGCCAACAAATGAATGAATATACATACAATGGGATACTATTCAACCCTAAAAAGAAAGGAAATTCTGACATATGCTACAATATGATTGACCTTTGGGGACATTATTTCAAGTGAAATAAGCCAGTCACAAAAAGACCAGTGTGGCTCAGTGGTTGAGTGTCTACCCATGCACCAAGAGGTTGCCAGTTCGATTCCCAGTCAGGGCACATACCAGGGTTGCGGGCTGATCCCTGGTGGGGGGCTTGCAGGGGGAAACCCATCAATGATTCTCTCTCAAAATAAATGTTTCTATTTCTCTCTCTCTCTCCCTCTCCCTTTCTCTATATATAAAATTAATTTTAAAATCTTTTTTTAAAAGACAAATACTGTATGATTCTACTTATATGGGGTATCTAGAATAGTTAAATTCATAGAGACAGAAAATAGAACAAGTGGTTGCCAGGGGCTTGGGGAGGAGTAAAGGAGAAGTTTTTATCATGTATATAAAGATTCAGTTTTGCAAGATGAAAGCATCCTGGAGGTCAGTTGCACAAAAATCTAAACATATTTAATACTAAACTATATACTTAAAATGGTTAAAATGGTAAATTTTGTGTTATGATAAAGAAACAAGCATCTGAAGTAATAGACTTAACTTTTAAATCTATTGCCACATTTTTATTTTACATAAAGTATATTATTAACTCTCAATATTAACATGCCCAGAATGCTATCTATACTAATAAAAGGGTAATATGCTAATTAGACTGGACATCTTCCAGACGTCCTTCCAGACAAAGCCATGGTGGCGGGGGCCGAGGCAGAGGTGGTTAGGGGAGATCAGGCTGGCAGGGAAGGGCAGTCAGAGGTGATCAGGCTGGCAGGGGAGGGCAGTTAGGGGGCGATCAGGCTGGAAGGGGAGGGCAGTTTAGGGGGTGATCAGGCCAGAAGGCAGGGGAGCAATTAGGGGCAAATTGGCAGGCAGATGAGCAGTTAGGGGCATTAGGCCAGCAGGCAGAGGTGGTTAGGGGTGATCAGGCAGGCAGGCAGCGAGTGGTTAGGAGCCAGCAGTCCCGGATTGCAAGAGGGCAGTCGGACCCCCCGAGGGGTCCCGGATTGGAGAGGGTGCAGGCCGGGGCTGAGGATCACCCCACCCTCCGTGCACAAATTTTGTGCACCGGGCCTCTAATAATATTATAAATATTAAAGTAAAGGTATAATTTGTAGGATTGAAAATATCTATAAAATAGTGAACTTTATACATAATGCTTACATTTTGTAAAATTAATAAATTTATAAGAATGATTACTAAAGAATGTACATAGTAATGAAAATAAGTTCATAGCAAAGCCTGTTTCATTTCATGTTAATACTCCCCTTGAAAGTTTCAGAGAGCTTCACAAATCTCAGGGCACTAGAAAGAAAGGATTTCATCTGTTTGAACCATAAATTGCACAGCAAAACCCTCATCACATGTTTCCTGAAAAATGCTGGACTGGATGCTAAGTGCAGTGTGGCACAGATCCCAGGTGCTTCCAATGCTTACCTACCCTCTTACTCTTTAGTCTCAATATGAGCAAGAAACCTGAAGTACAAATTAGCAAATTTGAAGAGATGTTTCATAAAATTTAGTATTTGGCATCTAGATCTCAAATACAGATTTATCCATTTACATCCAAGAAAAAAATATATACATTTTTAATTTAGAATTAAAGTTCAAATACAGTTATATTCAATTACATTCTTCATTTGATCTAATAATGAGCTATTTGAGAACATAATCCTGTGTCAAAACAGTAAACTAAGATTATTGGTGTTGTTATATTCAAAGCAAAAATCAAGGAAATCACTAAATAAAAAATACAAAGATTAGAGATAAAGAATGTCAATCTTTGGTGATACCTGTAAAAGGCAGATTCCTAAAACCTGCCTCTGCTGGGGTCCAATCCCAGCGGGTCCAGGGGTCCCCAAAGGTGTGGACGGAGTCGGCGAAGAAGGAATGACACGAAGACAGCCTTCAGTTGATCAGCAGCCTAGTCAGGACCTCTAGCCAGGATCTCCAGCCAAAGTTCTGGTCGGAGTTCTGGTTAGGAACTGATCGGGATCTGATGTTTATTGTCTTGTTACATCTATATTTATACCAGCCGATTTTAATCCTGTCAATTTCTATTACAAAGGTTAGGGCGTTTCTTATCTCCATTCCAGGGAGTAAAGATTATGTAGCTTAACTACCCACCTGGCACTTAATTAAGGGGTTGTATCCCCTCCCTAACCTCAGGGAAAGATCCCCACCTGGGGAAACAACCTTTCTCGGAGAGGTGACCTTGGTTAAAACACATGGCGCTAAAGAGAGCAAACATATTAAAAACAATATGCTATATATGCCAGGTCCCTTGAAACATATGCTGTGCAGATGTTTCTTTTCTGCAGCGACTGTGTCAAGCAGCAAGGATGGACTGGCTCCCGGCATGCCTCCTACCATTCTGTTCCTGATGTTGACACACTAGATTGAGGCCTAGTCATTTGAATTTTTAATGTGCATTTTTAACAACACTCTAATAACACTTTGAGGGGGGAAATGCAAAACACACCACCAGTAAGATATAAATTACAAAGTCTTAGAGGTATACCTTATAAGGAAATTCAGATATCATTCTATTTAACCTGATTAATATAAGAACTCCTTCTACAATACTGACTGATTGACTGATTTCAATAAGAATACCAAGATTTAGGAAACACCTATCAGAAAGGATACATGCATCCCTATGTTCATAGCAGCACAGTTTACAATAGCTAAGATTTGGAAACAGCCTAGGTTCCCATCAGCAGATAAGTGGATTAAAAAACTGTGGTACATCTACACAATGGAATACTATGCTGCTATAAAAAAGAAGGAACTCTTACCATTTGCAACAGCATGGATGGACCTGGAGAGATTATGCTAAGCGAAATAAGCCAGTCAGAGAAAGATAAATATCACATGATCGCACTCATTTGTGAAATATAATGAACAACATAAACTGATGAACAAAAATAGAGCCAGAGACCTAGAAGCATCAATCAGACCGTCAAACCTCAGAGGGAAGGCAGGGGAGGGTGGGTATGGGGGGACGGGGGGTAAGAGATCAACCAAAGGACTTGTATGCATGCATATGAGCATAACCAATGGACACAGACAGTGGGGGGTGAGGGCATATGCTGGGGAATGGGAGCGGCCGGGGAGAGGTCAATGGGGGAAAAAGGAGACTTATGTAATACTTTAAACAATAAAGAATTTAAATTTTAAAAGAAAGAATACCAAGATTTATATAGTCAAATAAATAATATATGCTTCTCTGTAAGATATGAAGCCTAACCTCTTATTTTAACAATATCATTGTTTAAAACTTAGAGTCACCTCTTCTTAGAATTAACTTTTTCAATATGGAATATGAGCCTTCAAATACTAGTACATATAAAAATTACAAAAAGAAAAACTGGTTTTGTTACATTATTGCTCCTTCTGTGTGTGTGTGTGTGTGTGTGTGTGTGTGTGTGTTGTTTTTTTAATCCTTACTTGAGGATATTTTTCCATTGAATTTTTTTTTTTTTTTTAGAGAGAGTGGGAGGAAGGATAGGGAGAGAGAGAGAAACATCAGTGTCAGAGACACATCCATTGGTTGCTCCCCCTCACCCTGCACTCACCTCACCAAGACTGGGGATCAAACTGTTACCGAGGTACATGCCCTTGATTGGGAATTGAACGCACAACCCTTCATTCCTCGGGCCAATACTCTAACCACTGAGCAAAATTGGCCAGGGCTCCTTCTGTTTTTTTATTAAAATTAGAGCTCCCCTGATTCATCCAGTTCTAAAGTTCCTACTACTTTTCAAATACACCATCACAGAGTTGAGATTTGCCACCACAGAAAACAGGATGTTTTAAAGAAAGGTAACAGAATCAACATACAGAGAAAATATTTAATGTTTTGAGTAGAAGATAGAGAATGGCCTCTCAAAAAGATAATGCCCACTTGGATATGTAAGTTCAACTGGGCTTTTTTAAGTATATTACTGAACAGTACTGAACACATATCAATAGTATTAAAAAGAGAAGACATTACCTGTGACCACTCTTCACTCGCCTCCTGCGGGGTTGTTTTTGATCACTTCACTATCAGAGGGACAGAAAAAAATTTCTCCAACACTTGGCACTGCTGGAAACTCCAGGAAGACTTTTAAAATCTATAGAAATAAAATAAAAATGTTCTACAATCATAAATAAACTATAAAAATCCAATCTAAGTTTTCCTAGTTTTTTCCTCCTCCCATTTTCCACCATTTGTTGTGCACTGAGTGGGCTCTTCTCAGATGGTGTTTACTTTATCATTTAAAAAATAAGCAAAAACTAAATCTTTATTTAGAAATCTGAATGCCAGCCAAAAATGAGAGACTCTCATTGGGTAATAGAAAGTAGAGAGGAGGATTCTTCCATCCTCCAAAAGAAGTTAAGTAATTATATGCTTCTTTTACAAGAGGGAAAAAAAGTGAAACTAAATAAATCCATATCCATGCATCAGGAGCATCATGTTAGTTAATGACAACAAAATAAAAAATAGCAAAGAGAGGACCATAAATAACTTTCATAAACAATTTTTTCAAAATATGCAAGACTCCCAAAATATTCCCAGGAACTGATGCCGTCCATTGTAATAACCTGGTTGTTATTTAACAGAAAAGGAGTGGAAAGGAAGACCAAATAATACAGGCATGCCATTTATTCACTCTGAGTCTTTCCCTGCTGACTGATCCAGCGGTTCTCAACCTGTGGGTCGCGAACAATGAAAATACATCCTGCATATCAGATATTTACATTACGGTTCATAACAGTAGCAAAATTACAGTTATGAAGTAGCAACGAAAATAATTTTATGGTTGGGGGTCACCACCACATGAGGAACTGTATTAAAGAGTCGCAGCATTAGGAAGGTTGAGAACCACTGGTAGACAAAGGCAGTTTAGACGCATGCCCAGTAAGGTCTAAGTGAGACGATGGGAAGGTGCTTTCCCATAAATCACACCTGAAAGCGAGTCAGTGGCCAAGATGGGAGTGGCCACTGCAAGGGCGCAAAATCTAAATATATAAACTTCCAAACAAAGGAAGTCCTCTCTCCTCTCTTGGCTCCAGGGAGCCTGGCTCCTGTGACTCCTGCTGCAGGGGCACGCTCCCAGAAACCAGCATGGCTCAGGGCCATGTGCACCACACGCGGACTAATGGACTTTATTTAGCTCGGATACTGAACTACACCAGCTGCAACATGGAATAGAAACTCTGGACACTGTCCCTCCTCTGGCACTGCTGGACTCCAGCTGCCCCCCTTTCAGGACTGGCTTGGGGAGATGGGACATTGGAAACTGAGGAATGTAACTCCACTCCAATAAAATCTTCCACATCTCATCCTCCCATGGGGGCTCCTGAAAATGCTTATTTCAGCGGCACAAGAACCTCCACCTCATTCTCATGAGTGACCTGGGAATTTAATTCTCAGGTGACAGTACCTTTGACTTATCTAGACATTGACAGTTCAAAGGTCAGGTTTTTTGCCATCCCATGGGCAAAGTTTACTTTGGTTCTAGATACACATCTCATATCATCAGGATGACTGGGAAGATAACTTTCACAGCATAAATACATGGCTTGTGCAAATACTCCCTATTGTACAACCAGAAGAACATGATTTTTAAGAAGGTGCGGAAATTATCCTACCTGAGAGAAATACAGAGAACACCTAGAGGCATCCAGGACAGCATAACAAAAAGACCAACCCCAAACACTTGGAGATATAAAAGGCAGAAGCTAATGCAAATGCTAAACGAAACCATTATTCAATGTCAAAATCGGCAAAAGCTAGAGAAAATTTCCAAGAAAGATTTAAAAACAAACAATACTACACTTAATAAAGCATGGAAACCATTTATTTGTCCAATAATGGAGGGGAGTAAGTAAATTTGATTCAATTATATAATTTACTTAACCACAATTTTGTCAGCCATCAAAAAATTTTGTGTTTATAATAAAGTGGGGAAATGCCAATTAGCATATAAAAAAGAAAAAGACAGGGTACAATGTTGTAATTACCCATAATCATAATTACTTACACAAAAGCAAGAAACAAGATGCAACTTGTTCTGATGTAGTCATATTACGTAAAATATTTCCCCCTCTTTAGATGGGTTAAGGTGAGCAATTCAAGTCAGAGTCTAGTACAACAAATAAGTCTTCAAAATCTCTGTTTAAGGGTTTCCCAAACCCCAAAGGATGAGGCTTTCATTACTATAATAATTTTTCTGCAACAGTCCAATGTATTAAAAGATGGCTTCCTAAAAAGTTACTAGAAGAGGTTTTGAATGTGTGTATTTTTATCTACACTTGCCTTAAAGGCATGGAATGGAATACCTTTTCTTATAACAAATGTTCCACGAAAGGTAAAAATGGGGTGAGGGGTTCCTCAGAGTGACCTAAATCTTCAAAACTAGGCACAGTGGTGGTAGTGACCAGGCATAAGAAGAGTGAGTATGGGGCATGAAATGTAAAGGATAACATGTGTGGTGCCAGATGCATACTAGAGTTACTGGGGGGTCACTTCCTAAATTATATGTCTAACCTTCATGCTCTACCCCTGAAACTAATACAAAATAATACTGTCAACTGTAATTGAAAAAAATGAAAATAAAGGAAGACTAAAGGATAACATTTCACATGCAAATAAACAAAATTCAAATTAAAATTTCCTCAGGACCTTTAAATCTGCCTCCTTCACTCTAATCCAGTGGTTCTCAACCTTCCTAATGCCGAGACCCTTTAATACAGTTCCTCATGTTGTGGTGACCCCCAATTTCATTGTTACAAATTGAACATAATTAAAGCATAGTGATTAATCACAAAGACAATATGTAATGATATATGTGTTTTCCGATGGTCTTAGGCGACCCCTGTGAAAGGGTCGTTCGACCCCCAAAGGGGTCGCAACCCACAGGTTGAGAACCGCTGCCAATTAATCATTTATTTAAGCACCTGGGACCTTGCAGTATAATTCATATTCAAAACTCTGGGCATTTCATTGCAAGAGGTTTTACAAGTCACAGAATCCTCCTTCCTCCATAATCCCACATGAGCAGTTTTAGCGCCATGTACGCGAGTGACACAGGCTCTTCCACTGCCTCATAAGGATTACAGATTGCTCCCAGATGCTTTTCAGGCTATTTCAAGCCTTTCCTCGTTCGGTGACTCTTGAATTATGAAAGGGCATCTCTAATTCATGAGAAATGCTTCTCCCATCTTACTGTTCATTATCATTTATCCTCCCTTTACACACTACATTTTTAAGCACCCCCACACGCAGGCTTTTACTTAGGTAATAAGGCATCACTATGTATCGCTAAGAGCTTTACTGGGAACCCCTCTTATATTTTACCATCATGATTCCGCCAGCAGCAACTTCAAAGGAAGCCGTGTCCTTTGACAGTAATGCACAGAATGACATCGAAAGCAAGGTTAAACGGAACTCAAGTAAATGAAAAGGACTCTAAAAATTCACTAGGTCTTGATAATTCACTTGGTTGTCATCTCATTTAAAAACAAAATATGTCTCCTGTTAAAAAAAGGAAAGTTGGCAGCTAGCGATTCAGTCACACTCAAATCTGTCCCCAGGCAAGTGCTTTCCTCCTAACACAACATTCTACCTCCACATAATCAAATCCTATCCATGCTAACAATCCTTCCATGCAATAACTATGTCACATCCCTAATTTCAACAGAGGAACAAAATTGAAAGCTCATTTACAGATGGCATGAATTCACTGAATTTAGACCTCTACTGTGCTGAGTTCAGAAATCAGCTAATAAGCAGGGAGTGTGCAAAAGGCACCAAATGAACAAAGGGGTGGGGAGGGAGGGGTGATGATAATTATTATTCACATCATGGATTTCTCCCTATAACAGTAAAACAAATGTAGGAGGTGTGCATTTATCCATAGCGCTGCATTAATTGACCTGTGCTTTCCTATAGGGTAATTAACAAATCAATCAATGAAGGCATAAGTCTCAAACAACTCATCGAGAGTTTTCAAATACATGGAGTTGACGATGAGCTGATTATTGAATAATTTCATTCTCCAAAAGAGCTGAAGTGAGACACAAGGTTATAGTCACATGTGGAAACTTGCAGAGTAGAACAAAATATTCTACGTGGGCCCGCAATCATCACTGACTTGATTAAGTATATTAATAGTAACTCTGCCTATTAAAATGGATGAATCTAAATCCATCCCTGAATTTTACAAATGACAAAACTGAAGCAGAGGGAGACTAAGTGGCCTGTTCAAAATGAAGGACTAGCTGGTAAACGTTGAACACAAAGGTAGAATCCTTATTTTCCAACCCACCATCATGCCCTTCTCTACAGTAAGTTCACAATTTCTCAACTAGCTGCCCATTAAATTGATTTCATTCCTCCTTCCAAACAGCAAAGCTTTTAAAAGCTTTGGAAAAGTTGAATCAAATGAACCTTCAATCTTCAATTTCCATTCAATCCACCCCTGAAATTTTTACATTAATCATATATAATTCTCTGTTTTACTCAAGAAACCCAGTGCAATTTAGATGACTTTGGGAGGGTCTCAACCACCAAACAAATTAGTAAATTGCAGCATATCAGAGGAGGAAAAGCAGAGGGGGAAAGGGGGAGAGGGGGAGAGGGGGGGAGAGGGAGAGAGAGGGAGAGAGAGGGAGAGAGGGAGGGAGAGAGAGGGAGAGAGAGAGAGAGAGAGAGAGAGAGAGAGAGAGAGAGACTGACTGACTACAGGCATCTGAAAAATAAACCAAGAATACTGATTTATTAAAATAAATAATGAAGGTGAACAAAACCAAAATTCAAGTACTAAAGTGATGTTTTCCAACATGACAACTCCTTGTGAGATGTTTCTTAAAGAAAAAAAAGTAGTAATTGTTTAAGGTTCTATATTCAAATAAATTTGGAAAATGTTGCATTTTAAATATCCCTCTTGAATATGAACAAAGCACATAATGTGGGTAAGGTCCTAGGAAGGCCTGCAGGAGGGAACCCTGCTTTGTGTAATCCAATGTGTCCATCACATTGGGCAGCCTTGGCTTGCAGAGCTTGCACAGGCGTCCTCCAAGAAACACTTCCTACTCTATTGTGAGGTGCTTTTCTTAAATCTGTAATTGTGATCTTAGATTCTATCATAGGCCTTTTCTATAAAAATAATATCAAATATAAGTAGGAAAGAAATCATAAGATGATGAATGTCATTAATGAATTTTATATTACTGAACCCTTCTTTCATTCCTAAAATAACCCTCACTTGCGATGGTGTGTGTGTGTGTGTGTGTGTGTGTGTATTATTCTTTTAATGTGTGCAAAGTACATATTAAACGTGTTATCTCACTGGATTTTCTAAGCATTCTACAAGGCAGATGCTATCTCGGCAGCTCTGGCTCTCACTCAGGCTCCTCCAGCTCCCATCCTCACCACTCCCCTCCTCACTGTTCCTCATTGCTCCTCACACACACCTTGCTGACTCTCACCTCAGGGACTGTGCAGTGCCTGCCAGACTTGCTGTTCCCCGAGATCCTCTATCCCCAGGTGTCCTCACATATCACTCCTCTATTTATGTCTCTGCTTACATGTCACCTCAAACAGAGGCCTTCCCTGCCTATCCCACATGAAACAGAAACTGCCTCCCAATCTTGTCAGTCTACCCCTGACCCTGCTTTATTTTTTTTTGTAGCAACTGTCACCATCTAACATATTATACTTAACTTGTATCAATTTCTATTTCATTTCCACAGTAGAATGTAAGCACCATGAGAGCAGGGATTTTATCTGCTTCGCTCATTTTCAGAACCAAGTATAGGCCTTGCACATAGAAATTACTTAATATTTGTTCAATGAGTGAATGAATGGCCATTTTAAAATTCTTTTTAAAATTTTTTTTTAATGCAGTCGAGTTTCCCACATTTGGGGAAATCGCAGGGGTCAGCACATCCGGAGTGCAATGGATAAGCCTCGCCCTGGGAAAACCACCTTCGTGATCATGGTATCTCCCCTGTGAATGGCCATTTTATAGACAACAAAACTAAAGCGTAAAGCAATTATATAACTAAAATCACACAGTGGCAGAGCTGAGACTGAAACCCAAGTTTAACTTTCAATTTTCTACCCTAGCCATTAAAACAAATGGCAGGTGATTTTTAGGCCATAGAAAGTGCTCATGTAACCCTATGAATACTAAAACACAAGTTAGTGACTCCGGTAAAAGTCAGAGGAAAACTGTACAGACAGTCCCTGTACAAGGTAAGCAAAAGAATAAAGAATCAGCCCTAACCGGTTTGGTTCAGTGGATAGAGCGTTGGCCTGCGGACTGAAGGGTCCCAGGTTCAATTCCGGTCAAGGGCATGTACCTTGGTTGCAGGCACATCCCCAGTAGGGGGTGTGCAGGAGGCAGCTGATGGATGTTTCTAACTCTCTATCCCTTTCCCTTCCTCTCTGTAAAAAATCAATAAAATATGTATTTTAAAAAAAGAATAAAGAATCAGAAGATAGCCTCCAAAGAATTCCTTGGAAATTATGGGCATTCTATTAAGACAGCTCTGTTCTCTCAATACCCATGAGCCTCACAGCAAGCATCATGAAGCTCTGACCTTCATCCATATGTGTCCTTCCATATCCAGAAGATAAAACTGGATGCTTCTGGGCCGAATGGCCATTAAACATGTGTTACCTCCCAGCACTCGCAGAGATACTGCTCCCCTGGAGACTAGCCATATTACCACCGGCACACACACCAAGCACCTGGCTTTGAAAAATTATTTGCTCTCTCTTGGTTTCAAAAGGCAATTTACAATTAGATAGTCTTCATGTTCTTCCCCTCTTCTATCGTCGGGATACTTTCTTAAACCAACTTTAGGCTAAAAACAAAATTTCACAAATCTCCATTTCTGATATTAAACAGTATCTTTAATTTTTTTTTTTCAGAATCCAATCAAACCCTGCATTTTAGAACCGAGGAGCGGACCCAGCACTGCAATGCGTCACATTTCATCCCATCAATGGAAAGCATAATGAGCAAAGACTGAGCTAGTGAGGCATGACTAACTGTTTTGAACCTATGAATCTAAATCGCAAGGCTCGTTTATGTTATTTCTAACTACTAAATAAAATTATTTTCTAGCATTTCACTATCCAATTACAGTAATTCTTCCACCAGCACACACTTGAGGAATGCCACAAAAGCCCTTTTTCTATTGTTGCTCATAACCTTCTAAATATTTCTCTAGTTGGCTTCTATTCAGAGCTAAATGGGAGGCAGTAAAAATTATGGAAAATGTATGCAACTGCTTCAAATACATCACCCAAAAGGAGAAAAACGATATTAGAGCTATATTATGAGTTGTGAAATTATATGTCCTTCCCCTAGTCTTCAGTTTCAGTGATAGGTAAGAAAATGGACAGACTGGTCAAGTTCCAAATCCCCTCCTATTTATACAGAGCCTAACTCTTCCATCTCAAATTCTAACCTTGGTCAAGGCCAGAACAAACACCTTTCCTTCACATTTTTATACAACTTCACTTTGTAGGCCACAAATACAAGCTTTCACACTGGAGGAAGCAGATTCCAGTGCACCAGACAAATTTCAGCTCTCTTACACCAGGCTGCTGATTGTTCCCTTAATTTTTTCAGCTGTCAAGATAGCGAATAGAGGAAAAGGACCTTTTTATAAACTGTGAAGTGTAACCAGATATGCTTGCCCTTTAAGCAATTAACACAGAGAAAGGTAAAATAAAACTCCTGTTAAGGTTTAAAATTGAGCTATGAAAATTATATTCTCGCACTTGACCAACATGTTGCAAGATTTTAATAACATGAGATTACTAAAATGAAGTCAATTGAAGTCCATTTTTACATTTCATGGGCCAAAAATGAGACATTAAAGAAGAAATTTTTAAAGTAACATTTAAAATACATTTTATAAAATTAATGGGGGGAAAAATGACAATTGTGCCAGTTCAGAAATGCCTTAAAATAGGGAAGAGAGAGTGTGTAAAGTGCATTTTAGCTATTTAAAAAGGGAGTATTAAAATTAAAAATAAAATAAAAATTAGCATTGAGAAAAAGTCACCTTAATAAAACTCAGCTTAACTCAAGAAAATAATTTATTCACCTTACATAGTGCTATTTCATTTTATTTAGTCCTTTCTCTAAGAAGTCTAGAGATCTTTATAAATATTGTCCACTAAACCCTCCATTTACTAGTATAAAAGGAAAAGTCATTGTTATCATTTGCAAACATGCAAGAGATTTTAATAAACAAACAAAAAAGAAGAAGAGATAGAAAGTTTCAACAAAGAAGACTGAAGTACACTCTTTTTTGGCTTGGGGTTTTGGAAGAGATGGGGTGAAACACAATAAACACAGGAATGTACGTAATACAGGACTGGCTTAAGTAAGAAAACAGATCTGGAGTCTACTGGCCAACAGTCTTGCCACAGATTTGCAGGAAAAATAAGCTTAGCAGAATCCCAGTTTACCCTCCAACATTTGAAAATACATTTTTTTATATCAACTTTGAAATCAAGCTATATCAAGCACATTTGACAATTCTAACAAACAGACCAACATCAGACATCACCACTTACATATCTGTCTGAATCTGAGCAGCAAGAAATGTTCAGAAGCATGAAATAGCTGACAAAATTCTTTCATATGAAATCCCTAACAGAGAACATGAAGACAATGAAGCAAGACAAATCGCTACAAAAAAATAGCAAGAGGAAAAGATGCCACTATTTTCAGAGGCAGGCTCACAAAGGAAAGTGCAGCAAACACCCTCTGCAGTCACAGGGCACCTTGTACATGTCTCTATCAATATTTATTTACATTTTTATCCCCCTAGATCTTGATGGCAAGGGCCTGGCCTATGAGCCACTGAATGCAAATACATGAACCAAGTGTTCAGTTAGTTAACCTTTCTTAAGTTCTCTTGACAAAAAATATTCAGTGTGTTATGTAAATTAAAAGATACAAAAAAAAAAAAACCTTAGAAGCCAACTGGCAGGGGAAGGGTTTTTATTATTATTATTATTATTATTATTAAGGCAAAGCTCTTTTGAAGTCAAACCCTATGTCACTGGACTCTAACGTTATGGTAATATGTTTTACAAAAAAAAACACCTTATAATTGAACAGATATTTCCTATCCCTACATGTGTCCAGAGACCTCAACTGTCCAGACAGGTGAATATACAACCTTAAAATAACAACTTCAAACCACAGCTGCAAAATACACAACCTCAAACCACCCATCAAGTTTCTGGGCTACCTGATTGGCATGCTGTTAAAACTGATTTACCTTCTGTATTTTAAAGTGAACAGATTCTACAATACTAGTTTCCACAACAGAAAGCATAGATTCGGAGTGCTGCTGTTTTTTTCTTAGTTAAAAAAAAAAAGATAGATGCCAGGAGAGACCTGGAGTTAAAACAAAAAAACAAACAAACAAACAAGAACTTCAGGGAAATACAGAGACCTTCTTTGCCTCAGGCTCCTTTCTAACCTCAATTATTTGAATCTATTCTGTTTCTTCCAAGAAACCTAAAGACCACTAGCATGTGCTGGGGGACTGATAGCTACATGGCCCTGGAGCTGCTGAACCAAGCACCACTGCTCATCTCCCTTGATCTCCTATGTATCTGCACTCATAGGTTTCCCCAAGATAGAAGCAACAAAACAACCTCATTCAGGTGCAAATGTGATCTCTGGCACGGAGCTCTGACTTTGAAAGGTCAAGTCCACACCACGCAACACTTGAGGTAATTAGCTAACTTCATGCCCACTGTCTTTGCCCCACAAATTAAAATCCTGCAGCGAAAATGCAATTTGGCCCAGCCATCGTGACTCAGTGGTTGAGCTTCAACCTATGAACCAGGAGGTCACAGTTCAAATCCCAGTGGGGGGCATGCAGGAGGCTGCCAATCAATGATTTGCTCTCATCATTGATGTTTCTCTCTCTCCATCTCTCTTCTTCTTTGAAATCAATAAAATCATATTTCCCCAAAATAATGCAATGTGGTCAAAGGTCAAAGGAAAAAAAAAACTTCAGTAAAAGAATGCCGAGGACAAAGACATTATTATTAAACTCCTAATACTGTCATTAGTGGCTTGAAGAACACAGAGCTTTCCCATGATACACTGGGTTTCATTAGATAGACTGTATGGAGGCAGGACAGGAATCATCTTCTCTTATTCTCTTTACTGTTCAACAAAATCACAAATGTACAAACCCTAATATTAATGCAGATATTTTATATTTCCCCCCAAAAAGTATAAATGACATTAATATGTACATTCCTCATAGAAATATGAAGTGACCTACTCCAAGTTAACATAATCAAACCCCTGATTTGTTTGAATTACCACCCCACTTGCTAATACCTTTCTGCCCACCCAATGCCAGGGAACTAAAGAAATGACCGATATCCTGATGTCCTTTTCAATGACCCCCATGAAGTAAGAGTAATTCAAGTCAGAACGAGATCTTTATAAGAAGTTTTCTAAGCACAAATATTCCTTTTGTAAAATGTTCTGTCCCCAAGCCCTCAGCACAGACACCTTTTAGATGCCAGCCTGTCTTAACACACATACTCTCCCTGCTGACCGAATCATAGACATTTGCAAAATAAAAGTAAATTAAATATCCATATGTACAACTTTCTTTTCTACACCATTAGACAAAAAGCACAAGTAGAATAAGTGAGTCACTGACCTCTGGCTTGAACACAAATAGAACTACCCTATCACACATTATTTTAAAATGCAAAGCACTCTCTCAAGTTAATTTGTCACTTGGAGAATCACTATGCTTTTATAACAATTCATTTATGAGAAGCCCTCAGCACAGTTTTCCCCTTAACCTTCTCAATTTATCTTACATTGCTACTCTTCCACAGCAAACTTTTATGTGCAATTTAAGTCTGTAATGTAAGTTACAAGGGTACTCATCTTTGAAACCCAAAGAACAATCTAATGAAAATGAGATGCTATCGGCTGCCAATGACTTGCTCTCTCCTGAGCCAACATGCTAAAAAATATAATCAGGTAGACTTTTCTATGATCTTTGTGGAGAAGAAAAGAAGATGGATGGGAGCCAGCTTTTATTTGACTGTGAAGTGGGGAGATTATATCTATAAAGATTTGTTTTAAAATTGCTAAAATAAGGCCAAAAAAAAAAATCCACAATGTGAACATGATCCATTTCCTTTAGAGAGAGAATAATGATGTTAGATCAGTTAAACAACCGGTTTTTTAAATCCACAATAAACTTTTAAGACTTCTCTAGACATCATCCAAGTGTATTTAGATGTAACCAGAGCATGAACTAGTGGGAGTGTCAGATGCTTTCAGTTGACAGGCAAACCAAGTGATATTGTTTCATGCTTTTTCTCTAAGCCTCAGTGTCCTCAACTATAAGTAGGAATAAATAATACCTCCTGCTCTGTATACTTCACAGATCTTAAAAAAAAAAACAAAAAACACTACACCTGAGCCCTAGCTGGTTTGGCTCAATGGATAGAGTGTCGGCCGGCAGACTGAAGGGTCCTGGGTTCGATTCCCATCAAGGGCACATGCCCAGGTTTCGGGCTCGATCCCCAGTAGTGGGCGTGCACGGGACAGCCAATCAATGATTCTCTGTCATCATTGATGTTTCTATCTCTCTCTCCCTCTCCCTTCCTCTCTGAAATCAATAAAAATATATTAAAACAAAACAAAACAAAAGCTACACCTGAAACTTCTGGATACACACAAGTATGCATCCTTTCCACCACTAGAAACAGCAACATGTGATTGCACAAGTTAAAGAACCAACCCTACTCTACTTAAGTAGACAGTAACCGTTGAGGAGACCACAAGGCAGGCTAAAAGATGATTGCCAATCCCCTGAAGCTCTTCCATCTCAAATGACTGCAAATCTTAAAACTGTTATTCAAAAGCAGCTAAAGCAATAATCAATCAGCTTTTTGGGGGGGAGGGGGTAGAGGGGTGCAGAGTTCTTTTCCAGAATCTGATGAAAACTATGGACCTTCTATCCACAAAAAGTCACATCCATTCATACAAGCAAGTTTATTTGTCTGTTATCAAGGGTGGTTCTTGGATCTTACATTAGGAATCCCCAGCTCCAGACTGCCGAGTGACTGTCTGGTTCATCAGAAAGACACAGAGAAAATAAACTGGTTTACAATGTTAACATGGAGATGATCATGATTACTTGGGGGCTACACTTGGGAAATCCTCCCTCACACTCTCACCGGGAAGAGAAGCTGAAAGGTCTTTGATTCTGAGTTACCTCAGCAGTATTCAGACAAATGAGGCTCTGATTGGTCAAGCAGAAAATCACTTCCTTTCAGAAGCAACCACACTTGCAACACCTAAAAATAGTGTCCATGTACATCCAGTGGCAGCTTCAGAATCTCCATATAAAAGGGACCAAGAGATGGTAATCTAATCAAAAGGCAGACCTAGGGGGTTTTGTTGTTTGTTTTTTAAGATTAAGTTGCTTAGTATTTCACATAAGATCAAGAAAACCAAATTTCCATAGCAAAGCAAGAAGTCTGCTAGAGAAAGGGGGGAGGAGGGGGAGGGGGAAGCAGCCAACACTTGGTGCTATCATCCTGTTCTCCAACACCCGTGGTTCTCAAAACTTTAATGGGCAGCGGAATTACAGAGAAGCTTGTTAAATACAATTGCTGAGCTCCACCCTCAATGTTTCTGATTCAGCAGGTCTGTAGTAGGGCCAAGAATTTGTGTTTTAACAAGTTTTAGGAGATGTTGCTGCTGCTGTTAGTCAGGGGAACATACTTTGAGAATCAGATCTCTACAATGAGAGCCTACGCTGTATAGGACATCCCAACTTCTTGAGAATATCATAGTCTCCATCAGATGCCACTCAGTCACTCAACTCATCTTCTTACTTGTGGTTCCTAAGGGTGCACACTGGTTGGGCTGCACATTCACAAAACCCAATAAGCTTCTTGATGACTGGTGAGTGTTGCACGCAGAGAAATGCAGAGGAAGAACTCTGAGCAGTTCTGTTTTAAAGTTTTGCTCTCAGGAAGCAATAAAAAGCAAATTGGTGCTAGGAAGATTTAACATTTGGGAAAACTCCCATGACTCCAGAGCTGTGGTTTTCAAATTGAGCTCCACAGAGCCCCGATGTCATATCCAGATACCTCGAGGGTTGGGATGGGCAGGCAGTAGAGAAATAAAGGAGGATTTTGGTCTCCCATTTCAGTCTCTCTCTGAACTGGAAGTTCAGTTTTTCTCTGATTTACATGTTGGCATAAATTATATTAGTGGTTTTACTGTCCCTTTGAGGGAAAGAAAATTTAAAGAACACTGGATTTGATTACCTCTCTGAGTCCCTCTAATTCTGTGATTCCATTAAATACAACAAAGGTTGACTGGCACATTCAAAATATAAAAAT
This sequence comes from Myotis lucifugus, assembly GCF_000147115.1. NCBI lineage: Eukaryota > Metazoa > Chordata > Mammalia > Chiroptera > Vespertilionidae > Myotis > Myotis lucifugus. The sequence goes on along the minus strand of NW_005871049.1, from coordinate 19,752,979 downwards.
ATCAAACTGGCCCAGGAGGCTGACAAAACACTAAAAATAGCACCAGAATGCGTGGTTAGCAGTGAGATCACACTTGTGTCTGGTATGAGGATCTGGGTATCATACACGAGAGCTTCCAAACTCACTGAGGGCAGCAACTGAACATCTGTAAATGGCATACAAAACCCAACAGACTCTAGTGGTGATTATCTTTACTTAAACTTGCCCTGTCAAGCAGACACCTTGCAGAAACACCTTGCATGGTATTTTCAGTAAATACCATGGTGATGCCATGAGATACAGCACATGATGCCACATGCTCAGGAAAAAAAAAAAAACCATCTCGATAAGTCAGTACCTTGCAATCCAATTCCAACAGATGATCTAAACTGTTCAGCAAGACCCATCTCTTCCAAACCAAAGCAACCAGGATGTCCCCCACTCATATCTGTTCTAGGGGCCATGGGTGATGGATAGAGCACCAGGCAGAGGTGTTATTTATTCATTATTTCATTCAACAAAATGTTTTCTGAGCTCCTTTAGCAATAATGAACAACAACACACAGTCTGAAATCTCAAAAGGAGCTTACAGGAGCCCTGAAAAGAACTACTCTCAGCCAATCAACACTGTAAAGTCATACCTAATGGCACAGGGAACTACCTTAGAGTCCAAAGTCTAACTCAAGGCAGCAATCACAAACAGTTAAAACTATCCTTGAAAATGCCCTGAAATTCCTCATAAAATATAACACTATACTGCCTCTCACTAACTCTAGTTTTCCCAGCCATTTGGGCAAGACTATTAACTCCTCAGGTAAATATCAAAGGATTCCACTTGCATTTTATGGGTCGTGCGGTTAAACCCAATGCTCAAGCTCTGAGAGGAAATGCAATCTCCCTACAAAGTGCAGGCTCATATCTCCCATCTCATGTTCACTGTAGGACTATGCTCATCTTATTTCAATTGTTACTTCTTACCCTTTTTCTTTTCTTTTAGCCACGTGCGTGAGTTTAATTCCCATGAGTACAATATGCATATAAAGACTCTGTTGTAATATCACCATCTTATTACTTACCCAAAGTCTTGCCCAAAATGCCACCATCTCTTTGAGTCAACATACTGTGAATCCTTCTTTTGAATACAAACATATAACAAAGAAGGGGCTGTATATTACCTCTGAACAAGAGAATGAAGGTTTTTACCAAATTAGCTCCAGTTACTGGGAGAGAATAAGGACACCAGAAAGTGAATGGGTAAGTTTTGATAAGTGGAAAGAAAATCAAGAAAGATTCAGAATATGAAATACTAGTAGCCCGGAGCGCGAATCCGTGCACCAGTAGCTCGCCAGTAGCTTGCTGCTGCCCTCCTGTAGCTCCCTCCACCCACCCACCCCCACCCCCCCCCGACCCCCCGCATAGCTTGCTGCCCTGCCCGCTCCTGTAGCTCTCTGCTGCCTGTGTGTAGCTCGTTGCCCCACCCTCCTGCTGATCCGTGATCCGGTCGTTACACGGTCAGTCATTACGCTTCACAGCGTAACAACCATTTGCATATTACATCTTTATTATATAGGATATTTCCAGCCAATTGGGACCTGTCAGGGAACAATGTGAACCCATGATGAACCCCAGGAAGAGGACAGAGGAAGCAAGAGGAGGGTTCTAACGACACACATCCTAAGTTCTTCATGGTCAGTCCTACCCTCATGTATTACAAAGTAAATCCCATTCCCAAGTCGTCCAGGCGAGGAATGATTCAAGAGAAAGGAGATGGGCCTGTTAGGCTGCTCTGATTTGATTCAACTAGATTGCTCAGTCAGTTACACAATCCCAACCACTACTGTCTTCCTCCCACTTCAAGGTCATGCACAAACTGCTATGGCCCCAAACATACCCCTGGAGGCTAACACATCCACCACATCCTCTCCCATACCTATTCCCTTACACAGTCAGAAGAATGAGTGCCACGCTCACCACACCTCAGACTGCTGGGCACATCAACAAAATGAGCCTGGCCATTTGCTGGGAAACTTGGCCTCTCCTATACGCAGAGGTGCAGGTATACATTATTCCACTCAACACCAACGTTTTCTCTTCCTGCCTCTTCCTAAAGGTCTCTTCACTTCACCTCTTTTTCAGCCTTTTTTCCTCTCTATGTAGATTTTCCTGGTGTCACCCCTGAGCACATTCCATTGTTTCCCCTCCTTCCAGGTCTCTTTATTTTTGGCTTTTGGGACATCCCTCTCTCTCTTGTCTGCTCTACATCCCACTTTGTCTTCATCTGTTTTTCCACATCCTTCGAATACTTACCCTCCCATTCCCCAGAATAGGTGGCACATTTAAATGCAAAAAAACAAAAAAACAACACAAAAACTATATATACTAGTCAAATAAACACCATCTACATTTTTACACAACCACACAATTTAAACCGTGTTCCATTCCTCTAGATACGAATGCTTCAGCAATCCTTCGCTCCTCCACAAGGGCCTTAAACGCATTCATCTCTGCATTTCCCTTCTGCAGTGAATTCCTGATGTGCTCAGAATTTTTACTTGACCTCAGTCCACACTTATCACCATCTTAAATTCTTTAGCTGATTTTTGGAAATGAAAATTTTTAAGCAGGCAATTAAAAAAAGACTAGTAAACCTGTTCCTGACAGGACTAGACTTAACTCTAATGAGCTAAAAATGACAAGTGCATGGCTTGCTGCCAAGCTATCATGAACAATTTAAGAATCTGATTCAAAATAGGCAATAGAAAGAATCTGAAAGGCAGAGTGACCTCTATACATTTTATCTTTTGCTTGGTTTGCACTGTGTGTAAGATATGAAACTCAAAGTATTAACATAACCAGTTTAGGAAGAGACCTTCAATTCAAAATTTAGGAAGAGGTATTTGAGGAGGTTACTATAGGAGAATACTTACTAACTAGATGTAACTATTTTTATCTGCAGTGAATCTGAAATATATAATATATGGTTTTCCAAACTTTATGCTCTGAAACATTTCATTACTATATTTTGTCTTGCAGAATAAAATGATCATTTCTTTGCTAAAATGCTTACCTCTCTCACATAAATATTGAAACTTAATAATTAGAAGAATTTAAGAGGGGACCCATAAAAATTAATTTAAACTTAAAGCATCAACATTGTGTCCACATTTGAAAAAATAATGCATCAGTATTCCCATTTTCATAGTAATATATCCTCAAACATCAAAAAGAAATGTCCTTTTTCACTACATAACCGCCGTTTTGGTAAGAAATGTTTTCCCATATTAGGGGGAAAAGTAAACTCTTAAGAAATGAAAAATCCTAAGCATTCAAAAGAGCTGACCCGAGATTCCCTTTATTTCATTGGTCCATAAAATTAAGGGTATCTTTCCTAAAAAAAATGAAAAGGAGCTGAATTTCAAGTTTATGCAAAAGCCATTCCTCCTTCCCCTCACCCCCCCCACACTACCCCCACCAACCTTAAGAAACAGGTATAGTTTTGGTAGCTCTACAAGGAGAGTCATACTTTAAGCCATTCTAACGTCAACCACTGTTCTGGTTTCTTGCTTCAGAAACCACTGTCACAACCCGAACACTGGAGAGAAATAACGGAGGTTAGTGCAGTATTACCTTGCACAAGCAATTAAAAGAGGCTGCAAAACAGCAACTAAACCCCAAACCATGTGCTCTCTCGCAGTGGGAAGCTGAGGATAATCTTGTTTACTAAACATAAATCACTTGAGATCTGGCCAAATTCTTAAATGATATTCCAGATGGAAACATTGCAAACAGGAGCTGCTTACATAAGTATTTTCTCCCCAACTCTGTGAAAACAAACGGGACCAGTTTTTCTTATTGCTTCTAGGAAAGTGATCATTTAAAGCCAATGAAACAACTCAACAAAAGGGCTTTCCCTGGACCCAACTCTTGCTCTATTTTTGGTCCCACCTCTGCCCCCCTTCTTCTAGGAGGTATTAGGTTTCTTGCAACTAAGTTTGCTTCCTCCTCCTTCAGTGTCTATTTAAGTCTTCAGGCTGCAGAAAGCAAACTCTATTCATCAATCTTAACCTATCTTTTTTTTAAATAGTATATTCACATTTTCCGGGGGGGAGGGGGAAGGGAGTCAAGATATAGCCCTTTAATTTTTTTCATATATAATTTTAAAAATTATTTTTAGGGGCCTGTGAGGTTTATGCAGATGAGCCTCTCACAGAGGCTGCTCTGTTTCCTAAGGTTCATGTCCACGTGCTGCCGGTTAGGAATAGCCTGGCTTTACTTTTCATTTCCTTGAGTTCGAGTCACTTAGACAGAGAGGCTTTGAGAGCTACAGTGCGCAACAAGTCAGTGGCTTGTTTGTTGAAAGGTGCTGTGTTAACAGTCGAATATTTGGGTTGTGCTGGTTAATTCAACCACCTCGGGTTTGTCAGGATTCTTTCTTTATGACTCTCTTTCTACTAAATATCACGGGAAATGCCAGCGAGCCTGATAGAGATCCACTATGCCCCAGAAAACCCACTCGGAGGCCAGTGAGTGGGAGCCTGCTGAGACAACTGAACAAAAGACAGCGGAGAGAAGTCTGTCCCCTCCACCGAGCCGAAAACCTCACTTAGTTTTAAAGCGTATTATAACAGGAAGCCCTGGGTTAAATCTCAGGCCCCATACGTGTTAGTTCTTTATTCTACAACTCCAGTTAGTCCCTCATGCACTGTTAAATCAAGGGTACACAGTATCCCCGCAGCCCTTACCCACATCTGCCAACACCTACATTACAAGCTCCTACTGAACTTCCATTGGGTCTGATTTTCCACTTCTACATGCCACACACACCCCACACTCCCAAGCACACCGTGTGCACCTCACGGGAACTATTTCTCTCTTTAATCCCCTCCCCAGGCACCTGGTGAAAACTTCTCTCCAGCCTGGCCACGCCGCTAAAGACCTGATCCTGCCGTTTCCTCTTCCTCTCGGACCAAGAACACTGCCCTTTCTCCCAGGCTTGGCTGCCTCCTCCAAGGTCACAAAGCTGGCCGGTGCCAACACTGAGTAGCTTAACCACTGCCTGGCGATTTTCTTCCTACCCAATGCAATTCCAAGTTCTGTGGCCTAAAATCAAAACACATCACAGAGCTCAAGACCCAGAGTCAGACAAACCTGGCTTTGACCCTGCCACTTACTGTCTCTGGGACGCGGGCAAATAACCTCTCTAAGCCTCCGTTTTATCCTGAGATGGGATAGTAAGAGTATTTATTTTATTGTGGGGGCAGAAGGAGATGATGCATGTGCCTGACACAGAGTAAGCTGTCAGAAATTGTTAGCGATTTCTACTGTCATTACACTGCTCCTCTCCTACTGCTATTGTTACAGAGATAACTGGCATAAACAAACATACGTTGGTAAGCTTCCGGCCAAATTTGACTCTCTGTTTGGCTGTTACAATGTATCTTGATTTTTGCTTTTTTTCGTTGCCTTTTAAGAGGTATTTTCCAATCTATCACAGTCCTCATCACTCCTCTTTATAATCTTATATATTCTCATTAAACTGTCTGGTCCCTGAGTCAAACAGTCTCTGAACTACAAAGGAAAGGGAAGGGAAGGGAAGGGAAGGGAAGGGAAGGGAAGGGAAGGGAAGGGAAGGGAAGGGAAGGGAAGGGAAGGGAAGGGAAGGGAAGGGAAGGGAAGGGAGAAAGAAAGAAAGAAAGAAAGAAAGAAAGAAAGAAAGAAAGAAAGAAAGAAAGAAAGAAAGAAAGAAAGAAAGAAAGAAAGAAAGAAAGAAGAAAGAGATACTATAGAACTAGGGCAGCTAGACATTACATAAAAACAATGCCTTTTAAAACACCATAGCAAGGAACCATCAATTTCCAAAAAGGTTAAGACCCCTCAATCAGTCAAAAGGCACATACTCTACTTTGTAGTTTTATGGGCAGTAACAACTTCCAAAACAGAGAGAATTCATTAAGGTTCTTCCAAAACACAGATCCCCACTGTTAGCGTTCCTGGTCTGGCACAAATGGACAGAGCAAATATAATAGTGACAGATCAGAAAATATACTTCAAAAGCCAGGCTCTTCCCTAAGTGCAAAAGGCCATTTCCCAGCAAATTCTTGTTCCAAATGCACCTGTCAGAGGTCAAGATCTTAAATTCACCTATAGCTCTGCATATATCAAAAAATTAAGTTGACATCTAGTATTGTTCTTTTCTTACTAACTTAGCCCACATAGATTTTCCATTCATGATAAAAAGAGATTAATAATTAAGAAATATGCATACTCCTTCTTAAAACACATCATTTCGGGGGGGGAGGGAACACACTATAAAACATACAAAAATTAAACACTATAAGACTGTAAAGATATTTACATATTAGAGTTTTATTGATATACAATTAAACAACCACAATTTCTATTTAATTTATTAGAAAATCTCCATCTCCTATCATTCCCAAAAGTCTACCCATTGGAAAGATTCTCTTTAAAAGAAGGTCATCTGCTTTCAAATACTCTAAAATGAAAACAAATGGGCTTTTTCCAAGAGTTATAACAATTTTTCAAAATAACTACAAAATTAAAGGTAGAGAAGGTCAAAATTATCAATACAATAACCAGTTCAGTGATCTTGTATGAATCCAACTAAAATGTATTCTTTATAGAATCTGCACACCCTCTGGTCTGAGAATCCAAAGTAACTATAATTAAAGTCATTACATAGAGAGAAAAAAAAGTAAGGGCATATTCCACAATGTTAACAGGGATTCCTTTGAGGTGTCTGGAATATGGGTAATTTACTTTATCTGTATCTATGTGTCTTTTACAAGTCTTCTGCCCTACCAAAAAAAAAAGTTATAACTTCTATTATCAGGTGTAAAACATTTATTTATATATTTTAACAATGCTGTACCTAACTACTATTGGAGACTCAGGATGTATTTTCCAAAGGGCTAAGGCGCTTAAGGACTCAGGAGTCACTGTGCAGAAAGTAGCTCTCTGCCTGGTAGTCCTTTGTTTTTGTTTTTTTAATATATTTTTATTGCACTCAGAGAGGAAGGGAGAGAGAGAAACATCAATGATAAGAGAGAATCATTGATCGGCTGCCTCCTGCACACCCTCTACTGGGGATCAAGCCCACACCTGGGCATGTGCCCTTGACTGGAATCGAACCCGGGACCCCTCAGTCTGCAGGCCAATGCTCCATCCACTGAGCAAAACCAGCTAGGGCTGGTATTCCTCATTTGCTTTGCCTTTATTTCCTCTTCTGAGAGGTTTAATGACCAGCTCCCTTCCCTGGAGCCTCATGGCACAAAAGCTCTGTACCACACAATGCAGCCCTTTCTCCTGCCAGTTAGGCATCTTCTCTGTGCTCCCTGCTTCTATCTTACATTCTAGGCTAGTACTTTAACAGAAATCGCATTTTATATTTGCTTTACCTACCTCTACAGAGCTTAGCACAGTTCTCTCAACACACCGCAGACTTTTACACCTATTTGTAAAACATACGTGACACAGCTCATCAATCAGTTAATTAACAGTGAGGTAAACCCAGCCTTCTGCCTTTTTGCCTTTAGGGGCAGTGCTGTATTTTATGTGAATAACGAAGACTGAGATGAGGTCCCACCAACCGAGATCAGGACGACTGATTTTGAAGGCTTTCAGAAAACACCCAAAGCACTGAACAAGAAGTGACTCCTCCCAGGCTCAGCTTAGACCTTCCAAAGTAAAAGGACAGACCTGGGGGGAAGGGAGGGAGGGGCGCACCTCAAGAAAGCAATGAAATTGACACCTGCTCCTTGTACCAGCCCTACAGAAAGGCATCTGGTGTTCGCTGTGGACTCCTGGCCCAGCTTTACTATCCCAAAGGGATGAAATCGGCAAACAGTAGGAGGCAGGAGTAGCGGGTCCCTGCTGGGGGATGACCTGCCCGCCCTCCCCCTCCCCCTCGTTGATAGAGTGGTCATCTCGGTTTACAAAGCCTACGCAGGAAGCACTGGCAGAGCTTTCAGGGTTCCTAGACAAAGCGCTACTATTACAGTGATGTTGAAGGCTGGCTAATAATAGGGGAAACATCCTTATATGTGTTGGCTTTTCAATAGCTTTAATTATATTTACTATGAATTCTTAAACCAGTGAGGGTACAGATTGCACAAAGAAAAATGAGCTCTGTGTGTGTACAATTAATTGTACTGGGCACTGTGATGCTACTGTTAATGCTTAACGCTGTGAACGTGTGGCTGTGAAATTATCATCTACAGAAACTGGAGTATAGAATGGCAATGGGGGTGGGGGAGGGAGGGACATGACCGCCCAGTGCGACCAGGTGGCTCTGTCAGTCCCCAGCCACAATGAAAGAACGATGTTTCTTTTGCCACTCACTGTAGGCCACCGAGAATTGCTGTTGGAGTGCAGGGAAATCCACACAAGTGGACAAGGAGAAAAGTAAACCCACATAAACATTTCCATTTTCACGCACAAACTAAAGTTAAGGGATATGTTTATAAAGATTCCTTACTCAGGCTCTTCCACTCTGTAATCTTTCAGGCGGTTGTAATGCAACATATACGGTTAGACATGTAACTCTTTCATGACGTCAGAAAGGCCCTCAGGAAGCACCTGTGCGTCTCTCAGGCTTCTTGTGTTTTACTACAACCTCCTTTTGAGGTTGCGGAAGCCTAATATGCCTCACGTGCTCCGTTTTCCTCACTGGACTGTAATTGTTAGGTACATGAGTGTTTTATGCAAACACAGCTGTAAACACTCAGGAAAATACAAATTTGCTCCGAAGGAAAAAAAGTTACTAGCCTCTTTAGTTCTGCAAAGATTTATTTCACTGAGTCTTTCTAGTAAAAAAAAAAAAAAAAGTGCCTAAGATTTGGCATAGCTGGTCCTGTATCACACAGGCAGACCCAAAGTTCCTTACGGGAATGAAGTCCTGGCCCAAATAGGAAATGAAAATGGCTGCCAGTCTCTCACAACCATAACTCCGATGCCTCCAAAGTGATACACCTAAATCAAGAGGCATCTGAATGCCACTTCACACCCCTGTGAGAATTGACTCTCTGTGACTTAACCCAGTGATAATTAAAAGCCATATGTTAGCACTGAAAGCCTTGATACCCAGAAATTCTATGTCTGCTATTTAAAAAAAAAAAAGAAAGAAAGAAATAACAAGTTTTGACGAGGATGTGGAGAAACGGGAATATAAAATGATACAGCCAGTATGGAAAACAGTGTGGGGCTTCCTCAAAAAATTAAGTAGTAATTAATAGACTTGCCATATAATCCAACAATTCCACTTCTAGATATATACCCAAAAGAACTGAAAGCAGATTCTTGAAGAGATATTTGTATACACATATTCATAGCAGCATTACTCACAACAGCCAAAAGGTAGAAGCAACCCAAACGTCTATCAGTGGATGAATTGATAAACAAAATGTGGTACATGCTACAATAGAATGTTAGTCATAAAAAGGGAGGAAATTCTGACACATGCTATAAAATGGATGAACCTTGAGACATTATGTAAAGTTAAATAAGCCATCACAAAAGAACAATTACTGTATGATTTCCCATATATGAGGTACCCAGAATAGTCAAATTCAGAGCCAGAAAGTGGAATGGTGGTTTCCAGGGGCTAGGGGAGGGGAGAATGGCGCTTCCGTTTGGCAAGATGACAACAGTTCTGGAGACGGATGGTGGTGATGGTTGTACAACAATACGAATGTACTTAATGTCACTGGTTAAAATGGTAAATTTTATCTCATGTAGTACATTCGTTTGTTAGGACTACCACCACCACAAAGTTCCACAGACTGGGTGGCTTAAACAATGGAGATGTATTTTCTCACAATACTGGAGCCAGAAGTGCAAGATCAAAGTGTCAGGAGGGTCAGTTTCTTCTGAGACCTCTGTCATTGGCTTGTTGGTGGCTGTCTTCTCCAACTTCCTTCTCCCACTGTCTGTGTCCAAATTTCTTCCTCTTATCAGGACACCATTCATATTGAATTAGGACCAACCCAGATGACCTCATTTTAACTGAATCATGTCTTTAAAGGCCCAAATACACTCACATTCTGAGGGCTTTACCACATGAATTTGGGGGGATATAATTCAGCCCATAACATGTATATTTTACAATTTGTAAAAATAATAAAATAAATGGCAGCAGGCAAAGGAAAAAGAACAACCCTAGGAAGGCCCTGAGGAAGGACAAGGAGGGTGATGAGAGGAAATGAAAGCAAGCCCACACAGCTGAAGCAAAGGGGGAAGTGATAGCTAGCATTATGAACATAAGATAAATGAACATATAATCCTTGAAATTCATTCCAAGATTTAAAAAAACTCAAAAAAAGTAAACCTTCTTAAAGGCTAGTCATGACCAAAAAATAAGCAGCTTATGTAAAAGAGATATTGCTGATTACCATACATCAATAATTAACTTTTGAAAGATGGCTCTGCTCTCAAAAACAGATATACTTCAAAATGTCATATTTGCACTTTTATTGGAATCCAGTCTCCCAAAATATTTTCTTTCTAGCCTTTGGGTGTATTTTTATTATGATTGTGGTAAAATATATGTACATCACATGAAATTTACCATTTCAACCATTTCATAAAGTTTTTATTTATAGAACTATTACCATTTAAAAGAAAATTGTCCCTTAAGTTAACTTCAGGGTACATTGTTAAGTGGAGAAAAGAATGGGTAGTAACTAATGCTATCATTTATCAAGGCAACTTACAAAACATTGAATTTCAGAGCCAAGAGAACCACCATCGCTCTCCCGTTGGAGATCTGGGCCCGCATTCACAGCCCTGCTCCTCTCCCAGCCCAAGTGCTGGCCAGCCTGGGCCCGCAGGCCCATCTTTTACAGCACGCACACCAAAGAAAACACTCCGAGTCACTGAATGTCAGGATACTTTTTCAACCAAAACTCTCTCACAATGGGGGTGGGTAGGAGGAGGGAAGGAAAAAGACTCCAAAACTTTTTAAGTGCTACAACTTACTTCTCAGTATTGTCAACAATTAGCCACAACCAAAAGGAGAATGTCGTAATTATATCTGCAGAAAACTGAATCCTGCCCACATACAAAAAAATTAATTCTGTCATATATTACATATGTATACATATATACACTTTATTTCCATGATATCTAAGGAAAACCCACCAGTCAATAAGAAATAACTGGAAAAATACGGCAAACTTTTACAGAAGAGAAAGTATGAAAGGTCAATTGCTATATGAAAATATAGTATCTTTAACCTCATCAATAATGAGGAAAATAAAAATCAAAGTCGCATTAAGATAAATTATACTACACATAAATCACATCTCATTCTTAAAAACATACAATATATGATTTCACACCCACCAAACAGACCACATTTTTGTGTGTGATTTTTTTGTTTTTATTTATTTTTATTGTTGAAAGTATTAGAGATGTCCCTTTTCCCCCTTTAACTCCTTCCACCCCACACCCAGGCCTTCACTGCACTATTGCAAACAGACAAAACTTTTTAAAAATCTGATCACACCACCCTGGCCAGTGTGGCTCAGTTGGTTGCACGTCATTCTGTGCACCAAAAGGTTGCTGGTTCAATTTCTGGTCAGGGCACATGCCTTGGTTACAGTTACACTTGACCCCCAGTGGGTGGCCTGCAGGAGGCAGCTAATCCAATGATGTTCCATCACTCTCATGTTGATGTTTCTCTTTCTCTCTCTCTCTCCCTTCCTCTCTCTCTAAAAATCAATAAAAAATATATTTTAAAAAAATCTGATCATATCAACGGTTGTTGAGCCACGGGCAATTTTATACACCCATGTAGAATACCCTGGTACAACCACTCTGGCATATATTTGTCATCACCTAGTAAAATTAACCATGTGTATACTCCATGACTCCACATTTCTACTCCTAGGTTTCTATATTAGGGAAACTCTAGCATATGTGCAACAGGAACTATGTTCACACCCATCTTTCTCATGATGGCAAAAAGTCATACAAACACAAATGCCCATCAGCAGTAGAAAACATAACTCAATGTGGTATATTCTTACAATGCAATGCTATACAGCAGTCAAATAAATAACATATAGCTTCATGAATAAACATGGATGAGTCTCCAAAACAATCTTGAATAAAACAGCAAGGTTCAGAGGAGTACATGTTGTATGATTCCATGTATACAAAGAGCAAAAACAGCTAAAATTAAACAATTTTAATAATTAACTTTTGAGGGCTTTAACACGTGAATTTGGGGGAATACAATTCAGCCCATAATTGTTTAGAGATAAATATTCATAAGGCAAACCCATGGTTTTCAAAAAGTAAGGGAATGACTGAAAAATTAACAATAAAAGCCAAACACCAAATGCTATTTTTTTTAAAAAACAAAACTGATGGGGTTTTAATTTCAATATGGTTAGCAACCTGGTTATCCCTCCCAAATCTCCCTAATGAAACGAAAGCATCAAAAAATGAAATAGAAGAATTCCATTAAGACTAGAAAGAGTTTGCTGGAAGAGAAGTTTAAATAGACAAAAGATTTCAAGTCATCTCTGGACAACAGAACAGGAAATGGGAATGTGCTGACAGATGAAGCCGTGAGAGGAGAGCTGCTACCCAGGGGCCCTCCAAGGAGGCAATCTGCTCAGCAGAACCCCAGGTGAGTCAACAGGTATCACAGAGTCAACAGGTATCACAGAGCAGGAAGGATGATATGGGGCCAGAATGGGAGATGAAGTGATGACAGTCAGTACTCCGACCCCGTCTCCCCCACCCTCTCACAGAGCCTTCAGGAAACTTGTCCAAGAGTAATGACAGACGAAACATCTGTCATTGGAACTGAACCAATTGTGGTAATAGGGAGTGAAAGATGGCTTGTGAAGGCTTCTGAAGTGAATTTGGGTCCCTGGGAATAAATTCCCCCTCTTTGGACCATTTTTGGGGTGAAGCAACGTAGCCACCTGAAAACCCAGTACCCTGTCCACCCCACCACACATACACAATTTAGAATTCCTATTCAGAGAAGTGGCATACCTCAGAGGGAAAAACTCTACATACGACCTTTCTAAAATAGTAGAGGAAACTCCCCAGTCCTTTATTCTTAATGGTAAATAGGCAACCATGCCTACAAGGAAAATCAGGGGGGAGGGGGATGGTGTAATAAAACTAACACTAAGAAGAAACACAGTTAATTCAGGAAATGGAAAAGCACTTTAAAAAGAAATAACTCTAAAACAATTCAAAGAGATTCAAGAAGATACTACAACTATTAAACAAGAACATGACACAATGAAAATGAGAGAACAATGAAGAGTTTTTTAATGTTTATGAAAATAGTATTACCAGAGTAAAAATTCAATGAAAGTATTATAAGGTAACTATGAGGAAATCTCTTAAAATGTATAATGAAAAGACAAAAGGACAGAAAATGGGGAAAAACAAATTAGAACCAAAAAAAAAACAAACAAAAAAAAAAACAACAAAGCAGGAGGTGGAATCCAACTAAAAGCTGCCCAGTGTGTGCCACATTAAATCCTCCCCCACCCCAAACCCAACCGGTCACTGAACCCAGGGCAGCAACCTTATTCCAGGGAAATGGATCCATGGGCTGAAGAAAACCAACCAACTTGTCTGTTTGAGAATGTGACTTGAGAAAAATATAAACAAAAACCATGGGCCTGAAACCACAGGTCACATCAGAGAAAGAGCAAGAGAGAAGGCAATGTGACCATGATTCTTTACTTCTTAGCCCATTCCATAATCCCTCATAGGTGCCCTGGTGTCACTGAGATTGGCTATTAAATCTTACATTTTTCAGGGGTTTTTTTTTCCTATTTTAAATGAACCTGAGGCAGCTTTTGTTCTTTGCCATCTAAGAGCGCAGATATCTATTGTCTGGGACTGCACAGTAACCAAGAGATACCACATTATACCTGCTGTAACATGGGAACACCCTGCCTTTCCCTTCACCAATCAGCTCTGCAAAACACAGTATTAGCCCCCAACTGCCTGTCATTCTGTCAGCATTCTGCACAAGTGTGAATCATGTGCTATTGTTGAACACTATTAAAATTATAGGTGATCAAATACTCCTCATAATTAAAATGTCAAACCCCAAGAATAAACATATAGTGTATTCAATGAAAACTTGAAATTGTGGAACAATTACAAAAACAAGAATGTTAACTTGCCTTACAATGTGGAAGATAAAGAGAAACAAATGGTTCAAGATTTTAAAAGAAAATGAAGAAGAAATTCATGTCTTTTGTATCCTCACTGAGTTTTTCAATCAATCAGCCTGAAAAATTAGAAAGCCATAAAAATTTCTCTTTTGATGACATGAATAAAGTTGATTAACTTAGAAAGGGCATGGAATGCCATTGTCTAGATTAATCTGCAGTGGACAAGAAAAAATATTCTTTGAAGTTCAAGAAATGAAAGGAAACTCTTCTGCATATTTAGAAGGTAACTTTCATGCGTTCCCAGGCTAGGAACTAATCAGAATCAAACCACAGCATGAGAATCTTAAGCCAATATCTGACACCCTGAAAAGTGAATACTATGCTATGAGCAGGGGAGAGAATGGCCACCAGGTGAAGGGACAGAGTATGTACCCTCCCATGATTAGCAGCAAGCAAGACTTGTTTGATTTCACAAACCAGTATGATTACACACACACATTTTTCCAAATAAAGGTAATTTATTTGAAGCCATTACTATTACTAGATGTTATTACTATCATTCAATTTTTAAAAAATTTTATTGATTAAAGAGAGAGAAACATCAATTTGTTGTTCCACTTATGCATTCATTGGCTGATTCTTACATGGAATCAGTGATCGAACCCAAAACCTTGGTGTATCAAGGCGATGCTCTAACCCACTGAACTACCTGGCCAGAGATTATCATTTAATTTTTTAAAAGGACATTTTAATGCCAAAAAGGAGGAAGGACTCAAAATTGGCATTTTCTGGAGCCCTTGAAAACTTCATCACAGGCACTTACATTAAGTCAATTTTGTTCCAGTTTAACAGGTTTTGCTCTAGCTATGAGTTGTGATTCATTCGCTAACATCAACTCCATTATTCCATTAGTTCCTCCCCTCAAGAATGTAATCATAAAGTAGGGAAAGCAAAAAATATGCAAATGGTTATTTAAGAGTAATGCAACATTTGGGAGCCCAAAAACATGATACAGATAGCTTCCCTGGTGGATTAAGGAAGATGGATTTGGATGGGTGCAGAAGGAGGAAAACCTTACCACGCCATTAAAAACAGCACAGGGTGAACAGCGGGGCTTAACAGTGGGAATGAACATGCTTTAGGGATCACTAAGAAAGAGGCCTCAGCTGGGGAGAACTGTGATCTAGAACCCGAAAGTTCTGTGATTTCAGTGGATGCCAAGCTACAGAGAAAGATCAACCAAAGGACTTGTATGCATGCATATAAGCATAAATGATGGATGTGGACAACAGGGGGTGAGGGCAGGATTGGGGGGATGAGGGGACATTGGGGGGATAAGGACACATTTGTAATACCTTATTCAATAAAGGGAAAAAAATAAAAGCAACAAGGAATTTCCAATGGAACTAGCATGACAAAGGAAGCATGTCAGGAATATTAACCCAGCAGAAGCTATAACTTCAGTAATAAGTTTTGGTAACTCTAAGTAATTTCCTGGGCAGCTCTGGCTCAAAAGATTCCTTTTGAGAAGATTCAGGTCCACCTACATTGTATGAACATGTCACTGTTTCCTAGAGCCTTGGTGGCAGTTAACTGTTTCAATCCCTTTGAAAATCATCTAATTGGTTCTGTCTCAGGTATTGCTGTCACCTCCTCTGGGATTTTGCTCTTGGTCATATGAAAGTAGTTTCATTGATGGAAATAAGAAAATCAAGAAAGGGAGTTGTTTTAGAAGAGAGTCAGAAGTGATCAATTAATAGAAATGTCCACTAGGCAATTAAGGATTCATTCATTTATCCAATAATATTTTCTGAGCCCCTACCTGGCACCTGCTATGTACCAGGCACTTGAACAAAAAGATACAGATCCCTGCCCTGTGAAGCTTACATTCAAGCAGGAGATCGACAAACAATGAACATAATAAGTTTTTATAAAAATATAAAAAGTACATACTTTGAAAAAAAGATATAAAATGAAAGGAAAAATAAAGACTGGAACTAATCTAAAACACACACACACACACCACAACAAAAAACAAAAAAACTAAAAGAAGGGATGAGTTCCACCAAAGAGTAGACTATTTGGTTAATACCCCTTCCACTTCTAAAACTCTGCCATTCCAGATCCAGGAATTTGACACAAATATTCTCAACCTTCTTGATAAACAGAAGATCAAAGAATTATGGAATTTTTGTGGCTTGAAGCGATATCAGAGACCCATCACCATGGAATTGTCATCTTATGATGAGGAAATGGAAGCCCAGAGAATTCAAGTTAGGTCATCTTAGAGCAGTGGTTCTCAACCTTCCTAATGCCGCGACCCTTTAATACAGTTCCTCATGTTGTGGTGACCCCCAACCATAAAATTATTTTCGTTGCTACTTCATAACTGTAATTTTGCTACTGTTATGAATCGTAATGTAAATACCTGATATGCAGGATGTATTTTCATTGTTACAAATTGAACATAATTAAAGCATAGTGATTAATCACAAAAACAATATGTAATTATATATGTGTTTTCCGATGGTCTTAGGCGACCCCTGTGAAAGGGTCGTTCAACCCCAAAGGGGTCGAGACCCACAGGTTGAGAACCACTGTCTTAGAGTAAATGAGAGCTGGGGTCAGAAGGGGAGTTCCAGGACTCTCTAGCTTTTCTTGTACATAACTTTTAACAGCAAAAGCCCTTTCGATAGCTTCAAGAGTTTCAAACTCTATTGGAGGCAATGAAAATTGTTTTTTAATTACATAAATAAATGGCTTAGCTATATCACAGCACTAATAAAAACAGCAAACACTTACATAGCACTTACTTTGAGCCAAACACTCTAAACAAACACTCATGAATAACCAACTTTTTTCATCCTCACAACCTATGAGGCAGTCGGTGCTTGTATGCTGCCTTATGCTGAATAACTGGTATTTCACTAATTCAATAAAGGGTTCTTAAACATATATTTTCTTTTTTTTCTTTTTTTACACATATTTTCAATTACATACTACTTTCAAAGACACTCAAGACCTGAAACAAAATTTTTTAAAAATGAAATTCTGGTAAGGCAGGGTTTTTGTTTTTAATTGAACAAATCTTATGATTTTGTTGTCAGAGAAGTCAATGGGAGAGAATAATACAAGGGAAAAAGTTTCCTCTAATTAGTATTTTTCTAAGTATCTGTTATTTAAAGTTCTACTATTAGACTATGATGCTTACCAATAACGTGATAACAGATAAAATACAACCAATTTTTTTAATTTTTATAAAACAAAGCTTTCCTTTCTCAATACACCAAATATAGATTTTGTAAATTTAATTATAAAATAAAGTGTTACTACCAATCTGATTATCTTTACCTTCAGTTAACTAGAGCCATTTGCATTTCAATGGACTTTTCTATTAAAGAGTTTTGACTGTACAGTCACCTACTATTAGAATTCACTGCATGGGTCTGGCCACATTCTTTGGTTGTACTGGAATTTAATCATAAATAATAATAGCTAAACACATGGATCATTGGCTACAGCTCAACCATTTTAGATGTGATATAATCTGCATTACACAGAAGTTGTTTCTATACTATTTGTATGCAGAAATCTCAAAGCAACTTCTAAACCTTCACTGATTACATTGTCTTTCTTAACAAACACATCTTTTTTCTATGAGAGGAAAGAATTGATCTTTCTTATTGGAGCAGAGTTAGGAGATGCCAGGTTCCAAACTGTGATACAGCAGTATAGTTAAATGTGACACAAAGAGGAAAATAGCACACGTTGGCTCCTATATGCAACTTTCTTTTCTCATTCATAGAAGCATCCCAATTTATCGTGCCATATTTTCCAACGTACAGTCCCTCTGACCCTCAGCATATTTCAAAACCTTCACTGGCATACTACATATTTCTACCCATATCACTAGGGAGAGCCCAACGTGAAGCTATTTTTGAATGGCCTAGTAATACTCACTTCAGCTATTATTTGATTTGCCAAATGTGTGTAAGGCACCGTGATAGCACTGTGAAGAATTTTTTTTTTAAATAGTAGATTCTTTATCTTCAAACAGCTTTTAAAATTAGGATAAGATAAGTAGCAATCACTGTAGCCACAAGGTAGAATGAGAGCCAGAAGAGAGGTTCTATAGACACTGCTGGGGTGGAAGAGGGAGAAAAAGGAGGGGTGGGGACTCTAAGCTTTGCTGCAGCCAACGTGTAGAGGGAAACATGATCTGTTACAAGATTCAGTGTCCACAGGGTAAAAATAAACCAGTTGCTCAGAGAAAGAACAACTATTTTTGATACTGAGATCAGAAAGCAATTCAACCCATGGTTCCTGATAGAAGATTCTATTAAATGTAATAAAAATCCTAAGGATATTTTTTTACAATAAACAATAAAAAGTTTGAGTAGGTCTGAGAAGCTCTAATAAAAACCAAGACATTTAACATGGACACAAGGCAGAAGAGCAGGCCTCAGCTCTACCGGGATTGCAAGCTCTAGGCCTGTAGCATTCACAGAGAAGATACTGAAGCATTACTGCCACATTTAGAATAACTGCATATCTTTGGGGGTAATGAGATGGGCCTAAATAAGTAAATGCTATTGTTAATTAACTAAATTTATTTATCCTTATACAAACTGAATCATAAAGATATTTTGATGTTAATATTTGACACGTCATTTAAATAGGAAGTAGGCCATCTGTCTGAAACAGACTTAGATCTAAGAATTACGGTTTTTAAAACTAAGTTCCTAAAAATATCTAATTTTATATTCATTTGATTCTACAAATTTTTTGTACCACTGAAATTTATATCAGCACACATTTGCAGTCTTCCCACTTTTTAAGAATGGACAGAGTGGTTTGAGGGAAAGATGACATTTTGTCAAGTTTAAAATTGGGGGAAATTTTCTACTATGTATGGCAAATTCAGTAATCACAGATAGCTCTTTAATTATTTGGCTCTTTTAATTTAAAAGATTTTTGTTATAAAGGAGTCTAGTTCCTCACCTGGTCACTAAAAGCAAAAGTTTCCCTCTACAGAATGAAAAAGAAAAGATCCTTCTTTAGATAACAGAATCTAGGAATGATTGGCAGTAAGAGGTCAATTCTTTTTACCTAACTGGTAAACAATTCATTGCTCAACAGTGAATAACCACAAACACTACAGGGTCTTCTGGGGCAGGGTTTGTGTACATTGATTAGAAATAAAAACATTACCATGACTAGATCACATTGCTCAAATTCCAGTGACCAGTCCCAGGCCATTAGTAATATCCACTCCAAGTTTCCAAATCGACCAACCATTAAAATTTATGAGCCATGGATGGTGTTGCTCAGTGATTAGAGGATTGCCCATGTACCACGGGGTCATAGATTCAATTCCTGGTCAAGGGCAGTACCTGGGTTGTGGATTTGCTCCCTGCCCCTGATTGGGGCATGTGTAGGAGGTAAGCAATCCATGTGTCTCTCTCACATAAATGTTTCTCTCTCTCTCTGTTTCCCTTCTCCCCCACTCTCTCAGAAAAAAAAAAAATGGAAAAAATAAAGGTGAAGATTAACAATCAATCAATAAATAAATAAATAAAATTTATGAATGACTAACAAAAAATTCTGATTCTTATTGTAAAGATTTGTATCAAAAGGCCGAGTGGACTGAGTCAATGTAGATATTTATTCATGAACTTGGCTATCACAGTTGCATCATTTTTCATTTAGTTTATAGTCTGATTATATGTACTACTTGCCTAAAAACTATTGATAAAAACAAAGTCCATAGAGAACAAAGAACATATAAATTTAAAATATGTTGTATTTATGTATTGATCTATAAACATTGAAGTATATATCATTTGTATAGTAAACAGCATAGTGGCATTATTTATTTGATCCTCATCTCAATCTACAAAGAATTTGAACTGCCTTAAGAGAAATGTGTGTATTAAGGAAGAAAATTAAAAATTATGAGCAAGGAAAGTATAAATTAGAGAAGAAAGTGAAGGCTGTGGCTGGGGTGAGAGATATTGGAATAGGTCTCAAATATGGAGACCTACTTGAGTCCTACATAGTTATTACAGTTGAGCAGAGAATTTGATTCTGTGCTTCCTAGCAGCCAAAGTGAAAAAGTAAATGTAATTACTTAAGTAATTGTCCATGAGGTACAAACATTTGCACTCCTCCAGGGAAGCAAAGCTGTTTACTATCACTTACTATGAAAGAGCTGCTCTAGGAGACACTGAAAGATGTGACGGGAAATTTTCCCAATAGCAAATGAGGTCACAAAGCTGTTTTGTTGTCCCTTATTAAAACTGAACTCTACAAAGAAGTCAAGATAATATGGCCCAGGTGTACAATTTTTTAAGCAACATGGTGAATTGAGCTAGCAGTGAAGGGCTCAAAGTCCATAAAAATAAATAGCCAAAATTACAGTGTTTCTAAATTTCCATCCGTGCCTCCTTTCTTTGAACAATCAGTCCCTGGCCAAAGCCATCTACAACTGGAGATGCTTGATTATCACCCCATCTTAAGTATTCAAACCCAGAGCTAAACTCTGATTTTCATTTACTTAATTGACACTCTTACCTCAAGGTCCCCACCACATTAATTCCACACGTCCTCAAAGTAATCTAAATAATCTGTCCTCTCAAACACATTATTTTTCCTGCCATTCCTAGTTTGTCATAGAAATCCCCTCAGTCATCTAGGCTTACATTTTTGGAATTGATTTTTCTCTCCTTTCTCTCCCCACCTTCCCACATCTGATCAGGAGTCTGCCTCACTATGTCTACCTGCACAACCATCCCATGATTTCTAATTCAGCCACAGGGTCATCTTCCTGCATCAAGCTCCTGAATTATCTCCTGGCCACCTCTCTCCCCACTCCAATGTATCTTTTATACTTCTGCAAGAATGATATTCCTGCAGCTGTGATTATGTCAGTCTACTAAAAAACCTGCAGCAGCTCTTCTCTGCTTACCTGAAGCAACCTGGTTTATCACACCTGCCTCTCATGGCTTTCTCTCTGGACTAGCATATGCTCTAAGTCCCAAAGTAGGCTGGATCTCCCCTCTTTTATTCATGGTGACATAACCACAAGATGCCCTCCCTTCATCTCTGCAATTTAAATGTCACCCCATTCAAGAAGCCTTCCCAATCCCAATTCTCTCTGGTGAGAAGTAACACTTCCTCCTCTCTCCTACCCCCTGCACTTGTCTAGGGCTGTAAGTATCACAGAAGTGATTCTTGACAGTAAGTATCACATCCTAACATCAGTCTCTCCCCTGTCTAACCAGTTTTCAGATTATTCCACAATTACCATCCTAAACACACATCTGGTTCGGTCAGTAGACTGCTTATAGTCATCCCTCAGGTCTCACAAGGCCCTTCACAGTCGCTTCACCCAAGCATTTTGCTCATACATCAATCACTGCACACACTGAATCATACTGCAGTTAACTGTTTACAGGTCTGTCTCCTCCAAGGCAAAGAGCACGTCTTACTTACCTTTGCAATTCAATGGAGCCACACTGTTACTCTCTGCACACCTTCCTGTTTCAATTCTCTGGAGAGCAGGTCTTTTCTTGCTTACTTGTTATCTGTCTCCTTCCCACTAAAATGAACACTCAGTGAGAATTCAGCCCTTGCCTGCTTTGTTCTCAGCTATATTTCCAATATCTAGAACACTGCTTGGCACATAGTAGGTAATCAAAAGTTTAGGATGAATTGACAAGTAGATAAATGATCTGCAGTGTCCAGCCCAGTCCTGGCACATCACAGGTGCCAAATAAATGCCTGCTGAGTGAATGAATTCTGCCTTGTATAAATGTCATATATATATATTTAAAAGCTCTTACAGTTGGTGATCTTGATATCCTCTCTAGCATATAGCATAGGGCTGTATACATGCTAAGCCCTTGATAAATTCCTATCAAATGATTTGCTGGTTCAATAAAAACTCAAGTAATTTATTAATTTCCCCTTTAAATCTGAATTTGTCTTCTCTTGTCAGTAAGAGGAGTCCGGCCCAGCCGATGAGGCTCAGTGGTTGAGCGTCGACCTATGAAGCAGGAGGTCACAGTTTCAATTCCGGTCAGGGCATATGTCAGGATTTCAGGCTCGATCCCCAGTGTGGGGCATTCAGGAGGCAGCCAATCAATGATTCTCTCTCATCATTGCTGTTTCTATCTCTCTCCCCCTCTCCCTTCCTCTCTGAAATCAATAAAAATATATTTTAAAAAAATAAGAGGAGTCTGCGTTATTTGTCATGCCACAGCATGCCTTCCTCCCAGAGGACAGGCAGCATGGCAGAGGGGTAAGATCACCAGCTGAGCTGTCAGAGGTCTGGGTTCAGATCCCAGACCCAGCTCTGTCACTGATTACCTATATCGCCTATGTAACCTCTCTCCACTTCAGCTTCCTCTCTAATAGAAGATTAGGAAACCTGGCATGCGGAGCATCTATTTCCTTCACAGCTAAATGAATAGTCAGTCCTAAAACCTTTATTTCCCCTTCTTTACCAGTTTCACATTGTTCAACTCCAGTTAGAATATTTTAATATGTGTTGCCTGAACTTGAGTAGATCATTATTTAAAATAGTAGGGGGTTATGTGTACAGAGTATTAATTCTCCATTAACTTTTCATTACCTGACAGCATTTCCATGCTATCCAGGGAGCACAGGTGACTTAAGCACATTACTGCCACCATTCCTAAGACTTCCTGGAGCCACAGCAAAATCGTGTCCCAAGATGGCACTACCTCACACAGAGGAGTAATTCTCTTTCTCCTAACTCCCCTCACAGGAAACAGTACAACAATCACAGAACTGTACCCATCAAATATGTTGCATAAAAGCCTGACTCCAGCTTAACACTGGATGAGTTAGAAAAAAATAATAATAAAGGGCTTAATGCTAAAGTAAATGCATCTCAGTCAAAATGCATTTGGCAGTATTTAAATCCCTCTGGGGACAATAATTCCGTTTGGAGGTAGGGCGTGGTTGGCCAGGGCTCACACAGATGGGATGTCACTGATTCAGGTACGAAGTTACGACTCAATCACAAACAGGTTCACTGGGATTCAAACGGACAGGCAGAGAACACAGTGAGCATTCTGCACAAACACTGAAAGTGCTTTTTCTAAGAGCCTTATTTAAACAAAAGCATACACGTATTAAATAAAATTCAAAAGGTTGTTCTCTCACAAGTCTCGATATTATTGCTAGGCACAGAGACTGTATTTGCATAAGGAGGCACCAAAAATGTATTTGATTAAGTGAATACTGTCAGCACTGAAGCAGTATGAAAATGTGAGCCTCTACTGGTAAGTAGTACACCAAACAAAGAGCAAATGAAAGAAATCTGTTGGTCAGATGCAAACAAGAACACTTGAGAATAAAGGGTCAATAAAACTTGTTACCGGCCACTGGCAGAGCTGTCTACTATTCTGAAAGCACCTATATCATGTTGAGTTTAGCTCATTTTTCCCAAAGGTGAACAAGCAAAAAGAGCAGTGCTAACGGTGGCCTGAGTGGAGATGTGACAAATGTCCTGCTTGAAGATAATCTTCCATAGCGGCGGTTATCAGTTCAGTAAATCCAGAGGTATTCCCGTAGATTAAGAAGCACAGATGTGTATATGTCATTTTAAATTCCATGACTCCTACTTAAAAATCTATGCGGATTTAAGCTATTGGAGAAAGACCGTACATACAGCAACTTGCTTTCAAAATCAGGAGATAAAAAGGCAATACTAGCTCAGAAGAGACTCAGCGCTATTGACTAAATCAACAAAAGTATTGAATAAATAATCTTGAATAGCAGAACTTGGCAAGAATCCCTGCTATTTTTTTAATGGAAGAATGTGGTCTCAGTTCTGCGATCTTTCACACTAACAGGGACTTTTGCTAAACACAAAACTCAACATCTAAAAAAAAAGAAAAATTAAAGCATTTTGTAGTAGTTAATTCACTCCCCTATTACATGCCTGAGAAAATGAGGTTCAAGCTGAAGATAAATAGGAGTTAACCAATTAAGCAAAGCAGACTGAGGGTTAGAGGTATGGATATGGTGGAGGTGGGAAGGAACAGTGCTGTGAGTAGTGAACATTTGTGCAAAGGCTCTGTGGTTTTTTTTAAAACATATGTGTGCATTACAAACTGAAAGAAAGACAGTGGTGCTAAAGTATTGAGAGCTAGTGAGAGAATGGTATGAGATGAGGCTGGCCAGGTAGCCGGGCTGGATTCCACAGAGCCTGGCACTCATTAATCTCTATTTACCTTAAGAGTGATGAGAAGGTGGGGAAGGAAAATGACACTGTGAAACCTACATTCTTTAAAAATCAGTAAGGCTGGAGTGAAGAACCAATTAGGGAGTGGATGGGGAAGAAGCAGGAAGACCAGTTAAGAAGCTACTATTAATAATCTAGTAGAGAGGGTGGAGTTAATACAGATAAATGAATGGATTTGAGAGGTACCAAGGATGTAAAATCAGTAGGGTTGAATGGTATTCTATATTCATTATTGCGTCAAAGATAATGATTTGGTTTTGCCTAAGAGTTCCCAATTTGTTCATTATTTGCAAACCAAAAAACATCGTGCAAATATTAGGGGTCTTTATTCAATCAGTTTTCTGTATCATATTTATCTTCTTTTATATAAAGAAGAAAAAGCAGCCCTAGCTGGTTTTGCTCAGTGGTTAGGACTGAAGGGTCAAGGGTTTGATTCCAGTCATGGGCATGTACTTCGATTTCAAGCTCAATCCCCAGCCCAGGTCGGGGCACATCGGGGCGGCAACCAATCGATGTGTCTTTCTCACATTGATGTTTCTCTCTGTGTGTCTCTCCCCATCTCTTCCACTCTCTCTAAAAAATCATTGGAAAAAGAATATCCTCAGGCGAGGATAAATAAATAAATAAATAAATAAATAAAGCAGCCAAGAGAAAAACAAAACTTAAGTATTTCATTTTATGTAAAATGTGTTTTCCTGAAAGTTGTGCTACACTTAGGTAATAGGAGAACCTATATCTTAAAGAATATTACTAAGTAAATATTTCTTCCTTGCACAAAAGCAAACACTAAAAAATGCAGAACAGATTACCATAATACTATATCAACTGAAATGTAAACCTCTATCTTGATTATTCCCATATAACATTTCTCCTTTATTACAGGGTACATAAATTGGGTGATTTTACAACTTTAAAAGGATGAAATGCCTGAGAAATTTAATAATCACCATCAAGTTTTATAATAAACCATTTGGTAAGCAACTAGAATGGCCAAGAGGCTTGCAAAGATTTAAATTTATTCTTTCACCAATGACTTCACCCACATGGAAAAGTCATTTTTATATCTATATGACTACATACCAGCTCTAGCCCACTCTCTCTCAAAAAAAAAAAATACAGCTTTCCCATAAGCCTGGATTACAAATGTCACAGCAATGTAATAAGAAGTTCAATGTAGTCCGCCTTATATGTTATATGAACATATTAGAAAAAGTCTAATTATGTACCAAATTGGCCACATGCTTTTGTGTCTGGCATAGACAGACCAATTTGTACCACAGCTCAGAACAAACAGAAAAGAGGGAAATGGGGTTTAGCAGCCTAGTATATCAACAACAAATGTACCAGCTACATTCTAATTCCATGAGCTAAAAAAAGACAGTCTAATTTTGAGATTCTGCAACTATAGTTTATACCACCCCTACAAAATGCAGCTTTCTACTTCAAAAGAAACAAATTCATATAAAAGCCACTAGCACTAAGCAAAAAATGTAACGCCACTGGATGTCAATAAACGGACTTCTAAAGGCTAAAATACACTTTTAAATACGCTGCTTTTGGCAATTTAAGTCACAGCTCAGACATTAGTGATCAGTTCCTCTCAGAATCTGGAAAACTGATCAGAGATTCTGCATATGAATTTCTGTTTTCCTTCCTTAAAGAAATCATTAAAATATTAAGTATATGTGAAGTAACTGGAATAGTCTACAACAGTATCTTGACAGTCATTATCATTTATAAACATACACTTAAGCCTGAATTGGGTATATAATGGTATTTTGAGAAATACCATACTTCTGGTATAATGCTCTTTGAGAAATTCTGTGCTCTGCCTCCTGTAGTTTATTTTTTAATTTATTGGGATGACACTGGTTTAAAAAATTATAGTTTTTAGGTGCACAATTCTGCAACACATCATCTGCACACAGTATTATGTGTTCACCACCCCAAGCCAGGTCTCCCTTCATCACCATTTATCCCCACTATACCTTCCTCCACGTCCCTCTACTCTGCCTTACCCCCTCGCCCCCCAAGGCAGTCACCACATTGTTACCACTGTCGTCAGTGTCCATGAGTTTTTTCTTTTTTGATCAATCTCTCCACCCCAACACTCGACCCCTGCCCTCACCACCAACAGGTGTCAGCCTGCTCTCTGTCTATGAGTCTATCTCTATTTTGCTTGTTAACTCATTTTGTTCATTAGTTTCCACATATGAGTAAAATCATGTGGTACTTGTCTTTCTCTGACTCCTATGGTTATTTTTAAATATATACCTTGAAATCTTTCTGGCACAGGGGTGAGAAAGAGAAGTCACGAGAATGTCATTATTTTTTGGGTTTTAAGAAAGAAAAAAAAAACAGGATAAAATACATTGGCATTAGGAATTAAAATCTCAAGCCTTATAATACTGTAGTACAACTTAAAAGAGTAATTTGCAGAAAAATATTAATTATTACTGAGCTATGCCAAGGAATGTACTCTATGGGCCAAGTTGCAGCTCACGTGGACAGTTTAGAATCACATGAAAAAACAGTTGAAAGATGGGCCCTAGAATAAAAAATGTTGACATGATTTCATCTGTTTGACAAAGATGGCATGATAAGTTCCTTTGCTTATGAGTCTCCAAAATAACCATGCTACTTCATGCACTCACCAATATTTTAGTAAGGAAGAAAAAAAGAGTTATTATGGCACCTAAGCCTCAGGTCATCTTACATTTTATAATTTCTGAATTCCAAGTGAAGAGATTATCATTCACCCTTTACTTCTCTTTTTCTTTCTCTTTTTAAGTTTATTGATTTTGAGAGAGAGGGAAAGGGAAAAGAGTGAAACATCTATGTGAGAGCTTAACATTGACTGGCTGCCTCCCACAACCACTCCCCCAGAAACCCTCACATGCGCTCCAACTGGGAATCAAACCAGCAACCTTTCAGTGCACAGGAGGGTGCCCAGCCACCTGAGCCACCCAGCCAGGAACTTTACTTTTCTTGAGAAGCACACAGAAATGTCTTTAAAAAATAGTGAAAACTTGAAGAATTAACCAAGATATTAGAAGTCTCATACTTAATTTTTATGAACAGAAAAATTGTGAGGTTTGTATAGATATTAGCAGGGGTTAATATGGTATTTTCCAGATTCTGTGAGGAACTGATTACGAAGGAATCTTGGTGTGAAAGTTTCCCTTTTTTAAAAAATGTGTTTTTACATTTTATGATGGAAATTTTTAAACTATACAACGTAGAGGGAATAATACAATGAACTGTCATGAGTTGGTTCAAAATTAATAATCATAATTCAGCAAGTCAGAATCTCTCATTTCCACTCCTTGCCTCTGCTGGATTATTTTAAAAGCAAATCTCAGCTATCATATCTGAGATAAGAAAAAAATAGCCCCCAAAGATATACCACTTTCTAATCCCCAGAAGCTGTGAATATTAACATACTTGGCAAAAAATGTGACTAAAATTTAGGATCATAAGAAGGAATTTATCTTGGCCCTGGCCGGATGGGTCAGTTGTATCATCCCATGCATCCATTGGTTTCCCGGTTAGGGCAAACACCTGCTGTCCAACACCCCTCCTGTATTCTGAGGAGGACACAATCCTTTTAAAAAACTATTCCTCTTCCCCATCCTAACTATGTATTTCTAGATGGGATTGCCAATTACCAGATAATGTGTGCCCCTGGCCACAAGTACAAGGATGTTACCCAAGTGAGGCTGATCAGAGCCATTCCTGGGATTTTGAGATTTAGATTAAGGGAAGAAGGTCAGAGCCTCTCTCCGGATGATCCTTGGTTGCTGGCAGCCATGCCCCAGCCTTGTGGAGGAAATTGACAGAGAAGCAGAGCTTAAAGACAGAGAGTCTTGGTGTACAGAAGTTCTCAGTCTGGTTTCTCTGAGACTCACCTCACTCCTTGGCCATGTAAGCCAATACATAGCCCTCTACACAGTTTAACTTCTATAATTTACAACTAAAAGACACAATTTATGACACCACCTCTACCATGATTCTTGAAAACTATGACCACAATGACCTCTACCTTTCTGGTTTCTTGTACTTACTTCCTGTACAAATAACACTTCATCACATTTTTGTGTGTGTTGTCATCTTTTGTGGCCTTGCAGACATATACTTTACAATGAAAGCCCCTCAACAGTCCCTAGAAAAGGCTAACAGAGCCTCAGTATATGAATAACAATTACCATGGATTATTACTTCCATGTAAAGCACTTCACATCTCTTATTTTATTTAACCCTCAAAGAAACTTCCTGAGATGGGCATTATTATCTCCACTTTAAGATGAGGAAGCTAAGGGTCATCACAGAAAACTTACTTGTCTGAAGCCACACTAAAAGGTAGTGCAGGGATTTGAACACAAATTCATTCAAATGTCATCCCCTTTCCACTATGCCCACGTGGCCTCCCATCATAATAAACACCTGCTAATTAGATTATCAGAGAGAACAATAGATCCAGGACCTCCGTTTAACACTTGACTTTCCATTAATCTCAAAGTTCGTGTTCCTCCATCATTAAAAATAATAATATTAATATGTTAATACATAAATAAATGAGGTATATGAAAATAAGAATCTTGAAAAAAGTTATGCTACAATTTGTCCAACATTGCTACTGGCAGCCTAAAGACTAAATGCTGGCATTTCTCTTAAAGTAATAGGTAAAAGGATGAATATTTAAGACCACTCTGTCAGAACAAGTTGTATACAATTCCCCCGAGTGTGATATTTCAAAACAGCAAAAAGAGATTTGTGAGTACCTGTCATTGTGTGACACGCCTACAGCTCTTTGATTGCTCAGAGGAATAGTCCTGTGTCATTACTAAACACTAATAGTTATTGAGCACTCCCATGGCTTAGAGGCAAGAACAGAAGGCCTTTAGGAAGAAAATGGTCTGTCTTCATAGTTTAGCAAAGAGAGAGGCCAGATGGAGAACCTGAAGGTCACCAGCCCTCATTTCTACATGAATTGCATCCTTTAGCCAACCTTCCCATTTCCATGTTTGTGTCCCCAATTTCACATGGAGTTCCTGCAAGCAAATTAACTGAGGCAAAAATAGTTGTTCAGCATCTAGCTAGCTAGCTTTCATTGACGTGTCCCAAAAATGCACGTTATTGGTTGTCTGTTTCTTTGTTTTTTTCCTTTCTCTTTTTATCCCTTTGCATGAGGCCCTTATACAACACAGGCACTCTTCTGGAGAAGGACAGAAGATGTCAAAGAGGCACAGTCCTTATATATAATTTGGCAACAGCAAAGCCAAGGGGAGTGTGTGCTTGGCACATAATAAAGATTGGTTGCATCGTTGGCGGAAAAAGATTTTGCCAACTTGCCTACTTTGGTGAATGGCAGGCCCTAAAGAATACATCACTGTCACGGACTCAAGAATACCTCAAATGAGATCACATATGTCAGAGTGCTTTGTAAACTATGAACAGCCAAGGGACTGTAAATTCCTTCTGTTAGTGACAAGGGTATTACAAAGACACGGACCTGGGAAACAGGTAGTTGTATGGTTTGAAAGAACTAGCTAGCTCTGGATAGAAGCAATCTTTAGTAAAAAGAAGGCAAAAAAGAAACAGAGACCTTTCAGAGGATATAACAGAAAGAGTAGACAACTAAGGGGGTTGGGGAGGGGTGGTGAAGGGTTCCAAGTTAGCAAACTTCCACTCAATTCAACAAATACTTATTGAATGTCAGGCACTGGTCTACATGTTGGTATATATAGTCGAAGGTAGGCAATACTAATATAGCCAAAGATCCCAGCCCTTCATGGAGCTTTTTTTTTTTAATTCTTATGCAGGGAGGCAGTCAATAAACAATACACCTATTAAGTAAAGTGTAATATGTTAGAAAAAAAGTGCAGGAGTGCAGGGTAAGGAGGATGGAAACTGTGGGCAGAGGGTTTGCAATACTTTGAGCTTAAAAGATAAGCCAAAGAGCAGAATGAGGGCAGATCTCCAATGCTGTTCCTCAAAAATTCCATTCAATTACAGGAAAATCATACTGTGTTTGAATGAAATTTGCATAAAATTTGACAAATCTAAATTGCCTAGAAACATATAGCTAATTTTCCAAATTTCTTCCTGTTCATCCTTGTTCAAAATTATTGACACAAGTGTGCTACATAGCATATTTACAGAGGAAGATATGAAAAGACACAGCCAGAGGCCAAGCAAAGGGAACTACAAGATATAAGAACAAAGCAGATAACAGCAAAAATAGTTGCAAGCCAGCACCTCAGGAAAGGGCTAATTCAACGGGACTTAAAATATGACTCAATCTTTTTTCCTAGGAAAAAGTTGGCTCTAGGACAAGAATGACATATAGGTTTCATTTCTAGCAACAACACCAAACAACCAGCAGAGTTTCCCTGGAGCACTGCATTGATAAAGACTTCCAGGTCCTATGAGAAATAAATTAGACATTTCTTCTACAGGCTCAAGATGGGGATGTGTGGGGGCATGCAAGCCACACATTTACCTTACCTTTCCCAGGTAGATCTAAGTGTTTTAAAATGTATATGTAACAGTAAACATTCACTGGCCGCCTACTAAGTGTAAGGCAACACCAAAAACAGAGGAGGATTTGGAAATCTAGAGCTTGGACTAGGTCCTAAAGGAATTTATAATCTAGTTGGGAAGAAGGACAAATGTATAAAAGAAAACACTAGAAGGCAGCAAATGACTACGTTTCTATAATTGCAGTACAGAGATTCTGATACCAGGAAATTACCACAGGAAAAGGCAGCCAGCAAAGGCTTGATGGAGGACCCAGCCTCTGAACTTGGCTTTGAAGAATGTGCCTCACTGAGATAACTGGAAGGAGGAAGGATTAGTCCCAGCAGAAATCAAGAAAAAGGAATAGGTAAGGTGTGGCTCAGGAATGAGAACAGATCAGCAGGCAGCCAGAGAAGAGGATCTGCACAGGAGAGCAGATCATAAATGCCTGAGTATTAGTCAGGGTTCTCCAGATAAACAGGACCAACAGGAGATATATACCTAAGGGAGAAAGAGACAAGAGGCAGAGACACTGATTTATTTTATAAGGAATTGGCTCATGAAATTATAAAGGCTGAGAAGTCCCAGCAAGAGAACCTATAGTATAGTTCAAGGTCAAGCCCAAGTTTGAATCCAAAGGCAGAGAAGATTAATGTCCTAGTTCAAAGACAGATAGGCAAAGAAAATGAATTCTCCCTTACTCAGCCTTTTTGTTCAATTCTGGTCTTCAATAGATTGGATGAGGCCCACCCACAATGGGAAAGGTAATCTGTTTTATTCAATCTATAGATTCAATGTTAATCTCATCCAGAAATACCCTCACAGAACACTCAGAATAATGTTAACCAAATATCTGGGCACCCCGTGGCCTAGTCAAGTTGGCACATAAAATTAATCATCACACCTTGAGTTGAGTCATTACCCAGTAGACAACAAGGATCACGATCAACAACATAGGCAAAGTTGTACTTTATAAAGTCAAACTGCATATGGTATGAAATAGATTAGAGAAAAAAACTGGGACAAGAAATAAGATTTTAAAAATTATAATTGCCCAGCCCTGGCCAGTGACTCAGTTTGGTTGGGGTGCTGTCCCATGCACCAAATGGTTTCGGGTTCAATTCCTGAAGAGGGCACATACCTACGCTGCAGTTTGATCCCTGGTCAGGGCAGGTACAGGAGGCAACCAATCCATGTTTCACCCTCACATCTATGTTTCTCTTTCTCTCTCTCTCTCTCCTCTCTCTCTCTCTCTCTCTCTCTCTCTCTCTCTCTCTCTCTCTCTCCTTCTCACCTTCCCTCCCTCTCCCGCTCTCTGTAAATTCAATAAAACATATCCTTGGGTGAGGATAAATTCAATAAAAACATATCCTTGGGTGAGGATTTTTTTATTATAATTGCCCATGTGATAATAACAGGCAGATCATCAGCTAGCATGTATAGGATTCTATTCAATATGAAGGTATTCTCCTAGATGATTAAGATGCAGAGTTACTCTTGTTATTCTATAGTTTAATTTGATGTCAGGATCCAAATGTAGACCTATCCAGCAGGAACTGGAGAAACAAGCCTAGAATTACAAAAGTCAGCAATGAGGATACAGATTTAGAAATGATCCATGTAGAAAAGAGAGCCAACTTGAAAACCTGTTCCTGGCATGCCTATACTGACAGAAGGTCGGAAGATAACAGGTTGAGTCAGTCCAACTTGAATCAGGAAGCCTCCTCAAACCTACTAGTGTGATTCACTGGGAAGGAATTACCACTCCTCGGTGAACAAACTAACCCTAAAACATGACCAAGAGGTAGATCATCAGCAAACATGATTACTTTCGGGGGGGGGGGGGGCAGAAAGGAAGGCAGCAACAAAACCAGTTCACAGATACCTAAACACAAGTTACAAGCTGATTGATCTACAGTATAGCAACTCCAGGGTCTACTTTTCAAATAGGACATGCAAGGTCCTAACCTAAACAGTAACACAGTGGAGAAGTACAAGGAGGGAATTCAGATAAGGTCAAACTTAATCAAGCAGATAAGAAATTTGCATCAACCATTAAGTTTTTAATACAACGCAGATAAATAAGGTAGTCTGGTGTTTCCTAAAGCAAATCAAGGTCAATGAAGGTCTCACTGTCAGATTTTTCATAAAAATCTTGCTTAAAATAAGCAAAAGTGTAAACAGTTTGTAACATACACATTGTTATGAGAGATTTAAAATATTCAATTTATCAAAAAAGTGACTCCATAATAGAGAATAGGCAATAATCAAGAATAATACATTAGTAAGTTGCATCTTCCCATGAAAAGATCAAAATATGAGTATGTACAAACTGTAAAATTTTACCTGTCCTAAGAAGTAGTTTTATTAAACCCCACTGGTGTGGCTCAGTGGTTGAGAGTTGACCCATGAACCAAGAGGTCATTGGTTCCATTCCCTGTCAGGGCACATGCCTGGGTTGAGGACCCAATCACCTGAAGGGGCATGCAGGAGGCAGCTGATTGATGTTTCTCTCTCGACCATGTTTTCTATCTCTCTATCCCTCTCCTTTCTCTCTCTCTAAAATCAATAAACACACACACACACACACAAAAGTTTTATTTTAAAAATGTATCATACAAAAATAAAATAAAAAACATTTAGTAAAACAAATGTGGACAATTTCATTTTGAGGATGTACATAGTATTCATGCTAAATGACCTATTGAAGATTATATTTTTAAAATATAGCTATACTCATTCTGATATACTAGTACTACAAAGAAAATCAACCTAAAATGAATAAACTTTAAGTACAAGTTTCATGCACACAAACAAAACTGAAGACACTAATTTTGAAGAATGAAACATAATCCTGTAATTGACTGGTTATGAACAAAGCTTAGACTCAGTAAAAATATTAATCAACTCTCTAAGATGGTCAATAAAAACTTTACCACAGGAATCCCTGAAATGTTCCTGCTTTAATGAGCCTGAGTCATGAAATTTAGCCAAAGTATCTTATTTCACATTTTCCACATTCAGAAGAGTAAAATCAGTTCCTAGCACTTTCTACAAGCCTAAAGACTTTAAAATTTACCCATTACCAATATTTCAATAGAGGTAAACTTTAAAAATACCAGAAGAGATGCTAAAATACGTTCATTTTGCAAAGCTTAGTGGATTCTCTGAACTCCTTAATGGCATGTCCTAGAATAATGTTAAGAAAATGTGTTCTTTTTTTAAAAAAACTATGCTCCATAAAAGCTAATTAGCAGCTCATCCAACAACTGCAGAGTATTTTTATAGCTGTTATCAATTACCGTCTTCTCTTGGGGGAAAAATTTTAAATCAAAAAGAACCTAAAATGTGAGGAAATGAGGTGAGCCCTACCTAACAGCTCAGAGCCTTTTGCTACTATGACCTTTTGTTTCAGTGTCTGATCATGTATTAAGAATTTCTATCTTCAGTCTTATGCATTCAGAAAAAAAGGGTATCAATGTAATTTTAATATTACAGGAAGTATAATTTTAAAATGTTAACATTCTCATATCCCTGACTCACAAAACTTTCCTACAAAAAACACTCACACAAGTATACTTTAAGGATATTCTCTAAAGCACTGTTCTTAGTATGGAAAAATGGGAAGCAACACAAATTTTTAACAATGGGCAATTTTTTTAATGACCTGTGATGCAATGATATACAGCCAGGATGCCATATATATATATATATTCATGAAAACATTTTCAAGATATATTAAGTTAAAAACAAAAACCAAGTTGAAAGTTGTTTAGTGTGAGCCCAGTTATTATTAATACTCACAATAATAATAAATATATTTTAATAGAGAGAGAAGTTTTGGCAGTTTCTTCAGAATATAAGATTACAGTGTACTTTAATTTTCAAGATTACATCTTCCTAAAACTTTGAATGTTGAGTAATATATATTGTGTATGTAATCATAAAAAAAGTTTTAAGTTAGTGATATATGTGGAATGGAAGTAGGAAAAAATCTTGTGTGTAAAGAAAAGGAAAACTTGGGGGTTAAAACTTTAATATAATAGCTCTAAAATGTCATGAATGTACCACTCTTTTGGAAGACAGCTGTATCCTTATTCCCGGAACTTTAAAATTAAGCAACTAACACAGAGATATTAGAAAAGCCCCTTCAGCATCTTCTGTTAATCATAGCTTCTCAGGATAAAAGTTGAGCCCTAATTCCAGTATTTATCAAATTCAACTGAGAAACACTGTCAATTCCTAAAAAAATCACACACAAATTGTCTAGGTGTCTCCAATTCTAACTAAAAGTCATTGCAAATTTAACTAAAAAATTACAGAGCCTGAAGATTCTAAAGATATTTGAAGTATTGTCATCATGAAAATATGAGAAATTAATTTTGAATCTACAGTCCTGTAATCTACACAAACATTGGAAAAACTAGATAGGAGAAGAGAGAATTGACTAAAAAGGTAATTGAGGAATTACAAGCCTGGGGAAAATTTCCACCTGCCTGGGGAGAGAGTGTGAATTTGTGCTGGGAAGGGTTTGTTTCCACAGCCATGTGACCTTGACAAAATATTTAAACTCCTATATCTCAATTTCCTCATCTGCACAATGAAAGAACTGACAGTAAATAATCTCTGATCCCTTACTACTCAAAAATTCTGAAAACAGGCCTTTACTCTGTCCTTGCCAAAAGATTTTTTAAAAGAATATGCATGTACATAATATAAAATATAAGGTATAAAGTTATAAGGTATTACCCAAGACAGCAGACTTCTGCCTGGCTTTCCTTCAGCCTGAGTTCCATTCCCCAAAAGAAGCTCCTTCAACTCTGCAAGATGTCTCTTCTAGTAATTACTTCAATATTTGTAAACCACACACTTACATTGCTCTTTCCTGATTTTTTTCAATTTTAGACATTACCGAAAGTTCGTTATTCAATCTAATGGGAGCATTTATTCACCCAACCCACCTACCTCTCTGGGTACAGCCACACTGTTGGCAGGCAAAGGATACAAATATTACAAACACATATAGAGGTGTACAGTCCTGTCTTCAATATAGACAGTCTGTTTAATAAGAAATTAAGGTCCCATTTAACATCGAAACACTTCACAAGAAGTAGCAGGAAAAAGTTTAAAACACGGCCTTATCTAAATCAGAAATCCTAAATTCAGGTCTGAGTCCACCACATAGAGCAGCCAAATATGCATCTAAAAGTTCCTTATTTTCTCTGAATCTCATCTGTTTTCCTCCCTTGTAGCCTGAATATAATAGTACCCACTACAAAATTGTTAAATCACAATGCAGAAATATTGCACATGTCAAAGCACTTTGTTAATCATAAAGTACTACAGAAATGTTATTTTCTCTTATTGTCTTTACTAAAAGAGCCCCATAAATGAAGTCCCTAAAGTTACTGATCACTCTTGAGCACTGTTCCCCTACCTAGGCTAAAAACTAAGAGTTGGAAGTAGCGGAGAGTAAGCGTGATGTAGATGTAAATTGTGTTCCAAGGTGAGAATCTGAGGGTCCAGTTCTTTAAAGGCCTATGTATTGCCCTATGAGACAAATCTACACAGAATAAAGATCAAGCGTCTAAGGCTAGCAGTGACCCAAGAGAGCAATTTTTATATCTGCAGAGAAAGGGAGTTTCCTTATCAAATTTTCTTTTTAAAAGTAATATAAGAATGTAATTTCAAAAGTCATTCCTTAGGTAACTCTTTTTTTGTCTCTTCTAATATGCACCTCTACCTCTCTAATAACGTATGTGTACATCTGCCTCTTGATTTGTAGACATTATCTATTGACTTCCTATTATGGTAGAAAGAACTCTGCAGAGTAAGTATTTTGAACCAAACTTGGGAGGTTAACATGAAGAACTGTCCAGCAATGCATTACTCTGACTCTGCAGTAAAACAGTCCTTTCATTTCTAGTCTTCAAAAGGACTGCATGAAAAGGGGTACAACCTATAGGGCAGTGGTTCCCAAACTTATTTGGCCTACCGCCCCCTTTCCAGAAAAAATATTACTCAGCGCCCCCTGGAAATTAATTTTTTTTAAATTTTAATAGCAATTAAACAGAAAGATATATGTATTAATGTTTCTACCTTTTTTGTAAAATATAATAAAGAAAGGTGTAAATTAGAAACATTGAAGTTTGAAATTATGAAACTATTTATTGAACTCAGAATAGAAAGGTAATACAAAAAAAGTTAAAACAAATGCACCTGTGGCCATCACCGCTCCCCTGGATCGCTGCAGCGCCCACCAGGGGGCGGTAGCGCCCACTTTGGGAATCACTGCTATAGGGTCTCTATGTAGAGGCAAGAAGTAAGCTAGTGGCCTATTAGGCTACAGCTATTCTAAATTTCTCCTGAATCTGGTTCACTGATGTTTGGTTTCTCTTGCCTTTTCCACCTGCCTCACAGTTTATCCTGTTCCAAAAGCTACAGGACAAATAACAAATGGAATCCCAAACTTAGTTTATTTCAAGATAAGCATGGACACAATTCTTATGAGCTCTGTGGAAAGGGATGAACTGGAGCTGAAAGAAACCAACCTTTGATTATCTGAAAAGTTATCTAAAGCCAAGAATATGCTGGTTAAAGAGTAAATTTACGGCCTGAATCTCCTGCTCAATTCTGTCCAGAGAAGACCAGTTAAGTTCTCCAAATGTGGACTTCAGCTGTAGTACACTAGGTTTGGGCAGCTTCAGAGACAACATCCTATTTAGTGCCAGGTATACAAGAAACTTGAGGGTCAGGCAAGTGACCCTGCCAAGCAGGCAAGATACACTAAGGAGAGGAAATCTTTTCCCTCATTAACCAACGGGATAAAGGTGATTAAGCAGGAATTATTTTTCAATGACCTACATAATTTCATCAGAGCTTCTATCCATGATAGCAGAGAGCAGCTGACTTCCTAATGAGATTAATTTGATAGCAGGACCCTTTCAGAGAAGTCAGGGAGTAGGTCAGATTTATAGGGAAGCAACAATAGGTATACACTGTTTGCTACTATTCCTCAGGGCTGTCTGTCCTCTGATTGGGGCTCCTTCTCTCCATGTGGAATTGTGCACGTCCCTAGATAGCTGAGGCTTCAGCACCTGCTGAAAGGTGGAGGCCAGATCTGCTAAGAATGCATGGATCCAGGTTGGTGGGACAGAGCTGGGCTAATTCATCCGATCTGCTCACAGGATTCCCAATGCCCCTAGCAAACAGGGCTGCTACTGCTGCCACCAACACCTTGCTCTGGCGCTCTGGCTTGCCTGGGTTAGGACAGCAGCCAGTTCCACTCCCTAGTGGGGTTAACAAGGGAGCTTTGTTGAGGTGGAGGCGGGAGACACACACACACACACACACACACACACACACACACCATCGATAACAACAGACATGACTTAAACGCAGGTTCACTTGAGAACTTATGAAGTTGAGCAACAGCCACCCAACAAGCAGGTCCTTACACCAGTCAAGTGCTGCAAACCTCAACGTGGCGCCGCCTCTGTCTCTAGTGTAAGCCGGGAGGTTTGGAGAGGGAAACTGAGCCCTAGATTTCTATGCCTTTGCCTGTTCCTCCCGTAGGATCCAGCTCCCGGGCCCCAGGGATCAGGGAAAGGGGTAGAGCCCTGATGACATCTTTCTCCGTCAAAACAACCTCGCTCTGTCTCCCCCAGGGTTATCACTGAGTAACGCCAAGTCCCACAGCTCTGGGAGCCACCTCCTCCCCGCTGTGCTTGGCCAACCCCGAATCTTGTTAGGGATACTTTCACTGGGTCCCCCCACACCCTCCAACCCCTGCCCCAATACCTGTTCCTCCAGCCAGCGGGGGGAGGAGGGGAGATGCAGGAAAGGGACACTTCTGTGCCCCCTTCCCTTAACCCCCTGAACTAAAAGAATCCCTCAAGTGCCACTCACAGGGCAGCGTGCCACGTACACGTACCTGTCCCCCTGGCCTGGCTCCTCCTCCCCGCGCGGTGCTGGGCTGGCCCGACAAGTGTCCCGGGACGATCCAGAAAGTTTGTTCCCGGTCCTGAGGACTGGACCCGGCGCCTCCCCGGGTGCCGAGTCCCACGGGGAAGGGAAGCCGGCTCCTCACCGGAGACCTCGCAGGTCTCTGCCCGGCTCCTCCCCGCCCGACTCCAACTCACCAGCAGGGCCGGGGAAGGACGCAGGAGGCTGGGGCAGGTCCGAGGGCAACTTTTCTACGGATCACCAGTGGGTGGCTGAGCCACACGGGCCCACACTCCCCCCGCCCCCTCCGCTGCGAACCCTTGGGGAGGGCGGGCGGGCGGACCGGGCCAGGGCGGGGCCCCACCTGCCACTCCGGGCTGGGAGCGCGCTGGCCCCGCCCCGCCCCCGCCCTCCCGCCCCACACGCGGCGCCAGGTGCCTGTTTCCAAGGTGAAAGAGGAGGAGCCTCTACGGGAAAGTTTCCACTGAAACTTACACCCCTGCGGAATGGAGGACAACTCGCCCTTGGGGGCTGGCCCTTCGGGAGCCACACTCCTTCCTGCACTCACACCCGCACAGGACAATAAACTCGCGAGTGGAGAAGACAGACCGCTGCACGGCTGGGAGGGTCTAGATTTCTCCCTTCCCAAAGGTTTGACCTCGGCTACTGGCGCCTTCGCCACCCCACCTTTTCCCCCTCCTCCCCATGGTTTGAATTTTTAAATGTTAGTAAAATCCCCAAAGAGCCAAGTCAAGTGAGGGAAGCGGTCCCCTGTTTTGCTACTGGCAAACTCCCTGGAGTGGGCAGGGCGAGACTGGGTCTCCGCAAACCTCGCTGCCCCAGGAGAGGGGGCGGGGGTTGCTGTTCTTTTGTTTTTCAGCGGGAGCCAGTGTTGCCGGAGTTGCCCCGAGTGTACGCGAGTGAGAGCACCCCAAAAGTGAGTGCTCTTTAATTTGGACTGTTCTGCAGCAAAAAGGAAACTTCCCCGGCTCAGGACTCCCTGGAGGATGCGAGAACAGGTTAGGCGATTCTTTCCCTACCACGCTGGGTGGTGGTGGTGGCCTCTGGCACTGCTCCTTTGTCTCAGCCTCCTTCCCAGAGCCCAGACCCTGAGTTGGCCCGCCGCCCTTCAGCAGACATTTGGACCCACTGCCACGCTGGCAGCGCCACCCCCACTCCTCTTCCCTCCGTCTCCCACTCCCCCTGCACGCTTGGGCAGCGAAGTCAACGCTCTGCTTTCTGGACATAAAATCCAGGAGGAAGAAGCAAGTTCCTAGTGAGAGGCCCTCTTGGCATTTTCAGGGTCCTGTGGCTGGGGTGGCTGCAACTTGAGGTGAGCCACAATCTGGGCAGGTTGTGGCTTGCAAAGGCGGATGTGGAAGTTTGTCCCGGCCGCAGCGGCATCCTGCTGGCGCCTCACCAAATTATCCTTTGGAGGAAGTAGCTTCCTCCCTTCATTCTCCATGAATGGCATCCAGAGAGAGCCAAAACTATATAACTTCGTTTATACAGTAGATAGTATAGTTTCTAATTCCCCACTTGCAACCATGGCAATGGAATGATGCAAACTTCACGCTTCCTTCTGCTGTCT
The DNA here is from genome assembly GCF_000147115.1 of Myotis lucifugus. Taxonomy (NCBI): domain Eukaryota; kingdom Metazoa; phylum Chordata; class Mammalia; order Chiroptera; family Vespertilionidae; genus Myotis; species Myotis lucifugus. The sequence continues at coordinate 19,712,493 of NW_005871049.1, read as the reverse complement.
ACCACCACTGATGTGCTTGTGCGCCGCAGCAGAAACACTGGGTGCACTTGCTGCCCATGCCATTCAGGACTCACCAGCCTTTCACCTATAACAAGGGCAGACAAGTGACTCCTAAGGAAAAGCTGGGGAAGGACAAGGGAGATAGAAACGGAAACAGGAGCCAGGAAGTTCTGCACAGCAGGTCACCTTGGCCTGCCCTAAGATTGGAATGTGGGAGAATAATTCATTTATTCAGCCAATATTTATTTGATGCTTTACACATGCCAGACATTCTTCTAGAGGCGGGGGACACAGCAGAAGACAAAAACAAAAATCTTAGCCTTCATAGAGTTCACCTTCCAGGTGGGAGAGACAGATGATAAATACATAAGGAAAATATGTGGGCTGCTGTATGATTATAAATACTGTGGAGAAAAATTAAGCAGGGGGGGGACATGAGGAATCTGATGGGGATCTCTTTTAAATAAGATGATCAAGGACAGCCTCTGAAGGAGGTAATATTTGAACAAAGGCCTGAAGGAGATCAAGGAGTAAGATATCCTGGCAGACAACCTTTGAGGCAGAAAGCAAGTACAAAAGCCGTAAGCCAAGGTTTTGAAAGTGGAAAAGATGAAGTCAGAGGTAAGGATAACTCAGATCTGGTGAGGATTTTACTTTGAGTTGAGAGTCACTAGAGAGTTTGGGGTAAAAAAGTGACTACTTCTGACGCATTATAATAGCATCACTTTGACTGCTGGGTTGAGAATAGACACTAGGGGGTAAGGGCTGAAGCAGAGACCCAGTAAAATGGTATTGAGATAATTCAGGAGCAAGAGGATGGTGACATGGACCAGGGAGATGGGGTGGAGGTGATGAGCCGACAGGGATTCCCTAGAGCAGCCGTGGGCAAACTACGGCCCGTTTGAAATGAATAAAACTAAAAAAAAAAAAGACCGTACCCTTTTATGTAATGATGTTTACTTTGAATTTATATTAGTTCACACAAACACTCCATCCATGCTTTTGTTCCGGCCCTCCGGTCCAGTTTAAGAACCCATTGTGACCCTCGAGTCAAAAAGTTTGCCCACAGGGATTCCCTAGAGGTGGATGTGGAGTATGAAGTGGAAAAAAACAAAGATGAATCTGAGGTTTTTAAAGGGCTGAGCAGCTGGAAAGATGGAATTGTCATAACAAAGATGAAGACTTTAAAAGGAGCAGGATGGAGGTAAAATAAAGAAAGTCAAAGGGGCCTGGCTATTGTGGCTCAGTGGTTAAGCACTGACTCATCAACCAGGAGGTCACCATTTGATTCCTGGTCAGGGCACATGCCTGGTTGCAGTCTTGATCCCCAGCGGGGAGGTGGAGTGCAGGAGGCAGCCGATTGATGATTCTCATCATTGATGTTTCTATCTCTCCCTCCCTCTCCCTTCCTGTCTTTGAAATCAATTTAAAAAACAACATATAAAAATATTTTAAAAATAAAAAAGAAAGCCAAAGGGAAGACAGGAAAGAAAGGACACATCATTTGAATGATCTTCAATGTCCTCAGCTTACAAAAGGAAGAAAACAATACATACTTCATTAAGGTTCTTTTAAGGATAATATGAATTAGTATAGTAGTGTCTAGCTCAGGCCCTGATACATGGCAAGTACTAAAGAATGTTAGCTCCCTCTCTACAAATAGAGATGTATGAAATTCTATCAATTTCATACATATCCATTATGCTCTCTGGGAGTGAAACAGTCATTCGCTTCAAGGAAATAAGTCTTACTAAAAGTAGATGAGAGGGAAAACAGAAAAGAACATGAAATGAAAACAAGTAAAGTCCAACAAAGGTGCCTGATGAAATCTATCTGTGACAGCAGCTTCTCTCAAGTTCTGCTTCCTCAAGAAGACAACTAAAGTATCAGAGTTTGCTAGTTTTAAAAAGGATTTTGAAATATGAAGTTTGTAATAAAGCAGAATAATCCACAACATATATAGTAAGCAAAGAATTTTGGTAAGGAATTCTAAATAAAGACATATAGAAAAATAGTCAAAGGAGATGAACAGAGAATTCTGCAAAAATACAGATGGACAATATACTTACATTAAAAGTCCAACCATACTAATTAAACGTAGAATGGCAGGCATTTTTAGTTATAAATTTGGCAAGGATTAGAAAAAATAATTATGTCTATTGTTGTATGTTGGACAATATCATAACAAATGGTATTATTATTTAATAAAAATTATTGTTAAAATAATAATTTTTAGCAATTTTATATTAATCTTTAAAATGTACATACTTTGAAATCAGAAATTATACTTCTAGGAATTTAATATTCAAATATTTGCTAAAAATTTATATATAAGAATGTCCACTAGTGTCATTTAAATGTAGTGAAGTTAGAAATAACCTACATATCCAACAAGACAGAATTATGGTAAGCACTGTATATTGTGGGATAGCCATGTTATGATATGATAGACAGATATTTTTTTAAATATATTGTTGAATACTGATTAAGTGGAAACCTATTCACAATATATTACTGTATAAAATAAGCCTACTACAAAATAGTATGTAAAGTAAGGTTCTCCTTAAAAGTGTTAATAATTATTATCTCCACACTAAGATGAGTTTATTTGCATTCTCTTCTTTGTACTTTTCTCCATTTCCAAGTTTTCAGCCATAAGCAAGTATCACATTCTCTTAGGAGTGGAATTTCTGGATGAAAGGCTGTATATATGAGTTGATCCTGCCAAACAGTTTTCCAAAGTAGTGATACCAATTTATATTCCCCCAAGCAATATATGAGTTCTAGTTTGGAGCAATGCATTTTTAGCAGCAGGCATCCAGTGAATAGACATTGATTTGAACCCTACTGCTTTAGAAGTTATAATTAATGAAGCAGAAGTTAGAAATAGGTACCTTGGTTGTGAATGCATCTCTCTCTATATAAAAGCCTAAGTGACTGGCCGACCAGCCAACCGGCCGGTAGCTATGATGTGCACTGACCACCAGGGAGCAGACCCTCAACGCAGAAGCAGAAACCACAGTCATGGAAACATGAACAGACTGGTGAATCTCAGAGGGGAGAGGGGAGGGGGGAGGGCAGGAAGATATTAACCAAAGATTTTATATGCATACTAGAGGCTCAGTGCACAGATTCGTGCACTTGTGGGGTCCCTCAGCCTGGCCTGCAGGGATTGGGGCGAAACTGGCTCTGACATCCCCCAAGGGGTTCCAGATTGCAAGAGGGTGCAGGCCAGGCCAAAGGACCCCACCAGTGCATGAATCTGTGCACCAGGCCTCTAGTATGTTAATAAAATATCAACCTTTCTAAATTATACTTTACATAAATTTATCTCATTTTATTTTTACCATTTTTAACTGTTATATGCAAAATGTCAAAGCACTGAAATTAGATGTCTTTAATGCAGAAGTCAGAAAACACTCCCTCCTCTTTTACCTCCTTTATTCCCACTTGTAGTCAGATTAAATCTAAATTTAAATTATCTCCTAAAGTTGCTTCTCTTAAAAAGAGCTCAGAAATGAACAGTGTATATCCTCTTAGAATATTAATCATCTTATCAAGAAATTCTTCTTTCTAACAAATAAATTAATAAAAACCCATTGCTTTTGAATGGTCCCATCTCATATGAAAATTATCAAGTGGTCAGAATCTACTCCACTGATGATATAGGATTATTTATTATTAAACTCTTCTCAAATCCATCTATCTTCTCCTTTAAAGTGAATCACTACAGCCTGTTCAGAGACCAGTCCCTGGAGCAGATGCAGCTGACAGACGTCTATTCAAATCCCAGCTCTACCCCTTTCCAGCTTTGTAATCTGGATCAAGTAACTAACTTTACTTCTAGTTGTGCCTCAGTTCTCTCTCTAAAAAGAAATAATCATAGTATCTACATCATCAATTTGTAATGAGGATTATGTATCTCTATATCTACATATATTTTTGAGCACAAACAAGGGCAAATAATAAGCACTCAGTAAATTTAGTTTTCAAGGCAATTTTTAGGAACTTATCATAAGGAAAAATTTTAAACATGCAGATTTATGTACAAGTATTGTCCTATCAGCCAGATTTTATAATACCAAAACTTTGGAAACAATTTAACTGTCAAGGAATAAACTAAAGTATGTTCTACCCAAACATAGTCTACCAATCAGTATGATCTCAGTTTTATAAAAAAGTATAAAAATAAGCCAAAGCAATCTTGAAAAAGAAGAACAAAGTTGGAGGTATCATGCTCCCTGATTTTTTTTTATACTAGGAGGTTATAGTAATCAAAACAGTGTGGTAGTGGCACAAAAACAGACACTTAAATTAATGGAACAGAATAGAGAGCCCAGAAATAAATCCATGCTTATATGGTCAATTAATCTACAACAAAAGAGGCAAAGGCAAGAACTTATAATGAGGAAAAGCAGTTTCTTCAATAAATGGTGTTGGAAAAACTGGACAGCTACATGGAATAAAAAGAAATTGGACCACTTCCTTACATCATATACAAAATAAACTCAAAATGGATTAAAGATTTAAATCATAAAACTCCTAGGAGAAAACATAAGCAGTAAACTTTTTTTTTTATAAACTAAGCTATGTATTTTTGGATATGTCTTCCCCAAGCAAGGGCAACAAAAGCAAAATTAAACAATGAAATTACATCAAACTAAAAAGCATTTGCATAGCAAAGGAAGCCATCGACAAAATGAAAAGGCAACCCCGTGAATGGGAAAAGATATTCACAAATGATAGATCCAGTAAGGAATTAATATCCAAAAAACATAATGAAGTCTTACAGCTCAACATAAAAAAATCTGATTTTAAAATGGGTGGGGAACCAGAATGGACACTTCTCTAAAGAGGACATACAGATGGCCAAAAGACATTTGCAAGGATGTTCAACATCACTAATCCTCAGGGAAATGCAAATCAACATCACAATGAGATATCATCTCACACTTGCCAGATTAGCTATTATCAAAAAGACAATAACAAATAAATATCGGTGAAGATGTGAAGAAAAGGAAACCCTCTCACACTGCTGGTGGGATTGCAAATTGGTGCAGCCACTATGAAAAACAGTATGAAGGTTCCTCAAAAAACTAAAAATAGAACTACTATATGACCCAGCAATTACATTCCTGGGTGTCTATCTATGGATGTCTAGCCTATGTTCACTGCAGCATTATTTACAATAGCCAAGATATGGAAACAGTCTAAGTGTCCATCAATGGATGAATGGATAAATAAAATGTAGTATAAATACACAAGGAAATATTATTGAGCCTAAAATAAAGAAATCTGCCATTTGTGATAACATGGATGGAACCTAAGGGCATTATACTAAGTGGAATAAGTCAGAGAGAGACAAATATCATATAATCTCACTTATATGTGGAATCTAATGAGCAAACTTGAGCTTATAGATACAGAGAAAAGATTGGTGTTTGCCAGAGGCAGGGGTGTGGGGTGGACAAAATAGGTAAAGAGGGTCAAAACTTCCAGTCATAAAATAAATGTTACAGGGGTATAATGTACAGCACGGTGACTATTGTCTTAAAAGTCCTCATCACAAGAAAAAAACCTGTAATTATGTATGATGACAGATGTTAGCTAGACTTATTGTGGGATCGTTTCACAATATATACAAATATCAAATCATTATGCTGTACATTTGAAACTAATATGTTAAAAAATAAATTATACCTCAATTTAAAAATTTTTTAATGGTATTTGACCAAAACCTGGATGGAATTGTAGATTTTTATTAGGTCAAGGTTGGTAAAGAAAATATTTCCTATGAAAAAGGAATTCCAATGCTAGCACAATGACATGCAGCTAGAAGGCTATATTTGAGGATGGGAGCTAGTCCAGCTGGACCAAAAATGAGTAAAAAAACAAACAAACAAAAAACAGCTTTGCAAAAGTTAAAATAAATTCAGAATATTCAGCTACATATGTGATATTATCTCTGTGCTGCATATATGTAAATCCCTAACCTGATGAGATCGGTTTTTACATGGGATTTGTGAAGCATCTCATCGTTTTATGGTCACAGGTCTCACACGACAGCCACAAAGGCCTGTCTTCCTTCTCATTGAAGGAAAATGATTCCTGGGTCCATGAATTTTTTTAAAGGTTCCCTCCTCTTAGCCCAGTGGTTCTCAACCTTGGCTGCACATTAGAATCACCTGGGAATCTTTTTAAAATTCTGATTTCTGGGCCTCATCCTCTGGAAATTCTGTTTCTTTGTTACTAATGTTGTGGCCCCACCCCAGAACAAATTAACAGAATTTCCGGAGGATGAGGCCCAGAAATCAGGATTTTAAAAAGATTCCCAGGTGATTCTAATGTGCAGCCAAGGTTGAGAACCACTGTCTTAGCCCCTTGTGATATGAATTAGACCAGTTTTTTTGTTTTGTTTTTGTTTTTTTGTTTTGCTTAACATATGCTTCAAGTTTTCTTGACAACTTAAGGTATTTGGTTTTGGTTTTTCCCTCCTCTCTTTACAGGAGTCACCCACTCTAATGGCCGGTGATAAACTTTTTCTTAAAAACACAGGTGAAAACTCTAGCATTTTCTAAGACTTGGTCGGCAAACTGTGGCTCGCGAGCCGCAGTTTGCTGACCACTGAAGAATCTAAGTCATCTATCCCTTTTGTTCTTTACTGTTTTGTCTACTGTTTTAGTCTTAAGAATGCTTGCCTTCATCTTTCAGATTTCTCACAAATTATATTCTCTTCATGCCCTATTACATATATTTTATGCTGGGTGCTTTATCCTTCATCCTAGGCTACAACGTGACACACTAAACTCTTAGATATTCAGGAAAACTACATTCAGTTTCAAGAGCTTTCTCTGAGTAGACAGTGAGAGATTATAATTAAACTGCTATGTGGGGTTTTAGAAAGGATAAATTCAACAGAAAATTATAGCCACAGTGAACTCTTGGTTATTCCCAGGATAAAACTTCATGAATAATTGAAATGCACAGGTTAGCCTAATAAAATCTGCTTCCCTCTATATTAGTTCTTTCAGGCTGCTACAACAAAACACCCCGGACTAGGTGACTTACAAACAACAGAAATCTCTTTCTCACTGTTGTGGAGGTTGGAAGTTCAAAATCCGGGGGCCAGCATGATACGGCGAGGGCCTCCTTCTAGGTCACAATCTTCTCGTGGTATCTTCAGATGGAAAGCGCAAGGGAAAGCTCACAGGCCTCTTTTATAAAGGCACTAATGCCTTTCACGAGGACTCCACCCTCCTGACCTAATCACCTCTTAAAGGCCCCAGCTGCTAACACCACCTTGGGGGTTAAGTTTCAACATATGCATTTTTGAGGGGCACATTTAGACTACAGCACCCTCTTTGCCAGTAGCCATTATTTCCTATCTTAATTCCCATTTAATTCACAACTCTGATCATCCAAAATTTGGAAAGGTAGGAGGACTATGAAATTCACTGTTGTAGTTAGTAAAGGGATTATTATTCATAAATGAAATGTATCCAAATGAAGGATTATAGGAACTCACAGTAGAACACAGCCACATATCCAAATACAGTATGTGAATCCTGGAAGTTATTCAGTAGGGCTTTTTATTCAGTTAAAAGATTTAAAAAAAAAAAAAACAGATATCTGAAATCATGTTCAAAGGAAAGCATAGAAAACAACAACAAAAAATCAGTCCTTCCAACCAATACAAAAAGTGGTTTGAAAGGTGCTGAAAACTCAAGAATAAGGACCAATAAGAGACACCTGTGCCCGGTGGAGCTCAGCATTAAAGAAGATAAAACAGTGGTTCACAAAGTGTGCATCCTCCCCACCCATAGCAGCATCGGCATCGAGGGTGAACTTACTAGAAATGAAGATGCTTTGGCCCTGCCCTCGACCTACCAACCGTGGGCTTTCAGGCCCAGCGACATGGTTTAACAAGCCTGCCAGGTGACTCTGATGCATTATCAAGTTTGAGAACTGTTGGTGTAAAACACAGGGAAAATATTTAAAGGGCAGCTCTGCACCAGACCTCAGTTACACTCCTCTGCTTCTAAATAGCCACAGGATTTGGCCACCTGCACCTTATCTATGATTTTGCCAAATGAAAACTATAAGATCTAGCATTTAAAAAGGCACATATGATGTCCTATTATCAAAATAATTCCTACTCTAAGCCTATGAGATTGCTGCTCTCCATCTCAGTCATCAGGGCGTGGCTCTGTGACATAAAACACGCAGCTCTTTAGATTCCTCCCTTTATCCTCTTCTCCTTACCCCTTTCCAGGCTTCTCAGTATCCACAGGTTTTGACAATAAATTTCAGTTTCTAGTTGCTTCCCAGAATTTGTGAAAATATAATTGATGAACATTGAAATTTCAAAAGTATGTAGATTTAGAAATAAAACACAAAAAAACACAAGCTCTCTTTAGCCTGGACATGCAGTTTGCAATATAGAAAAGCTATTTTTATTCTTGGCTGGCTTACAGTTCTTTAGCACATTTCATTTACTTTTTTTTTTAAAATATATTTTATTGATTTTTTACAGAGAAGAAGTGAGAGGGATAGAGAGTCAGAAGCATCAATGAGAGAGAAACATCGATCAGCCGCCTCCTGCACGCCCCCCAGTGGGGATGTGCCCGCAACCAAGGTACATGCCCTTGACCGGAATCGAACCTGGGACCCCTGAGTCCGCAGGCCGACGCTCTATCCACTGAGCCAAACCAGTTCGGCCACATTTCATTTACAGGCATTTTTCCTTTTGAGTGTGTTTCATGGAGTCAGAGTGTGATGCCATTGAGATAAAGTAATTGCCATTACTTATCAAAGAGGCATATGATACAGTTATAAAAATACTAGCATAGGCAGTTTATCATTTAAGAACGCTTTTAAAATATATAAATCACTAGAGACCTAGTGCACAAAATTCGTGCACAGGTAGGGTCCCTAGGCCTGGCCAATTGGGGCCAATTGGGGCCTTCCTTCCAGCTGCCGGCCAGGGCTTCCCTTCCCTAGCTGCTGGCTGTCAGCCAGGGCCTTCCTTTATTCTGCACCACCCCCTGGTGGTCAGCACACATCATCTTGAGCAATCAAACTCCCAGTCTCCCGGTCGAACTCCCAAGGAGACACTTTGCATATTAGACTTTTATATATATATAGATTGCCCCAGCTGGGTGGCTTGATTGGTTGGAGCATCCTTCCATACACCAAAAAGGCTGTGGTTTTGATTCCAGATAGGGATGCCTATGGGAGGCAATGGATCAATGTTTCTCTCTCTTTCTTTTTCTCTCCCTCTCTCTCTATCTCTCTCTTCCTCTTTCTCTAAAATCTACTTTTTTAAATATATCCTCAGGTGAGGATTTAAAAAATTTATAATTTTTAAAATGTATAAATCATTGAAGTTGTAATCTCTCTAATATCACTACATAACTTGGCCTGGCAGATGTTAACTGTCAGTGAATAACTCCTGACTTACAATAGGGTTATATCCCAATAAACCCATTGTAAGTTAAAAGTATCCTAAGTCGAAATGCATTTACTATACCTAACCTATTGCACATCATAGACTGAACATTATAGCTTAGCCTAGCCTCCCTTAATCATGCTCAGAACACTTCCATTAGCCTACATGAGGTAAAATCATCCTCCTGACTCTGACCGCCACCGTGGGAGAGCATCATAGCCCAGGGAAAGATCAAAGTTCAAAATTCAAAGAAAGGTTTCTACTGGATGCACATCATTTTCACACCACCATAAAGTCAAAAAATCCTAAGTGGAACCATCCTTATTCAGCAACTATCTGCATTGAAAAGGCAATACATTAAATTAGAAACATATTGGAATGCATGCATTTTCCCCTTGTCTTAAATCTACAAGCTGTCTTTTACTACAATAAGTAAAGCAAATAAACAGTGATCATCACACCGTGAACTGTTGCTTAATTTTATAATGGTGGAAATCTTTCTAGCACAGTGATCTCATCCGTAGTTGCATATTAAAATCACCCAGGGAGCCCTGACTGGTTTGGCTCAGTGGATAGAGCGTCGTCCTGCGGACTGAAGGGTCCCGGGTTCGATTCTGGTCAAGGGCATGTACCTTGGTTGTGGGCACATCCCCAGTAGGGGGTGTGCAGGAGGCAGCTGATCGATGTTTCTCTCGCATCGATGTTTCTAACTCTCTATCCCTTTCCCTTCCTCTCTGTAAAAAATCAATAAAATATATATTTTAAAAAAATAAAAATAAAAATAAAAATAAAATCACCCAGGGATTTTTTAAAAGTACCAATGAATGTCCAGGCCACATACCAGACCAATTACATGAAAATGTCTGGGGGTGTACACCAAATATTAAGGTTTCTTTAAGCTTCTCTAGGTAATTCCAGGGCAATCCAGATTGATTAGGCCCTTCTACAGAAAGGATTATATTTAGGTGGTTAAACTAGACATAGAATCTGAGGACATGAATGAGGCACTGTTTATTATTATTATCAGTTTACTAAATCATTAGCTTACAAACATTTCATGTCACTCCATTTATTCACAAATCTTTAGTAGTTATGCAAAAACTAACTCAAAATGGATCCAAGAGCTAAACATAGGAACTAAGTATAAAATTCTGAAAAGAAAACATATGGGGCAAGTTTCATGACATTGGATTTGGCAGTGATAGCTGGGATATGACAACAAAAGCACAGGCAACAAAAGTGAAAATAAATTGGGCTGCATCAAAATTAAAAACTTCTGTGCATCAAAGGCCACAATCAATAAGGTGAAGTGAAACCTATGGATTGGGAAAAAAATAGTGCAAATCACATATCTGATAAGGGATGAATATCCAGAATATAAAGAGAACTCCTACAACTCAACAACAAAAAAACAAACAATTCAAGTTAAAAATGGACAAAGGACTTGAGACAGTTCTCTGAAAAAGATATTCAAGTGGAAACAAGCACATGAAAAAGATGCTCACCATCACTAATCATTAGGAAATGCAAATCAAAACCACAATGAGATACCACCTTCCACTCATTAGGATAGCTGTCATAAAAGAACAACAGAGAATAACAAGTACAGGCATACATTGTTTTATTACACTTCATTGCACTTCACAGGTGTTGCATTTTTTACAAGTTGAAGGTAAGACCCTCTACCAGGAAAAAGATTAGGACTTGCTTTATTGCAATACTCACTTGGTTGTGGTGGTCTGGAACGGAACCTGCGCTATCTTCCAGGTATGCCTGTCTTGGCAAAGATGTGGACAAATTAGAACCCTTGTGTACTGTTGGTAGGAAGCTAAAATGGTGCAGCTGCTATGGAAAACAGTATGGTGGTTCCTCACAAAACTAAAAATAGAAGTACCATATGATCCGGCAATTCCACTTCTGAGTATATACCCCAAAGAACTGAAAGCAGTATCTCAAAAAGATATTTGAATACCTGGGGTCATAGCAACATTACTCACCACAGCCAAAAGGTGGAAGCAACCCGTATGATAAACGGGAACATGGGCCCCTTCTCATGCTCCAACTCCCCCTCCCATCCTGTGGGAAGACGATAAAGGCCATCAGTAAGCAGACTGTGAGATCTTGGGAGCCTGGCCAGCTCCTCAGTCAAGCAAACAGCTAGTGGTTGTGATCTTACACATGCCTGTCCCCCTCCCCCTGCATGCCCTGTTTTCTCTACTCTATAAAACCTTGTGCTGGGAAAGTCTGGGTGGCAGGGAAACAATAGCACTGGCTGGCCACCCTGAGTGTGGCCTGTCTGCGGGCTGGATGGGACTTAGAGGTTCAACTTGACCGGTGTCAGCCGGTGTGGCAGTGAACTTCACCTGTCACCCACCAGCAGTGCGCATGTAAATCCCAATGAACCAGTCTTTCACAGCCAGACCTCCGGGTTATTTCTTTGGGAATCCAAGAACAATACACTGAGGTTTTCTGGAACCTCAGCACATTGCATAACAAACCCAAATGTTCGTCAACTGATGAATGGATAAACAAACTGTGGAAAAGGTACACTTTATGTTCTGAGCACATGGCAAAGTGAAAAAGAGTTATTGCTATAACTATATTAGTATTGTCATTAATAGTACCTAGTAATTATTGCAGTGATGGCGAACCTTTTGAGCTCGGTGTGTCAGCATTTTGAAAAACCCTAACTTAACTCTGGTGCCGTGTCACATATAGAAATTTTTTGATATTTGCAACCATAGTAAAACAAAGACTTCTATTTTTGATATTTATTTTATATATTTAAATGCCATTTAACAAAGAAAAATCAACCAAAAAAATGAGTTCGTGTGTCACCTCTGACACACGTGTCATAGGTTCGCCATCACTGAATTATTGAGTAATCACTATGTGCTCAGGACAATGGTATGCACTGTGGTGGCTTCAGATGTTCCTCTCAAATCTTCTGCCATGTTAATCTGCGCCTCGGATCCTGGGCTCTGAAACTATGTCCTGTTTGGGCCACGCTTCCCATGGGCTGCTCGGAGCCAGTGCCTGAGCATGGCAGAGATACCAAAGCAGGCTCAGTCCTGGAGACAGCTGACTCCTTAGACAGACAACTAACCGCTAGAGGCCTCCCGAACAGCCTTGCCAAACCTGGATGTAGCCTGCACAGCGGTCTAGGATGCTCCTATCCAGCCTGCCTCCTTCTCTGCCTCACTCACAGGCTGACTGGCATTGTAGTCTGAAGGCTCTGCCCACCCTTCTATCATCAATCATGGGGGGAATATGTAAAAAATAATCCTTGCGTCTTTAATCCTGCCTCTCACAGGACCTGGACTAACAGGTAAACCTATTATTTCAGTCAATGCTTGTAAAAATAATTGTTCTGTGGTCATCTCCACTTTATAATTAGGAAAACTGAGGCTTACAGAGGTCATAAACTCATCGGTGGTGGAATCAGGATTTGAACCCCAGTCTTTCTGACCCTAAAACCAACACTTTCAATCAGAGCATGAGTAACACAAATTATAATGTGGATGGTTCCTTACTAAATATCTGTGGGTATTTTGTTTAGGAAAAAAAATGTTCTAAATATGAGAAAATAGTATAATAAATATCCACATACCTATTACTCACGATTAATAAAAATGATTGGGTTGCCACATGAGCTCCTGAATTTTTAAAATATTTAAATAATACAACACTACAGTCAAACATTACAGATAGAATACCCAGGCCCATTGCCTTTCTGTTCTCCTCATAGGCAATCATTTTCATGATTTTGCTGTGTGCTCTTCCATTCCATATTTTATATAATTTAATAAGTACATTTGTATCCATAAAAATATATTGTTTTGTGTGTTTCTAAATTACATTAATGGATGCATACTATTGTATGTCATTTTTTTGCAGCCTGCTTTTTCTTCTTTTTTTTATATTATTAATTTTTATTATGCTATCCTTTTTTGAAAATGCCTTTATTGTTGAAAGTATTACAGATGTCCCATTCCCCCCCCCCCATAGATCTCCTCCACCCCGCTCCCGCTCCCACCCCCAGCCTTTACCGCACTACTATCTGTGTCCAGGGGTTATGCATATATGCATATAAGTTCTTTGGTTAATCTCTTCCTGACACCCCACCTTGGAAATAACGTCAGTCTGTTACATGCTTCAGTGTCTCTGGACTGTCAGTTTATTTTGTTCATCAGATTCCACATGCAAGTGAGATCATGTGATACTTGTCTTTCTCTGACTGGCTTATTTCACTTAGCATAATACTCTCCAGGTCCCTCCGTGCTGTCTTAAAGGATAAGAGATCCTTTTTCTAAAAGCTGCATAGTATACCATGGTGTAAGTGTATCACAGCTTTTTATCCACTCATCTACTGATGGGCACTTGGGCTGTTTCTAGATCTTAGTTATTGTAAATAATGCTGCTATGAACATAGGGGTGTATATAATCTTTCTGATTGGTGTTTCAGGCTTTTTAGGATATATTCCTAGAAGTGGGATCACTGGGTCAAATGGCAGATCCATATTTACTTTTTTGAGGAAACTCCACACTGGTTTCCATAGTGGTTGTATGTCTTCATTCCCACCAGCAGTGTACTAGGGTTCCTTTTTCTCCACATCCTCGCCAGCACTTGTTGTTTGTTGATTTATTGATAATAGCCATCCTGGGTGGTGTGAGGTGATACTTCACTGTTGTTTTAATTTGCATCTCTCTGATAAATTAGTGGCATTGAGCATTTTTTCATATGTCTGTTGGCCATTTGTATGTGCTCTTTGGAGAAATGTCTATTCAGGTCCTCTGCCCATTTTATAAAAATGTATTTTTATTGATTTCAGTGAGGAAAGGAGAGGGAGAGAGAAATAGAAACATCAATGATGAGACAAAATCATCGATCGGCTGCCTCCTTCACACCCTCTATTGGGGATCAATCCCAAACCCAGGCATGTGGCCTGACTGGGAATTGAACCATGACCTCCTGGTTCATGGGTCGATGCTCAACCACTGAGCCACAATGGCCAGGCTATAAACTATATTTTTAAGATTGGTTCATGTTACTAGCTCATTCTCCCTAACCAGTGATTCTCAACAGGAGGCAATTTTGCCTCCCTAGGGACACTTGGCAGTATCTAGAGATATTTTTACTTGTCATAATGGGAAAAGAATAGGTACTGCTGGCATCAAGTGGGCAGAGGCCAGGCATGCTCCACCATGCACAGGACAACCCTCCAAAAAAAGAATTACCTAGTCTAAAAGCCAATGCCATGGTTAGGAAACCCTGATTTAAACTAATGACTCTCAAAGTGTGGTCCCTAACCAGCAGCATCAGTGTCAGGATCACCTGAGAATCTATTGGAATGCAAATTCTAGGGCTAATGAATCAGAAACTTGGGGTGTGGAGCTCAGCAATCTGTGGTTTAACAAACCCTCCAGATAATTCTGATGCACACTAAAGTGAGAACTACTGATCTATCAACTATTGAATAGTATTCAATTGTATGCAAACACCCCAATTAATTTATCCTAGAAACCACTTCACATTTATTATGAAAACAATGTTCTTTGTATAGGATGCCTCTTTGTCTTCCTATACTATACCATTAAACATACCCTGTAACAAACTCAAACTGATAGTTTCATAGTAATAAACATCTACCTAATGCTTACCATGTGCTTAGCATTATTCTAAATAAAGTTTTTCATCTCTTAATTACTTATAACAACCCCAGGAAGTAGGTGCCAATATTATCCAATTTCACAGCTAAGAAGCCAGGTAGTTCAGTAATTTGCTCAAAGTCACACAACTAAGTGTCTAGCTGAGCCAGGCTTTGAACCTAGGCCGTCTAGGACTAGAAACTGCTTCCTTAACATTGCATATACTCCCAGAAACATAGGCCGTGTCATTTTGGCTTAATGTTCAGAACTTAGCGCATCCAAACATCTAACAAAAGAGGGTGTGAAAGTCAGAGAGAATGCCTTGATACTCAAACGTGGCTCTTGGGCCAGCAGCATCTCTGTCACCTGTTAGAAATGAAAAAGATAGGGCCCAACCCAAACCCGGAGAATCAGAAACTGCCTTTTAACAAGCTCTTAGGTAATTTGTAAACACACTAAAGTCTGAGAAGCAGGGTGTGACCATCCGTGGAGAACCATTTCCCTAGAGAAACTCTGCCTATGCCCATCAGGAGGCATGCACAAAAATGCTCAGACTATAAGATGCTAACCATTTCACAAGGCAGTTCTACTTCTGATGGAAAATCAGTAACTGAGAGCATTTCTGAAAAATGAAGCTGGCACTCAATGGGATGCAGAGTCCAATGTTCGGTGAGCACAGGTCCACCAAAACTGTTTGCACCATTCAAAGCAACCTTGCCTATAGTCAGTTACCTGGGGATATATAAAGCAATGCCCTGCTTTTTTGTTTAAACACGTTTGTGTTGGATTTCAGCTACATGCAATGAAAGAGCCCTAGGAAGACACAGTCAGGCCAGACTGTGAAGAGTCTTAGAGGCCAGGCTGATGCACATGACCAGGTATTCTCAGCTAGGGGTCTCTGACTCGGTGGCTGAAGTGCCAAGAAGTTGATCCTTCACCTTTGGGGCAAACATGGAACCTGAGATGGCCAGAGACCCCAGCTGGTCAACAGTGGCTCAGAACAACGTGGCTCATTGATCCTGGTGCGCTAGTGATCATTTATAAGTGTGCCTTGATGAAAAAAAAAAAACCCGGAAATTATTATTGTTGGCAATGGGAAACCACTGGCGGTCAGTTTGTTTTATTTTAAATTGTGGTAAAATACACGTAACCTAAAATTTACCATCTTAACCATTTTTAAGTGCACAGCTTAATAATATTAAGTACATTCACATCATTGTGCAACTAATCACCAGAACTTTTTTCACCTTGCAAAATTAAACTCTGTTAGTTAAATGACATTCCCCCCCCCCCTCTTTTTCTCCCCTCCCACCACCCCTGGCAATTTCCATTCTACTTTTTGTCTCTATAAATTTAACTACTCTGGAACCTTATAAAAGTAGAATCATAGAATATTTGTCTTTTTGTGACAGGTTTATTTCACTTAGCACAATTTCTTCTAGGTTCACCCATGTTGTAGCATGTGTCAGAGCTTTTAGGAGTGATTTTTTTAAAGGACAGGATTAAGGTTTCCCTCCTATAAAATAATTTCACCGGATAAAATAACCATCCTCGTGGTCACAGCAGGACGTGTTTGTGTAGAAGAAGTAGAGTGGGATGAACTCTGCCCGATGTGATACATTTCCCATGGCAGAAATATACCTGGTTTATTTCCATTGAACCCAGGAGTCTCCAAATTGATACAATAGTAAGTAATCATTTTTTCTTAGAAGAAACTTCAGTCTTGCAGTTCTATTCAAGTCAAGTAGAAATTTCCTGATGGTTTTCATGAAAGAGCATGAAAAAAAACTGCTTAACCAGAAAGCTGTCAGGTGTCCAATTTATCCTGCTCACTGGTTTCTGTATTTGATAGGACATGGTAACTGTCAGAATCAAAACTGGATGACTCAAAACACAGAACAAAGTTTGATTCAGAATCTATTTGGTTGATTTTTGTTTGTTACTATTTGTAAGCTTACCCTTTAAAAATATGCACTGCAATATTTTCCACCCATTAAAGGGCTAGTTTTATTCTCTTTTCATCATTAAGAGAATAGAATTTTCTCAATTAAGGATTCACAGTTAATTCACTTATCTCTAGAGCCATGGAGACAGTTACCTGTGAGTGCTAATGAGGTGGTCTTAAAAGAGATTGTTGCTCATTTTTTTCTTTTTTTAAAATTAATTTTTAGAGAGTGAAAAAGAGAGAAACATTGTTTTGTTGTTCCACTTATTTATGCATTCATTCTTGTCACATGTGCCCTGTGTGCGGATCAAACCCACAACCTCAGTGTATCTGGACAACACTCTAACCAGGGCATTGTTTTTTGTTTTCTTTTGGTTTGTTTTTTTTACTGATTGGCTGGTTGGTTATTGCTCTGTCAAAAAGTGATAAAGTGGCAAGATAAGGGAAGGCGTTTCTCTGTCTGGAGAGGGAAATTCTTCCCATTGACTTCATCTTTATCTACAAGCTCTCCTATGTTTATTTTTCTTCCCATTCATAAAATACATTAAAAAATATCTAGCCCAGCCAGTGTGGCTCAGTGGTTGAGTATTGACCTATGAACCAGGAGGACACAGTTCGATTCCTGGTCAGGGTACATGCTGGGTTGCAGGTTCAATCCCCAGTGGGGGGTGTGCAGGAAGCAGCCAATTGATGATCCTCTCTCATCATTGATGTTTCTATCTCTCTGTCCCTCTGCCTTCCTCTCTGAAATCAATAAAAAAAATTTTTTTAAATATATCTATCATGGATTTATTTATTTATTTTTAAATTTCTTTATTGGTTAAGGTATTACAAATGTGTCCTCATCCCCCCATTAACCCCCGACCTCCCCCCACCACCACCACCACCACTCATGCTCTCATCCCCCTGTTATCCGTGTCCATTGGTTTGGCTTATATGCATGCATACAAGTCCTTTGGTTGATCTCTTCCCCTTACCCCCACCCTCCCCTACTTTCCCTCTGGGGATTGATAGTCTGATCGCTGTTTCTCTGTCTTTGGATCTGTCCCTGTTCATCAGTCTATGTTTTCTATATTCCACAAATGAGTGAGAGCATGTGGTATTTATCTTTCTCTGACTGGCTTATTTCACTTAGCATAATGCTCTCCAGTTCCATCCATGCTGTTGCAAATGGCAAGAATTCCTTCTTTTTTACTGCAGTGTAGTATTCCATTGTGTAGATGTACCACAGTTATCTAATCCACTCATCTGCTGATGGGCACTTAGGCTGTTTCCAAATCTTAGCTATGGTGAATTTTGCTGCTATGAACATAGGGGTGCATACATCCTTTCTGATTGGTGTTTCTGGCTTCTTGGGATATATTCCTAGAAGTGAGATTACTGGGTCAAATGGGAGTTCCATTTTTAGTTTTTTGAGGAAACTCCATACTGTTCTCCACAGTGGCTGCACCAGTCTGCATTCCCACCAGCAGTGCAGAAGGGTTCCTTTTTCTCCACATCCTCTCCAACACTTGTTGTTTGTTGATTTGTTGATGATAGCCATTCTGACAGGTGTGAGATGATACCGCATTGTCGTTTTGATTTGCATCTCTCGTATAATTAGTGACTTTGAGCATGTTTTCATATGTCTTTCGGCCTTCTGTATGTCCTCTTTTTAAAAGTGTCTATTTAGGTCCGGTGCCCATTTTTTTATTGGATTGTTTATCTTCCTTTTGTTAAGTTGCATGAGTTCCCTGTAAATTTTGGAGATTAAACCCATATCAGTGATATCATTGGTAAATATGCTCTCCCATGTAGTGGGCTTTCTAAGTATTAAGAAATAGTTTGCTAAACTCTTTACTAAGCAATTACCATTTATTTTTTTAAAAAAAAACTGAATAGAGTTCAGTGCTCCAAAAGCACTTACTATAATTCCTGCCATCATTTTTGGAAACATAATTATTTTATCATTTATAAAATAATTGAACTTGATAGATTTCAGTGTGCATTAGAGCATAGTCAATTCAAACCATGCTATGAGCTACAGTTTTACATTTGCAACTTTGAATAGGTATTTTAAATTCGGTCCTTAATGTTTATTAATTATTATAATTTTTGCTACCCTTCCTTTTATTTAAATATTTCCTAAAGTTCTGGAACTTGTAAAAGCAATATATTAAGAAAAAACCATCCTCAATATAAACTTTTAAAATACTCCTGTCCAGGATCTTTATGTGTAATGACTCATCATTAAGCTAGAAATTTTAATTTCTTAAATTTAATTGGTAAAGTAACAAAATTAAGCATTTTATGATAATATTTTCCTAAATTTCATTATTCAGTTGCTTCTAAACCTTTTGTGGGAGAAAAAAGAGTACAATGTAAGCATATATCTATACTAATAAAAGGGTAATATGCTAATTAGGGAGGACATCTTCTGGACTTCCTTCCAGACAAAGCCACAGCAGCTGCAAGGGCCAAGGGCCGGCTGCTGTGGCAGCTGTGAGGGACAGCCCAGCGCCGCGTTCCCTTTTGCAGAGGCCTCGGGA
>NW_005871049.1:19689607-19692823 GCF_000147115.1 Myotis lucifugus | reverse complement strand
AGGGAGAGGCAGAAGGTGCAGTTAGGCAGTAGAGGGATCAGGCCCAGGAGGGAGAGCAGTTAGGGGGATCAGGCCAAGGGGAGAAGCCAGAAGGAGAGCAGTTAGGCAGTTAGGGGGATCAGGCCAGGAGGGGAGAGCAGTTGGGGGGATCAGCCCGGGAGGGGAGGAGGGGAGAGCAGTTCAGGAGATCAGGCTGGCAAGGGAGAGCAGTTAGGGACATCAGGCAGGCAGGCAAGTGAGCGGTTAGGTCCCAGTTTGCGAGAGGGCCCCCAGATTGGAGATGGTACAGGCCAGGCTGAGGGACCCCCCCCCCCCCCGCATGAATTTCATGCACCAGGACTCTAGTGTGTGTATATATATATATAAAGATTTTATACAGCATGGAAAACATAACAATAACTCGTAAAACTATATAAAGCTTTAAGTTTATGGTGTTTTCACAGAGTAAGTAATGAGGACTTATTGGGATTTCTCAAAATAATTTCAAAACATTTCTTGCTGAATTCATTGCTGTTCAAAGATATGTAGCATCTGCCAAATTTAGATTAAGAATGTTTGGACTATCAAAAGAAAAAACTTTGCTATGAAGATATAAAAACACAAGAGGGCCTTCTGTTTCCACAAAAGATGGAGTAACAGTGGCCAGATTTATTCTGCCTGAAACATACCCCACATCTCCTAAAAAAAGACAAAGACAAAATTTAACACAGTTTTCAAGGCAATAGACATCAGGCAATGAAGGAGAATGATCCCTAGAAGATGGGAAACAAGCAAGGGGAGCCCTATGATTGCTGCTTGGCAGAGGTACCAGGCTGCAGTGCAGGGAGGGGGACCAGGCACAGCCCAGTGGACTCTCTGAGTTGGGATGGAGCTGACAGTCCAAGGAGACCAAGGCGGTTAGTGTTCACAGGACAGAGGGCCAGAGAAGAAAGAGCTGTACAGAGACAGAGGGCCAGAGAGCAGAGTGCTGATTACAGACTTGGGTTCGATGCACAGCAGAGTGTTGATTAGTGCATGTGTGTGAGGAAACTACCTGAGTCAGAGGAAAGTATTATTTGAAAGGAACAAACTACCAAAGCTCACTCAAGAAGAATTGGATAACTTAAGTAGTCCTATACATCTATTAACAAAATTGACTATGTAGTTAAGAACCTTCCCCAAAAGAAAACTCCAGGCCCAGATAGCTTTACTGATAAGTGCTACCAAACATTTAAGAAAGAAATAATGTCAATTATAAACAAGAAGAAAAGAAAAATCAATAGTAATTCTACCATCAAGAGATTATCACTGATAACTGCCAAGGTTTTATTCTGTGCAAATATATATCATATAAACACCTTAATAAAACTAGGCTCTCACTATATATTACTTGGGGTTTTTTTTTACATTTTCTAATTATCATTTTTCCTACCTTTTAATAGTTGTATTCTATTTCTTTGTATGAACATACCACAAGTCATTTAGGCAACTCCCCATCATTGGACATTTTGGTTATTCCCAATTTTTTTTTTTTACAAGGTAAACCCAGTTTGCTGGGATATGGGGACAAGTAAGCAAGTCCCATAGGGACCATCTATTTGCAAACATTTTTGTGCTCCACACACTATTCATGATAGTGTTCTCTTGTTGTTTTGTTTTGTTTTCAGCGGTGGGGAGGGCGACGGATGGAGGAGGGAGGAAGCGTGGAGGGGTGGAAGTAGAAACCCCGTGCTCCACCTAGTTCAAGGAGAACCCAAGTAGGGAGGCGTTCCCTGTAACCCCGCCCTTGGCCATTCATCTCCCCCTGTCCGCTGAGCTGCACTGCACCCCTGTGGCCAAACAGCGGCACTGCAGCACAGGAGCACCAAATCGCAGCGCTTTGGGGAAAGCCATTTGTATTCATTTCTGGACTAAATTTTGCAATCCAATTTAAAACTGTAATTTCCCCACCCCCACCCCCAACTCACAAATAGAACATACACAAGCTCAACTTGATATAATGTGTGGGATTTAGGTCTGTAATAGCCCTGAGCACTTGAATAAAAATAAACTTACCACTTACGTCTCCTGTTCTTTTCTCTAGTTTCACCTGGTCACTCTGCCCTTAGGCACTGTCCTCTAGCCACAATGAACTACTTGCAAGTCCCCAGATGGGCCAGGCTTCTTTTTGCTTGCCGGATTTCACACAGGCCAAGCAAACTCCACACCGCCTCTCTCTTTCTGACTTCTAAATCTCAATTCAGAGTTGGACTCACTTTAATTTCCTAAGACGGGAAGATTGTTGATCTGTGCTAGGAGCTCCCCCAGCTCCAAACAGTAATCCCTGTAAACTCACCTCTCTCCCTTACTGGACTACAGGGTCCTTGTTATACACATGACTCCTCGTTTTGTCCACCACTTTTCTTGACTTGGAGACAGTAAGTCTCAAACAGAATGTTGGAATCTGGTATGTTCAAAAAAGGAAAGCACATGAACATGGATAGGATAGTATATTCTCTCAATTCAGTTCCTCTGTACTCAATTCTGCCAATATTTATGGGATGACTACTCTGTCCTCTAGTCCTCACTAATAGCATGGGAGGGAGAAAGGGAGGGGAGAAAAGCTATGAGATGAGGAACTGGTGTCTCCTGCTATTAACTTTGCACAATTTATTATTCCTGCATAGACAAAGCTTGAGGTGTTGAGGTCCAATATCTGGACCTCACTTGAGAAGTTCGGCTCAGGCACGCATATTTTTTAAAGTATTTTTGGCCACCTCCATGATTCCAATGTATAACTAAGGTTGTGAAAATTTGCCCCAAAGTAACTGTATAATTGTGGGAAACTCCTGAGTCCAAAGTCTTAAACAGTGAGGCATATGGTAGGAATTTCAGGGATGGTGGTGGGACACTATTTGAGGACAGGAGTAATTTAAGAGGTCTGCTGCTCTTGCCTGCCCAGGACCCATTCTTCTTTTTCCTTCTAGAAGCACCTTGTTTTTCTTTGGAAAATCACCGAAGGACTTACTCTAAGTCCTTGCGTTCGAGGTAGGGCTGATTTGCTCCCCCACTACACTCACACACTCCCAATACACACACACACACACACACACACACACACACACACATACACACACGCAGGGCATACACACAAGTGCAGGGTGGTACATGCACACACACGGGAGGTACATGCACACACAGCCCATCCATGCTCTGAATCTGCTCTTTTCCGGCATAAATTGCACTTGGATCCAGTCA
>NW_005871049.1:19663357-19689507 GCF_000147115.1 Myotis lucifugus | reverse complement strand
TAGACTGAACTTCTACCCTTAGACTTCCATTATTGAACCAGTAAATACCCTGCCACATTTTTTCCCCCTAAATGAGATTGAGGTGGGTTTTGTCATTTGCAACCACACACTTTCTAACACAGAAACTTGAGATTTTCAAATAAGTAGCTCTATACTCTTGTCTACTTATAGAAAGGGGATACATTAATCGATGGGTCCTGATATGTTGAGATTTTTTTTCCTGTTCTATGATAAGATATACTTTATTGTTCTTAGCAGAGATTAAGTTTATTAAACATGAAAAGCCCATTTATTTGGTCTAGGTTTTTAAAAGCTGCCCACACATGTAAAATGGAGATAATGAGACTTCTTTCACAGAACTGTTGAAGGTAAAATGCAATAACAGGTGTGAAATCATCTTATGCTGTACAAAATGCTGGGTGTTATTACCATGGGTATCATCATCATGATCATCTTTCATTTTCTGTCAGCAGAGTTCCTGGATAGTTATTTACTGTTAGTAGTATTGATGGCTGTACAAATGCAAATGGTGATTGAACAGGTAAATGATGCAAACAGGAAATGTGACTCCTTTGAGGCAACAATCATCCCAGGATGCTGTGAAGGATCAGTTGAAATAATGTATTCAAAGGTGCTTTGAAAACAAAAGTGCTGTGTGGTTATAGGTACTGTTACCTCAGCCCTGCAGGTCACTGAATCTTTGATGTTGTTCATTTGCATATATATTTTATTTCAGACCTTATTAATATCTGATACTTTTCATTTAATTTTAAAACAGAAAGCCCACAGGCTGTTTCATAGAGTGCAATCTTATACAATGAAGGGCTTTATCTTGGTTTTCTTTCTCTCCCGCCTCTGTGGCATTTAACCACCGTGACAACCCACTCCTTCAAATTCTTTCCTCCCTTAGATTCAGTGACATTACATTTTTCAACTTCTTTTTGACCTTTTCAACTACTTTTGGTCTCCTCTCTCTTTCCCTCCCAGCTCCTAACTCTGTGGGGATGCCCCTAAGGCTCTGATATCTCTATATCATTCATGTTCTCTCTCTCTCTCTCTCTCTCTCTCTCTCTCTCTCTCTCTCTCTCCCCTCCCTCCCTCTTCCTCCCTCCCTCCCCACACCCCCTTCCCCCCTCAGTTCCTGCCCTGGAGAATTCACCCATTCTCAATTGTCTTGCATCAGCCCATAATTCCATCCTTCTATTATTTATTTCAACATGTACGTCCTGCCACTATCTCACTTTCAATATCTTTAAAAATTTCGTAATCTCCGCAGTTCCAATTGGCTGCCTTTCAAGTGCACCAATTCAGTTGCTGACATTGCCATTGTTCCCACGTGTCTGCCCTCATTACCGCTTCCCTCTCTTTGAAGGCCTTTTTCCAGGCTCCAAGTACCTCAGTGCCTTTCAGACTCACACTTCCTCTGCTCTCCCAAGCCCACCACACCAGCCCAGCCCTCATCATCCCCCTGCTCATCCTCATAGCTAGTCTCTTCAGCTCTAGACTCTCCCTAGTCCTGTCTGTCCTGTGGGCTGCAGCTAAATCCATTTCCTAAAATGCCCCTTTGTGAGCTCATCTGGGTGCCCCCAGTACCTGGCACAGTTATGGCTCTTGATTGACTGTCATTCCCTTGCTCAGGGGAATTGTTTCAGTGTGTGTGTGTGTGTGTGTTTGTGTGTGTGAGAGAGAGAGAGAGAGAGAGAGAGGTATTTTAGACTTCTTGCTTGACTGATGCTTTATAGTGTGAATTATTCATCCCATCTTAATTCCAACTACTTCACATTTACTCAAGCCAATCTGGTTTTTCCTTTTATAAACTTACATCGCACTGATAATTAAGACCAAGCTATTTAACAATCATTAACTCTCCACTATCAATATAATTTGTCTCCCTAACTAGATTATGATATCCTGAGAGTCTGAAACTCTATTAACTGGCCGCTAAAGAACAGTCACTTGATCCATTCCCTACCAACACATCCTTTACCACAAATATTGCCTCCAAGTCCACTAACATTTTTAAAGCCTGATAGTTCCCTTTATATATTCATATTTGCCTTTTTATGTATGGATCCATAACATATAGTTACATATCTCATAGCACCTAACACTATGCTGAGTACCAGTGGTCCCTCATCAAATCCTTGTTGGTTAATTCACACAGGACTGAGCAGCATTACTTGTTTCACCCCTTGACCTGGAAGCCCAACACGAAATGGCATCTTGCTGGCCTGACATTAACTTTCTTTCTATGGAGATGTAAGAACTTAACATGTCACAGAGCGAATCTTTTGATACTCAAATAATAGGGCCCTGAATATTTATTTCAGCTTTTAAAAAAATGAGAAGGGAAAGCAATAATAATAGCAGTTGCTAACATGGCTGGATAATACAAGTAAAATAAAAAATTTAAAAAACCCGTGGGACGTAATGAAAGACTGCTCTGAACGGCTGCAATACCAAAAGAGAAAAAGAAAAAAAGAAGTGATGATACAGACCAAGGGACTTTTACCATTCGAGTCTTCTGACATCTCTGATTTTTTTTCTTTCTTATTTCTCCCCCACAACAGGAATGACTAAATGATCACCTGGTAGCCCCACAGAATTAATGGACCCCTTTTCAATCCCTAACTCAAAGCAAGGGAGTCATTCTGAGTACTTGGTAGAATCTAATACATTGTGTCGATGCAGGAAGGAGCCTCAGAAATTGAGTCTTTAAGGCTGAATAATTCTGCATGCATTTGAATAATTAAAACTTATGTACCCCCTCCCCCAGCCATCCTTTTATTCCTAGCACACTGCAGACATTAATGACATGAAGCAATAGTGCACTCGCACACTCTTTGAAACAATTGCGCTAATTGTGAACGTGCCAACTCCTAACAAAAA
Source organism: Myotis lucifugus (assembly GCF_000147115.1). NCBI lineage: Eukaryota > Metazoa > Chordata > Mammalia > Chiroptera > Vespertilionidae > Myotis > Myotis lucifugus. The sequence goes on along the minus strand of NW_005871049.1, from coordinate 19,686,618 downwards.
TGCTAGTGTGCGTTGCTGTGCAGTTGTGCCCAGTTCTACGAAGAGATAGCAACACTTTTGTCTCCAGTAGCCAAGACTCACAGATGGGTCACTCGGCTGAGGCAGAACTGGGCTATGCCCTTGGCAGATAGATTGGAAAGTTGGCTGACTTGTTAGGAACCTGACATCCTGAGCATCTCCAGCCTCCACAGACAGACTCTCCCCACACACAGCTCCCCACTCCCTCTCCCCACCAGGCCACCAGCATTTTCCTAGGAAAAGTTCTTTTTTACTGTAAACCTCACTTTTGTTCTGGTTCTTTGATGAATGTACATTTGCATGTCATATATATAAAGATCTCTGTAAATTATTATATACTATACATCAATAGTTTTATTAGATATAATGAAAATCTATTTTCCCTACCAGAAGTTTGTACTGTATACCCAGAAGTATATAATCAAGAGAGAGAGAGGGAGAGAGAGACAGGAGGGATTCTCAAACTCGGTGCTCTTAACATCATTATGGATTGGATAATTCTTTGCTGTGAGGGATTGTACTGTCATGACAGCCAAAACCATCTCCAGATATTGCCAAATGTTCCCTGGAGGAGAAAATTGTCCCTGGTAGAGAAGCACTGGCATAGAGTAATGTTGAGTGAATTATTTGAATTCACTTGATGGGCTGTACATACACAGGCACAATCTATTACAAAGTACAACCTCATAAGAATCCATTAGAATTGAAATATTTCCAACTGTGAGTCATTTTTATTATAAGAAATATAAAATACACCATAATTAAAGTATTCAAAAATGGAATGGACCCTTGAATTTTGTTGCAATTTGTCTTTCTTAATCAAGTATATTTGACATACTAGGCTTTTATTCAAAACATCTGAATAAGGAAGAGAAATATTTCCATAGGTTGCCCACCTCTCCTACTTTGCCCTACCAGAAGTTTGTACGGTATACCCTGATCCTGTTCTAAGTGCTTAAAAACATTTTAAGTGGCTCATGCAGCATAGTATCTTGTACATAATTATTAGTTTTTCATAACTTTTAATAGTTACTCTTCTTATTTCTCACCAAAGCCAGGAGAGAAATTAATTATCTAAAATCTCAGAGTGATTGCTTTATCTAATAGATCCATCATCAGGTATTCTTCAGAGACAATTTCTGTTTATTTTTTCCCTTTAAATAGGCCATACTTTCCTGTTTCTTTATATGCCTTGTGATTTTTTGTTGTTGAAAATTGGACATTTGAATCTAACAATGTGCTAACGGTGGAAATCAGATTCTCCTCCTTCCCCAGGGTTTACTGGCAGGGGGGGGGGGGGGGATGTTGTTGTTTTCTGTTTGTTTGTTTTCATTTTTGTAGGCTATCTCTGTGCTGAGGATCAGTCTGGAGTGTAAACTTAAAGTCTTCTCAGGTATTTACTGAGCCTATACCTTTCCCTGGGCATGTGTACTGGCTTTCCAATTTCCCTCATATAAGCAGTTGCTTTTGAATGTCTTAGCCTTTTTTTTTCCTTTCCAATTTTTAAAAATATATTTTTATTGACTTCAGAGAAGAAGGGAGAGGGAGAGAGAGACAGAAATGTCAATGATGAGAGAGAATCATTGATCCGCCTCTTCCTGCACGCCCCCCACTGGGGACCGAGCCTGCAACCCGGGCATGTGCCCTTGTCCGGCATCGAACCTTAGACTCTTCTGTCCTTAGGCTGATGCTGTATCCACTGAGCTAAACCAGCTAGGGCTGTCTTAGTCTTTAATGTCCGGCTCCTAAAAGGGGAAAAGAGAAAAGTTAAGGAGGAAGGGCAGCAGTCTTTAAATCCCCTAGCAGTCACTTTGGCTGGAAGGAGAGGAACTTGCCTGGTGTCTGCCCCTCTGAGGTCAGAAGCAGCACCAGCGATCAGAGCACAGGTCCCTGGTATTTGGAGGAGGGGTTCCTCTTCTCCCACCTAAGCTGTGTAAAAGCTGCTCCAAGAGCACATGCCCAGCTGCCTGGCAGGGTACTGAGGTGGCCGAGTGGATGCTGAGAGCTGCTAGTGGATGCTGAGAGCTGAAATTGACCGCGATTTACCATGCAGGCTATCCCCTGAAAGTTGCAAGCCTTCAATAGACTTCTGAGTTCCAAAATAGCTCCATCAGACAGATTCCACCAGCGCAATTGTTGTCTAGGTGGGAGGGCAGGTTCCTGGTACTTCCTACTCTGCCATCTTCCCAGAATCCTCTGTTGGTGCTGGCTTGTTTTGTTTTGTTTTCTACCCCAGGATCCAGCCCATAGCACAGCCTGTGTGTTTCTGTGTCAGCGGAGGTCTGTCTTAGAACGCTAAGCAATGATAATGATAGTACCTGGTGCAATGAAAGGGCAGCGCGTGAAGAACAAGTTACCACGTAAAACCCTCAGAAACGATCTCAGCATCTGACACTTAATTATAGAGTAAAAAAAAATCAAAACCTCAGGTAAGCCTGTCAAAAAGATTTACCTCGCCTTTTATCCAGGGCTGGGCTGACAGTTCTCTGTGCTCGGGCAATTAGCCCTACCCTAGCATACAGCAAGTCCCCACACGCTCCCCAGCTCCTCAGGGAATAAGGCGCAATGCCTTCGCCTGAGGAATACCCTGCACAGTCTCACCCAACCTTTGCTCACGTCTTCATCTTTTGCCTCATGCCTCTGTTTGCTGATGTGCTTCAGCTATAAGGAGTGATTCTCAGCTTCCCCTGTAGGCTTTGTATTGTCCAATCTCTGCTTCCTTGCTGATGTCATGCCAGCGGGCAGGGTCGCTTACCCTCGGAGGCCAAATCAGAAGCATCTCTATCAGCGCAGCCTGAAGTGACTTACTGATACTTGAACTAGGGCTCTCTGGTGGTGCCACCATCTGCCTTGTGAGGGCTTCCTCTCCTCCTCACTGTGTCCTCCCCTAGGCCAGAGACTGCAGCTTTATATTATCCACACTACCTGGAAGGGTACAGCAAATTTTTTGTTGAACAAAATATATACCAGTAAACAAAGGAATGTTCCTTGGTCCTCAAGGCTCTCCATTACATAGTCTAACTCTATTAACCGATTTTCTTTCCTTTTAAAACTATTTTTATTGATATTTCGAGAGAGAGGAAGGGAGAAGAATAGAGAGAAACATTGATGAGAGAGAAACATCACAGATCAGCTGCCTCCTGCAAGCCGTCTACTGGGGATTGAGCCCACAACCTAGGCATGTGCCCTGACTGGGAATGGAACAGGTGACCTCTTGGTTCCTGGGTCGATGCTCAACCACTGAGCCAAATCGGTTGGGCATCTATTAACCCATTTTCTCCTGGCTCTTTCCAAACATGCTTCATGCAGCTCATTCTTTTTTTTTTTTCCAATTACAGTTTACATTCAATATTGGTTTGTATTAGTTTCAGGTGTACAGTACAGTGGTTAGACAACCATATACTTCACACAGGATCCCTCCTCTCTCCCCACGTTTCCAGTATCCACCTGGCACCTTACGTAGTTATCACAGTATTACTGACTATATCCCCTATGCAGCATGCAGGTCATTCTGGCCATTGTCCCTTAGGTACACGGTTGACTTGATGACTTTGCTCTTATTAACTCTCCAATATACCCTTTCATGTATCCTTTCATTCATGTATTCACTCACTCGCTCACTCATTTACTGACAGAGCACCTGTGCAGTGCCAGCCACTGTGCAGAGGCACTGAGAGCACAGGAATGTCCAGGCCTGCCTCCTAGTCTTCCAGATGGTAGGGGAGACAGATGTGTAACTAAGCATTACAAATGCTGCGAGGTACAGTTGGTCCATAAGAGAGGTATGCACACAGTAAATGTGGGGACCGAGGGGGGAGTAGCTAACTTTACCTGGAAGGTGGAGACTGTGTTCAGGGAAACCTCACCGAGGAGATGTGCCTTCAAAACCAAGTACCATGAAGAAGGTTGTTGCTAAGGGTGGGTTCACGGCAAAGGGTAGTGGGCAGCCCTGGGGATGACCCTTCCAGGCCTCTGTGAGGTCCTCTCCCATCTGGGAACTCCTCTGCAGCCTGATTTGGGGTCCTCCTCAGAATGGATTAGAAATCCAAGGCCCACTCACACTTACTTTTTTGGTCCTAACTTGCAACCCCGCCCAATAAATTCTTTACTTAGATCAGGGAAATCTTCCATTCTGCTCTAAATAAATCACACACGTGGCCTGCGAGGTGTTTGGTCTCTTCCAAGTACCTCTGTCCAGTGTTGTCTGAGTTGCCTTCATTTTATTAGTCTAATGCTCAGAGTTCAAGGGGTGACTCCCTGGCACACCTGCATTAACTGCTTCCTGTGAAAGGCCCTTCCTTCTGCACCAGCCTCTAACGCCCGAGGGAGGGGTCTGTTCTTTCCCTCTGTGCTTCCCCCACAGCATCAGCTGTGCTAGGCCCTGGGTGAGGGGCCAGTGTCCACTGGAAAATGACTCTCTTCTCTCCTTAAGGCAGATCCCACCTCCTCCTCCAGCTCCTTATCCACTGCTCCCCATCCTCCCACTCTACCAGTGAACTGCCCTCTGGCCCCGAGAAGCACAAACTCCACTACCTAGGAAATGCAAATGCTTGTCTGGAGCGTGTAGAGCCTTCCCCTGGGGGAGGATATTTGAATGAATGTAGAGCAGGATTAGATAGAGATTAGAACTAGTTGACCTTCAGCCTTTCTTCCCTCACTGAAATTTTATGATTCTGTTCTAAGGTACTACTGCTTAGAAGGTTCAAAATGCTTGTTTGCCACAGTTCCTTGTTCCCTGTTTTTTTTCCAGGTGCTTTTATTATAGGGGGTAGGGGAAGATTTTCAACATAAGCCATACCTTTAGACTGAGATTAGGAAATTATTGGTTGATAAAGCATGTGTATTGTGTTAGTCATTAGTAAAGTCACAAAGTAATCTCTGAAATGGCACAGTAATAAGTCAAAGAAAATCAAGTCCAAGGAAGTAGTGTGTGTAACAATGAGTAACCTCTGAGTACTTGCAAAAATAAGATGTTATTGTGACTATCATTATTACTTACTAGAGGCCCTATGCACGAAATTCGTGCATGGGGGGTGAGGGTTCCCTCAGCTCAGCCTGCATCCTCTCCAATGGGGGGACCCCTTGGGGGATGTCTGACTGCCTTGTCCCACAGGGGTCAGGCCTAAACTGGCAGTAGGACATCCCTCTCACAATCTGGGACCACTGACTCCTAACCCGCTCACCTGCCTGTTTACCCCTAACCCCTCTGCCTGCCTGCCTGATTGCCCCTAACCCCTCTGCTGCCTGATCGGCCCTAACTGCCCCCCTGCCAGCCTGATCACCCCCAACTGCCCTCTCCTGCTGGCCTGGTTGCCCCCAGTGGGCCTCCCCTGCCAGCCTCATCGCCCCCAATGGCCCTCCCCTGCCGGCCTGATCTCACCTCCAACTGCCCTCCCCTGCTGGCCTGATCTCGCCCCCAAATGACCTCCCCTGCCGGCCTGGTTGCCCCCAACTGCCCTCTCCTGCCAGCCTGATAGCCCCTAACTGCCTCTGCCTCGGCCCCCACTACCATGGCTTTGTCGGGAAGGAAATCAGACGTCTGGAAGATGGCCGGTCGACCTGGTCTAATTAGCATATTAGTATAGCTAGTTGACCTAAATGTGAGATTTTCCAGAGTCAGTGTATAAGATACAGAATTCCAGATGTCTTTCAGTGGGAGCCTGCCAGGGCTCATCCTACTCCACTAGTGCCCAACCCTGCCATGGAAGCAGGTGCTTTGTGCTGCTACGTGTGCAGTTCATCTCTTGGAAATATAAAAACAAGGTGGATGGACTAGGGGTATCAGCATATCCTGGGAACACATCCCCACATGCATGTGATTTGTGTAAATATGTCTGTTTGGCTTCAAGAGATTTTGTAAAATAGAATACAGAGATGTGGAACAGGAGTATGAAGTCTGAGTAGGAAGAGGATTGAAAAGAGAATGACAGATGCTTGAATTATTTTCTTTGTTCTGGGAGAATTTTTGCCATGCTTATAAATTTGTTCTGTTAAGACAACTGCACATGGGATAACAGTAGATTGAGTTACTAAATGTGAAGTACCAAGGCCACTGCCGGTACATAGTAGGCACTCAATAAATGTCATACCTCCTTCCTCACCTCCTTCTCTCATCACAATCATTGAAGCTTATTGCCAAACTTTGAAGACAAGATCTCAAATAAATTGCTTCCAGGAACAGAGACACAATCAGGGGCACATAAGGTTCTGTTAAGACAACTGCACATCCATCCTTCAGTCAGTGCCTGAGGCACCTGATCTTTGCTATGCACTATTCAGAATGAATGGTTTTCAAGGCAAATTGGCCCTGACACCACATATAGTCTTGGAATTAGGTATTAGGCCAATTAACTTACAGAAACTCAGAAACGCAGCCAGGGTGGGAGAATGGATGACATCAGATGTGATCCAAGGCTTCTAGATGTAGTTTCAAATCAGGATCAGTTGTAAAGCTGCCCAAGTAACCCCAGCATAGAGCAACCCCCATAAAATAAAATTCTCACTTCAGGGCAAAGAAAGGGACCTTTTCTTTTTAAAGCATCACCTTAGAGCATCGGTCATCACAATGGGAACATAAATCATAGTTAAAAAAAAAATCATAGTTCACCTTTAGCACTTACCAAAGTAAGCACTCAATATTTATGAGACAAATGAACCTCAGCGGTTTTAGAATGTTTGACAGTTGGTTCCAAGTAGAAATGATGGATTGAACAAATGCATCTATTTGACTTCCTCCAGAACCCACTAAAAATCATGAAAATGGGAGAGAGGGACAAGAAGCAATAGCCACAGAAGTTTAGAGGCTAGATAGCAGTGATAAAAGACTTGGCGGAGCTGAGACAACCATGTGTTAAGGGAGTGGCATTGCAAAATCCCCTGGATAAGGAGTGAAGATGTAATAGGGATGTAAAAAAAGGAACTGGTTGGAGGTTGGAGCTGCCCGAGAAGTCATACTACTTCTATACTTATCCCCAAATCTTTTCCACTGGGTGATTCCCCCGCTCCCCTAACAGAAGTGGAAGTTTATCCACTTCTTATCCATAGCTGAAGAGAGAAAATGGGGATTAATTAATGTGGGCATACTAAATGCTCAGATCCTCTCCCAATTCTGAGTATGCTGGGAATCAAGGTTTATCCTCTAGACAGAAGATTTGGCTTCAAGTGGAAAGAGTCTGTGTTGCAGAAAAATAACCTCAATGTGTGAGCAGCCTGAGAAAGCATTCATCTTTTCTGCTTCCATTTCATGTTCCATGTCATCTTCACTTGCCTGACAAAATCTCCAATTCCAAATCTTCACCTGCTGCCAGCATCTAGACCCTATTCAGAAAAACAAACCATCTGAGTTACAGCAGCAATGCTGCACAGAGTTAAGGGCATGATGAGAGAGAGAGAGCTAAGTTCAAAATACTGGTCCTTCTCAATCTTTCTCCTGGCCATCCTGCTACTTAAAATCCTTCCATGGGTCCCTGTTCCCCCATCAATGGATCCCTTAGCCTGGCATACAAAGGCTCTTTATTAATTCACCTCTCCCTACCTTGCCATCTTCACCTATGGCCCAACAGCCTTTTTCTCTCTTGTCTGTAGCAATATTTAACTACTTGTAATTTCCTGAATACCATGTCTACAACTATTTTGATCATGCCTGGAAGACTTTTCTTACGTACTCTCTCTTCTTTGCCTGGTTAATGCTTGCTTATTTTTAGACTCAGTTCAGGCATAATTTCCCCCAGTAAGACATCCGCCCTAGCTACCTCTTCTCCCCAAACCAGCTTAGATATGCCTGTGCATGTCACATTGTATTGGAAATCCCCTCCTGATCTCTCTGAGTCTTTCATTAGATTTAAAACCCTTAAAGGCAGGGGCAAGGTCTTCCATCTATGCAACTCCAGTACTTAATACTGTGCTTTGTACAGAATAGGCATTCAATAGATATTTGCTAAATGTACTTCATATAAAGTCTATTATATATAGAAAAATACTATGTTCACATTATTATTTTTATTTTAAAAATAATTAATAAACTTAGTTTTTTTAAGAGCAGTTTTAGGTTTACAGGAAAATGGAGCAGAAAGTACAGAGTTCCCATATACCCCCTCACTCACCACCATCCAGTTTCTCCTATAATTAACAGCTTGCATTAACGTGGCATGTTTGATACAATTGATAAGCTAATATTGATACTTTTTTTTTAGCTAAAGTTCATAGTTTACATTAGGGTTTTGACAAATGTATAACATTGTACATTCTCTAGGCTTTGACAAATAGTTACATTTATATCATACATAATAATTTCAGTACCCTAAAAATCCACTGTATTTCATCTATTCATCCTCTCGCCCCTCCTCAAATTTCTTGAAACCAGCAATGTTTCTGTTGTCTCCAAAATTTTGCCTTTTCCAGAATATTATAGAGCTGGAATCCTATGGCATGTAGCCTTTTCAGACTGACATCTTTCACTCAGCAATATGCATTTAAGTTTCTTTCCTGCTTTTGTGACAGCTGGTTATTTTTAATCTTCAAAATAACTCTCCAAGGTGTTATTTTTAGTAGGTGAGCACCTGAGACATTGAATGGGAAGGTCACAGTGCAAAGACAGCTGAAATAGCAACAATGCCATACTACCAAGCCATTAAATAAACAATCATTGGTCCCCTACTCTGTGTCAGGCATGGTGCTTGCTTGATTCCAGGAGCAATAAGAAAATAATTGCTTAGTCCTTGAAGACTAACAATTTAGTGTATGCAACAGGTATGTTAAAAAACAACAACAACAACACATCATGCCATGGCCAATGTAGCTCAGTTGGTTGGGTGTTGTCCCGTGCAGTGAAAGGTTGCTGGTTCAATTCCTGGTCAGGGTACATGCGCGGGTTGTGGGCTCAATCTCTGTAGGGTGAGTGCAGGAGGCAGCTGATCAATGTTTCTCTCTCACATTGATATTTCTCTCTCTTCCTTCTCCCTTCCTCTCTCTCTAAAATAAATAAATAAATAAATAAATAAAAAGATAAAAAGATCTCAAAAAAGAAAATTAAATAATAAATAAATAGAACACATCATTTCACAAAATGGAAAGGGCTAAGTATCCTGTTGATATAAGAATTAATTCAGATAGTGGAAGCACTTGGCTCAATAATGCCACATATTGACTTCTCATTAAATGTTAACTATTATTATTTTCACTTAGTCCTTACAACAGCCCTAACCTGTTAGATATTGCTATCTCTTACTTTTTCTGATCAATAAACAGTTCAGAACAGTTCATTATTTGCTCAAAAATCACAGAATAAAGAAGTGAATGTGGGTTTGCCTAAAGCCCATGTTATCTCTACATTTTGCTGTCTCATTGGTCCTGGCAGAGGTAATATCATGTCCAAGGTAGAGACATTAAAGAGAAGAGTGTTTTGGGGACAGTGACAAGTTGAGTGTGACTGGAGCACAGAGGGTTGGGGAGGGGAGTAGTGAACAATGGAGGCTGGTCACAGCCAGGCTCGAAGGGCCTCCAATTACTGATGTTTATAAAATGTTAGTCCACTAATTTTCTCATGATATTTAGCCCTAAGAACTGCTGAAGCTGAGCATTCCCTTTGGAGTGCACAAAATATGCTCTGTGTAAGACATTTTTGGTCTTGCTAAGGTCAATGTGGTGGGTTTGCTGCTGAGGAAGAGTTCTGACAATTGCTATGGAGATGCTACACAAGCAAAGATAAGCAAGAATGTTTGTCTTCCGAAAGTAAAATTAGAGGGAAACACAGTAAATCAAGATTTCATAATAGCAAGTTATACAAATAAACACCAACTTGAAGAGAAACTTCAGGGAATGAAATTCAAACTGACTAAGTCCAAGTCTTTATAGAAAACCCATTGCTTTCTCCCCTAGATCAGTGGTCGGCAAACTGCGGCTCGCAAGCCACATGCGGCTCTTTGGCCCCTTGAGTGTGGCTCTTCCACAAAATACCACATACGGGCGCGCACGTACAGTGCGATTGAAACTTCGTGGCCCATGCGCAGAAGTTGGTATTTTGTGGAAGAGCCGGTATTTTGTATCAAAGGGTTAAAGTTAGGCATCTTTATTACCATATTTCAAGAGGGTTAGGCTTGTCAGTGCATGGAGCAGTGCTTTTCAAAGTTTATGCATGTGAATTAACTGAGGATCTTATTAAAATGCAGATTCTGACTCAGTAGGTCAGGATGAAGCTGATATTCTGTATTTAATCAAGTGCAAGTAATGCTGATGCCATTAGTCCATGGACCACACTTAGTAGCCAGGGCATAGATTATTAAGATGAAAGATTGTAAATGGCATGCATAATGGGGAAGGGAGGGGGATCAGGCAATTCTTCCGAAGGAAAGTGGAGTGTCTGAGCCAGGAAGGTGTCGCGAATGCCTGCTGGTGGAGCAAGGCCGATGGTGCTCCAGAGTAACACTGGTACTGGTATTTCAGAGGGTCAGCTCAGGGCCCATTCCAAGGGTCAGGGTTCAGGGACCAGCTGGTGTTCCTGTAAAGCAGCTCTTCCATGCAGGGAACAGGAATGATAAGGCTGGGAAGGAGGTCCAAAGGAAAGCCTTGCCTGGTGAAAGGTCACTCCCAGCAAAGTCATCCCAGCATTCCTAAGATTATATATATGGTGCCACAAACCAAAGCACTGTCTGAAGTTAGGAGAGAGGTCTGGAGCAGACCCTTCCCGAGAGCCTTCAGGACTATGATCCTCCTAACAGAGCGATCTTGGACTTCTCGCTTCCAGAACTACGAGACAATAAATTGCTGTTGTTTAAGCCACAATAGCAATTGTTGTGATAGCTCCAACAAACTGATGTATTAACTCATTTTAATCTTCACAACTCCTTTGTGAGATAGTTATTATTATTACCCCTGTTTTACAGATGCAGAAACTCAGGCACACTGCAGTTAAGAAAACCAGAGAGAAAAGTGAAAACGATATAGAAAAACTGAAAGAAAAGAAGGAAAGAGGAGGGAAAGGAGAAATTTTTGTAAAGATTTGGACAGGAAAAAAAGAGAAAGAAATAGTGGCAAAGGAAAGGGATTAAAACTTGACCTGGCCAGCCTTGGCCAGTTTTTCTCAGTGGTTAGAGCATCAGACTGAAGGGTCTCAAGTTTGAGTCCCGCTTGGTTGCAGGTTTGATCCCTGGCCTGGTTAGAGCTTAAGCGGGTAGCAACCAATTGATGTGTTTCTCTCACATCAATGTTTCTCTCTCTCTTTCTCTCTCTCCCTTCCTCCCCCCTCCCTCCCACTTTCTCTAAAAAGATCAATGGCTAAAATATCCTCAGGTGAGGATTAAAAAAATTTTTTGACCTGCCCAAAGAACAATAGAGGCTTTAGGTCCCAGTATATAAACCACTAAAATTTTTCTTTTTCAGATGTGTCAAGAGTTAAAATAAAAATGTCCTTCTGTCAGAAAATGAACTCTCATTTTTGACACTTTCCTATATTTTATTATATTGTGAACCTGAAGCTACAGCTCCTGAGAGCCCTGGTCTTGGTTTTGCAATATAGGTTCCATTTTTATTTGAACAGAGGGACTAATAATAATCACTTGTTCCATGAATGTGACATTGAGAGATTTGTTTTTGATGGATGAAATAGTACTTATTTTTAAAAAGCTATTATATACTATTCTTCTTACTCCTAGTTTTTTTTGTGTGTGTGGTTTTCTTTTCCTGCTGAAGGAAGACAGCTGAGGTGCAAAGTTGGAGGCAATACTCTGTGAAAATGGGGCTCAATCCTCCAGAATGCAGTATATACTAGTACATTATATTAGAGAACTTCCTTTTTATGGTGCTAGGTCTCCATTCAGGAGAATAGGTGGACCTGGAAACAAGGGGGTGGAAGCAGGAGTGGCCCACTAACCATCGCTCCCAGTGACCTACTGAGTTAGGCTTCCTGGGCTCCACAGGGTTAGAGGTTCTGGTTGTCAGCAGGAGCATGCTCTCACCAGACACAGCAAGGGCCCAACTGAGTTACAAACGATGGCCGCCACCTGCACACTTTGAGTTCTTTGTGGCCAGGTACCTGCAGGTGAGAAGGCGTGGCTAGTTAACTCTGTTCAGCAACGGCCGGTAAGGCTGATTTTACACAATGGGAGTGGGGAGGCATATGTGTGGAAGTCAGATGACCCATTCAGGTGTTTTTTGGTTCTTGGTTCTCCTTTGAGCAATTGTATCTGTGAACAGACAAGTGAAGAAGCCCAGCCTGAGAAGGAGATGGTTACTAGGCACTAAGACACCTCAATAATGAAAGTTTGGGCCATATTACCAGGTAAGCCACCAAGACCAGCAGAGGTGGTAGCTGAAGGCAAGAGGGATTTAGATTGGGTAGTGGAGAAGGGAGGCTAGGCGTACTAGTGGAGGCTCTGAGACCAACTGCAGTGATGGAGGTTAACCTGAGCTACCCCCTTGAAATGTATGGAGAAGTGGTTTTGCATAATGCAAGGATTGGACTATGGTTAACACAGAGATGTGCCACACCCTTCAAGAAAGCTCTTGGTGCTCAGGTACAAAGAATACAGTAAGCAAATAGCCTCTAGTCGGTATCTCCCTAGGTGTCTGCCGCAGCTTTCAAGCAGCCTTACCCAATGAGCAAGGTAGTGATTCAAAGCCTAGCCATTTAGCCCAGCCGGCATAGCTCATTGGTTGAGCATTGACCATTGAACCTGGAGGTCATGGTTTGCCCGGTCAGGGCATATGCCCAGGTTGCGGGCTCTATCCCTATGATTCTCTCTCATCATTGATGTTTTTATCTCTCTCTCCCTCTCCCTTCCTCTCTGAAATCAATAAAAATATATTTTTTTAAAAAAGCCTAGCCATTCACACTACTGGACTGGAACAGGCTTTGTCAGGTCTGCACAGTGGTATGAACAATTTCTTTTGACCAATATTTCTATCTCTCCTGTTCCTTTCACAGCTGTTCCTCTCTAATAAGTGTTTCAGTGACATAACCAGAGATCTCAAGCCAGCACATGCTGTGTAACAAACAACCACAGAACTTCAGTGACATAAAACTGCTTATGAGTTTTCAGGCCAGTTGGACAGTAGTTTTGTTCTTAGGTCATTTATGTGTCTGTGGTCAGCTCTTGGTCAGATAAGCAGCTCTACTGATCTCTACTGGGTTCTTCACCTGTTTGAGGGTTGACTGGCCTCGACTTGGACAACTGGTCTTTCCTTCACATACTGTCTCGTTCTCTCACCTTGGCTCATTCACATGGTAGTAGAAGGCTTCCAAGAGAACAAGCAGGGCCTCTTGTGGTCTAGACACTGTCAGTTCGGCCATACTCTATTTATTGGTTAAAGCAAATCTCTAAGCCAGTCCAAGTTCATGGTGTAGGAAACGACCTCTTGTTAGAGGAGATGCAAAGTCACATTATAAAGTGTATAGGCAGATGAAGAGATAATGGGGACATTTTTGGAAGCCATCTACCACAGGGAGACCTCCCTAGAGGGAAGTGCAAGAAGCAAACAGAAACTGTGCTATAAAGTCTACAACAGTTTTTTGCTTATTGAAATTAATGAAAATTTAAAAGCATACAGAAAATATGGAGAATAAGATAATAATCACTCATGAATGAAATATCCTACTTTAATACATCTTAAAATTCTGTCATATTTGGTTCATTTAGTATAAGAAAGAAAACTCTGAAGATACTGTACTTTTTTTTTTTAATCCTTACCTGAGGATATTTTTCCACTGATTTTTAGAGAGAGTGGATGGGAGAAGGGGGAGGGGAGAGAGAGGGAGAGAGAGAGAGAGGGAGAGAGAGAGAGAGAGAGAGAGAGAGAGAGAGATACATCAATGTGAGAGACACACATCAATTGGTTGCCTCCTGCATGTGCTCTGACCAGGGCTGGGGATTGAGTCTGCCACCAAGGTACATGCCCTTGACCAGGAATTGAACCGGAGACCCTTTGGTCCATGGGCTGATGCTCTAACCACTGAGCAACTGGCTAGGGTGAAGATACTGTACTTTTAAAATCCACTGTATATTCTTGTCCATCCTTGCTTTCTCTTGTTTAAGGTCTTCAGTTGTAAATTTTAAATTCCAGATAGTTAATTTTTATTTAAGTTAACTAACTCGAGGCTCAGGCCTTCTGGTGATTCAGCAGAAAAAATATGAAAGTATATTCATTCAGTCATTAAACAAATATTTATTGTGGCTTCTATTTGCCAAGCCCTGTACTAAATATGTATTTGAATAGTATATTCTTATTTTTCATGTGTTCTATTTGCACACTATTTTGTTTCAAGTTATACATCCAAAGTGAGAAGTATTCCTTTGTCATTGGGTTGTTTTTCAGTATTTCTTAGAATTTTTTTTCTTAATACCTTCAACCTTTGAAGGAGAGTCTTGTTCTACTCTTAGTCTGTAAGTTTGCATTCCAAGTTTAACACTTTCCTTCTGTGGGTTTGGCTCTTGTTGTGTCACCAGGGTGGGTAAGATGCCTGGCATGTTTATTTGGTTGCTAGTCGGCCACACCTTTGATTTTCTCTCATATGATTAAATTGTCATTGCTTGTAATGCCTATCTGGTTTCTCTACTTAAATATAATGACTTCAGAGTGCAGTCCTCTCCTTAGTCTTTGTTTTCTTGCATCATAGTGAGTAGGTTATACTTCTCTCCCCACTAAATAACAGCTCTATTGACATATAATTTACATACCATAAAATTCATCCTTTAGTATATTCAGAGTTGTACAACTCTGATTTTATAGTGTTTATCACCTCAAAAAGAAATCCTGTACCTATTAGCTATAGCTCCCCATTATCCTCTGCACCCAGCAACCCCTAAACTACTTTCTGTCTTTATGGATTAACCTATTCTGGATGTTTCATAGAAACAGAATCACACTTCAGCATAGTCTTTTGTCTCTGGCTTCTTTAACTTAGCCAGATAATGTTCTCAAGGTTCACCCATGTTGTAGCACATGTCAGTGCTTCATTCCTTTTTACGGCTAAATAATATTCCACTGTATGGATATGCCACTATTTGTTTATCCATTCAACAATTGGTTGTGTCCACTTTTTGGCTATGATGAATGTCACTGTGAGCATTCACGTACAAGTTTTTGTGTGGACATATTTTCATTTCTCTTGGGTATATACATCTGAGTAGAATTGCTACATTATATGGTAAACTTATATTTAACTTTTTGAGAACTGCAAACTATTTTCCAAAGTGGCTGCACTGTTTTACCTTCTCACCAGTCATGTATGAAGACTGAAATTTCTCCATTTTATTTTATCCATCTACTTAGAGTGAAGTGGTATCTCACTGGGGTTTAGATTTACATTTCCCTAATGATATTGAGGATCTTTTCATGTTCTATTGGCCTTTGTATATCTTCTTTAGAGAATGTCCATTTTTAAATTGGGCTAATTAAAAAATTGTTTAGTTGTACATATAACTCTTTATATATTCTATATACCTTATCAAATATATGATTTAAGTGTTTTTTCATATTCTGAGGGCTGTCTTTTTACTTTCTTAATGATGTCCTTTGAGGCATACATTTATAATTTTTGGTGAGTTCCAATTTATTTCTTCTTTTGTCCCTTACACATTTTGATGTCACCCTAGGAAACTATTGCCTAACCCAAGGTCACAGAGATTTAATGTTTTCTTTGAAGAGCTTTATCGTTCTAGCCCTTACATTTAAATCTATGATCCTTTTTTTTTAGTGTCCCTTTATTTTCTTTTTTAAAATTTTTGATGTGGTATAAAGTAGAGGTTCTAATTCATTATTTTGCTTGTGAATATCCATTTGTAAAGATAGTTCCTTCTCCACTGCATTATCTTGGCACCCTTATCTAAGGTTATATCTTTATTATAGAATTTACCAAATTTTGTAGTAAACTGGATAGATCTTCCTCCATCACTGGAGGATTGGAAACATATTTGTTCACTTAAAATGAGAAAACCTGTGTGAAAAGCACCTACCATAGGACCCCAGGGGAAATAATTCATTTCTTCTTTTGAACCCTCCCCTTGTTACAGGATTCCAGGAATAGGGAAACTGAGACAGGAAAGTTAAAACAAGGCCAAACAGTGAGGGCAATCGACAGCCAGCTTGAAACTAATATTATCTTCCCCAGCCAAGGACACTTAAGAGCAAATGGTTAAAAACCTCCCTAACGAGAATGCAGTGAGGGAGAGGGAAAGGGAAAAAGGGCAGTTTTCTCCCTAAAGCAGAGAAGCCAGCAGTCTCGAGGTCTGGCAAGATAAAGTTGCCAGGCGCTTCTCATGAATTCTGCGGAGGCCAAAACAAAGGAAAAATGGGCACCCTGGGAATGGATCTGTAGTAAAATACTCAGCAAAGGAATTTTGAAACTTATAGACCCCCACCCAACTAGCTCTTCAGATTAGCTGAGAACCTGTCTGCACTTCATAAGCCAGATGTACAGTATAGTTGTTTGCTTGCTTTGCTTTTTCAATAAAGGTGCATACTTCAATTGCTTTAATAAATTGGCTTTTCACAACACAGTCAAGGTATCTCTTATAAATTCATTTATTTAAGAAGAAAAGGATTAAGGTTGGGAACAGCCCCTCTCCCACTGACTCAGGGGACTGTTGGGTAATGGTAACACTTCTCTGGTGTTGGTGAGAGATGCCTCTAGCACCCCCACAGCACTTAGTGTGGCATTTGGCACACAGTGGTGACCATAAATGTTTGCTGAATGTACAGTGGGCTTGAGCATGCACCCCAAAGTAACGGTGTGGGTCCCTAAAGCTCTGATTGTGAGGGAGAATCAGAACACTTGAACCCTTTTCAAGCTAAGAATCTGAAAAATAGTAGACTAACCCCAACAGCTTTGTGACGCTCTGCTGCTGTAGGGACCTCAGAATGATTCATTATCCTTGAAGGTTAAGTAACAAATATGCTTTCACTTAATAGTGAACCCACACACTTAAAATAACCCTAAAGGTCTAGAACCTTTTTTTCCCCCTATTTTAATTTCAAGTTCTCCAGATGTCTACTCATTTAACTGCTTATCAGTTAATAAAGTTTTCACTTGTGGATTTGACCTCAATTCCACAAAATCGATTGTGGCTCTTATCTGCCTAAAAGCAGAAAGATTTTTCTCAGGCCGCAACCACCACTAATGAAAAGGCAAAGAAACACCACTCAGGTATGGCAGGCAATTCTATTTTCAGTGACCCCCTTTTCCCTCTCTTTTTCTCTCTTACATGTTGAACATTGGAAGCTCTCACAGTCTCTCAGAAATAGAGCAAGAGGCTGAAAATAAACGTCTGTTCTGCCCCCGGCGACTTTCATACGGGTTCATGTCTGGGCAGTGTTCCTGTCTGCTACTTGGGTATCTTCCCAGAACCTGCCTCTCTGTGTGTGCAAGTGCTGAGCCTAAGATGTGTGCTATTGAGAATAGGTACACAACAACTTTCTTGCAATGTCCCTAAGCATGAAAAAGCTTTCACAGGGGTAGATCTCACCGCTAAGTGCTTCAAATTCTAGTTTCTGACTCCAGAGCCAGTGCTCCTGCCACTTCTCCAAATGGCCTCTCTACACATAATCAGGTTCAGGGCTCTGAAGTACATTTTCTTATAGGGATTGTAACCATTTTTTAAAATACATTTTTTAATTTAAAATATTTGAAATATAGACTTCATATTTTAGAACAGTTTTAGGTTCACAGCAAAACTGAGCTGAAGACTGAGATTTCCCATATAACCCCTGCCCCACACAGGCACAGTCTCACCCATCATCCACATTCCCCACAGAGTGGTCCATTCTACAATCGAGGAACCTATATCAACACCCAAAGTCTTCAGTTAACATTGGGGTTTACTCTTGACCTTGTACATTCTATGGGTTTGGACAAATGTATAATAATATGCACCCACCATTATACTATCATACAGAATAGACTCACTGCCCTAAAAGTCCTCTGTGCTCTGGCGAGGCTCGATTTTAAAGGGAAAGAAAAAAAAATTACGCAGTCTCAACCAATCTCTAAGCTAGTTTGTTCCCAAGTTCTGTGGCTCCCAGCTGTCCCATCTCTCCTAGTCCCGCTAGGGGCAGGTTCCTCCTCCTCCTTTTGTTTAAGTGTCAAGCAAATGGGTTTCCTGTTGACACCGGAATACTGTGAAAGGTCAGGAAGAGGCCAGGCCACCTCCCCCCACCCCTGTTTATTGATTCTGTACGCGTTTGTTTGGGTCCTGCAAGCAGGTGGTTCCAGCGTGTGTGGCTGTGGGGCGTCCTCAGTGGCGGGTGACCCCTCCCCGAGGAGGCGAGGCCCAGCCCGAACCCGCCCCGGTCCCTGGCTCCAAGTCCGAGGGGCGGAGAAGGGAAAGAGGAAGGGGGAAGAGAGTGGGAGAGCGAAAGCTGGGAGAAAGAGGCCGGGTGCGCTGCTGGAAGGAGGCGGGGAACCGGGATCGCGCGGGTGCCCCGCCGCTGCCCCGCCAGCTGCAGGTGGAGTCCGCGGAGGCAGCCGAGTCCGCAGCCCCAGGCGCTGCCACTTCTGCCCCGGGGCCTTCCTCCAGGCCCCGAGGGAGCTGGCGTGGGGGCCCTCGGGGCTCGTCCATCGTCCCGCAGCTGCGCCTTGCGCCTCGCCTCGCCCATGGCTGAGGGCCGGCGGTGGGAGGACGAGGAGGAAGAGCTGGGGCGCCGCGCCCGGGGCCGGGCGCTCTCGGGCCACTCGGCTGCAGGTGAGGGGGCGTGGGGAGCACGAGGCGGGGGTGGGGGTGGGGGGGAAGGGACACAAGGGGGGGGGGGGGGAGCAGGACCGAGAGCTGGACACCCTGGGGCCGCTCAGGTCCTGCCCTAGAAGGCGGTGGCTCCCTCACCAGCTCACCCCGCCAGGATGGGACCCCGCACCTCTTGGAGATGAGAGAGGGAGAATGGCTTTTCCATCCTCATCCTCACTTTTCGGGGCGGAGCCCGAGGAAAAGCACACGGGTCTCTCTCTACCTGCTAGGGCCCAGGAGCCAAAACTACAAATTTTCCATGGGCACACTAAATCCAGGAGCTGTTGCCTTGGACCTTGTGGCCCAGGTGATGACTTATCTCTGGATGAGTCAGAGACCCGTGGGGGATGCTCCCCCCGGATAGTTTTGCCTGGGCTGCCGCCACCAGGTCGACCCGCGCGCTAGTTGTCTAGTCTGGTTTCAGTGTCTCTGAACTTCGGACCTGCGACTCTCCTCCCTGCCCCCACCTCCTTCGGAGCGCACCAATTTTCTACAGGGCTGGCTTTAGAGTTATTTTGTGAATGCTGCAGAATATAGCATTCCAAAAGGCGATCCATTTGGACTGAGAATCATTTCTGGGCCTAAAATGACTTCTTTTGGGTGCACAAAGGCAGCACGGGTCAATAGTTTGCCGCAGAAGTGTAAGAGTGACTAAGTACAGATCCACACCCCTTCTCTCTTCCCCGGCAGCTTTTCAATCAGACATAATAGAGAGGGAATTCTTTGGCCTTTGGTTCCAACTGGATAAGCCAGTTATCTAAAAAGAGAGAACAAACCTAGGGAATTGACTGCAAAAGGGAGCTAAAGAAGGGAGAAAGGTGGAGATGAAAACATTCATGAAAGCCTCTTTAGAAAGCCTCTTTCTCAAGTCGTGGAGAAATTAAAGAGAAGTTATGGGTCTGTGGGGGAACAAACGGCAGGTAGAAAATAGAATGAAAAGAAAGAATTTGAGTGTAGTATGAGGAAATGATCAACTTCATACCCTTGGAAACTTAAAAATAATTCCGTATGCCCCTTACTCGGACTTTTTTAAAAATCAAAATAACCAATTGACACCACCCGTTTGGAAAATGATAGTTTTGTTCAGTATAAATCCAGACCTCATGAAATAATGGAAAATAAGTAAATATTTCTTGCAGGAATACAATTAAAAAATTTACAAAGGTGTACTTCCATGGAACAGTGTAGGCTCCCTTGGAGTCCTATTCAGCAAAAGCTTCACTCTCTCTAAGGAGGGACTGTACTGTGAAGAGCTGTCGATACTGGAGGTCAGACTAGATATAATCCAGGTGTAGTGCACTTATTCCAAGGCTAGTGGAAGTGGCGTTTTTGTAACTTGTTTTTACCAGTTCCTTAATTTCCCAAGGCTGACAGAGGCCTTTCTAAGTTTTGTGATAGTATTTTGCTGAGACATGACATGGTATACTTTTTCACTCAGAAATTGTTGTTTGTAGTTTTTCACCATTTAAGGGTGAAGGGAGGAGGTATTAAGGAGTGGGGAGAAGGTTCAGCTTACTGGTCTTCTTTCTTTGGGGATACATTATTTAATAGATTACATTTCTTTACAAGCTGTGCTGCTCCATCCCCGCACTAGTTACTATGTTTTTCAGACACCATCGCATTCCTTACCAAGCTTGGGCATTTGTTCCTTAGGTCTGGGCTGCAAGTTCTCTCTCCAAGTGAGAGTATGAACTGACCCAGAGGCTTAAAGATCCCTTTCCAGTCTTGGACTTTTCCTATTCTCATCACTCCCTTCTTCCCCCACCACTTTACATTCTAAAGATTTTCTTTTTCTTTGATCTCGTGTAGCTTGACACCATAAATTTGGTGTTTAGGGGCTCGAAGGAGTCTGAACTCCTTCTCTCCCTGCTAGCTTTAGGTGTGGTGGTGGACGTGTATTTGTTTATTTTTGCAGTGTACATTCAGAATAACATATAAAACTTACAAATTATAAAAGATAGGGATACCTCAGAGATATTGCAGGTTTGGTTCTACCACCGCAATAAAGCGAGTCGTATCTTTTTGCTGGTGGAGAGTCTTCCCTTCCCTTCAATGCAACATCTGTGAAGCACAATAAAGTAATTGAAATTCAATGAAACAGTGTGCCTGTAAAACCCTGGTAACCTGTGTTCAAGTCAAGAAAGAATATTGTGAGCAATCTAGAAGCAGGCTCTGATCCCTGTCACTCAGCTTTTTTGACTTTTGTGATAATTATTCCCTTGTTCTTCTGTACTGTTTTACCTTATGTGCATATGCATCCCTATACAATATTATTTCATTTTATCCATTTTCCAAGTTCATGAGTGGAATCATCCTGTACCTATTCTTTAGTGTCATGCTTTTTTCACTCAATATTAAGTTTGTAAGATTTACCCATATTATTACATGCAGCTGTAGTTTATTTTCATTGTATAAACACTGTATCGCACTTTCGGCCTGTCATGTTTTATTATTTGTTGAAGTTCTTTACACAGGAATCTCACCTTTTTTTTTTTTTTAAATTGTATGTATTGTACTAGTAAATATCTTCCACTCTGTGGCTTATTCCTGAAATTTTCTTTATGGTCTCTTTGATGTAGAAATTCTCAATTTTAATGTAGGTGTATTTATGAATCTTTTTCTTTAGAGTGTTCCTCCTCTCCTCACTCTCCCTTTATAATGCTTTCCCTACCCCTGGGTCATGAAGATATTCTCCTGTATCTCTTGTATTGTCTCCTACAAGTTTTGTAACTTTCTTTGGAGAGAGGCGATGTAGCTTTCATGAGACTGTCAACCGGATCTGAGAACCTCTGACTGATCTACAGGGCAGGGAATATAAAGTTCTAGATCCTCTCCTAATCACCTGGAAGAGTGGTAGGCATTTAATAGAGTTTAATAAAAACTAAATAAATGTAGTCTTTCTATATGTTGATGTCTTAATGGTAAACTCTGGAAGGACTGATGTAACTTCTCTGATGTGTCTTGAGTAAAATAACTAATATTGTCAGTATAAGGGCACAGAATAAAATTTGTTGTGTTTACCATGAACCAGGTGCTTCTTACACGTTATACCCTGTTAGGTAGGTATTATTTTTTCTCCACTTTATAATTGAAAAGACTGAGGCTCAGAAATACGTTTAAGCAACATCCACAAGGTCCCTCAGCTAGTAAATGGCAGGATGAGAACTTGAATCCAGGTCTTTCCAACCTAAAAGTTCATGTTTTTCCAAACTATCCCGCTGGCTGTTAATAATAGTCCATTGATATTAATGCTTCACACGTTTATACATGCATGTTCCTTGTTATATATTTAGAAATACTTTGCATCTGTGTGTTTTTTCCTGCTTGGGAAGGACTTTCGTAGCCTCATTTAACTTGATTCTTAAAGACACTGAGAGGAAAGAGGATAGATTTTATTATTTATTCCCGTGTTAAAGATCAGTAAATTGAGACTCAGAAATGTTGAATACTTAATCTAAAATATCACAGTTAGGTATAACTGCACCTAAGTTACCTCTACTGTGAGTTTCAAGTCATAAACTATAGTTTCTTTGAGTTGCTTTATATAACATATGGCTCAGAGAATTTGTGGCTCTAATAAGTTAGTTTTGAAAACTGTATTAATCCTTCTGGGTTATCATCTTACCATTTTTACTATTAGAATTTCAAAGTTGTCCAATTTATTTTGACAAAATTATTATAAGTCCCATGGAAATTATAGATATACTAGAGGCCTGGTGCACGAATTTGTGTATGGGTGGGGTCCGGTCGCCTGCCCTGATGGGGGTTGATAGGGGCCAGGCCAGTGGGGGGGAGGGGGACGTGGGAGGTTGGCTGCCGGCCCCGCCCCTGATCAGGGGGTGGGGGGCGATCGGGGGCATGGCCAGCTGGGGGAAGGGGCCATGGGAGCTGGGGGGAGCTGATTGGGGCCCCAATAGGCCGGTTGGCCACCGCAGTGTGCATCATAGCGACCAGTCGTTTTGGTCGTTCTGGTCACTTGGCTTTTATATATATAGATTTACACATTGTTTTACACATTAAAAATCCTGCATTCGCTGAGTTCTTTTATCCCCATCAATATTATATATGCAAAATGGTGTAGAAAATACAGGGAATACAAAGAGATATATAAAACAGGGAATTAGGGAAGGTAAGACTAATACACTTTAAAGAAGGTAAATAGGTATAAAAAGTAGTCCATGATGACTATCAACTGGAGTTGAGCATAAGAGAACCAGATTGTCTTGGTTCATTTCTTGGATCACCTCTTACTATCTTCTCTGCTTCCATTCATTATTTTTAAAACAATCCTATATAATAAAGAGGTAATGTGCAAATTGACCATCACGCCCTCACACAAAATGGCCACCACAAGATGGCCGGCAGGGGAGGGCAGTTGTGGGCGATCAGGCCGGCAGGGGAGGGCAGTTAGGGGCGACCATGCTGGCAGGGGAGGGCAGTTGGGGGTGATCAGGCAGGCCTGCAAGGGAGGGCAGTTGGGGGGGACCAGGCCTGCAAGGGAAGGCAGTTGGGGGGGACCAGGCCTGCAGGGGA
>NW_005871049.1:19653656-19663198 GCF_000147115.1 Myotis lucifugus | reverse complement strand
CTGGCAGGGGAGTGGTTAGGGGGTGATCAGGCCCGGCAGGCAGAAGTGGTTAGGGGCAATCAGGCAAGGCAGGCAGGCGAGCGGTTGGGAAACAGCCAGTCCCCATATTATGAGAGGGATATCTGACTGCCGGTTTAGGCCCGATCCCTGAGGGGTCCCAGATTGGAGAGGGTGCAGGCTGGGCTGAGGGACACCCCCCCCCCCCCCCCCAGTGCACGAATTTTGTGCAGCGGGCCTCTAGTGATATTAATAAAACCTGTTATGAAGGGTTTATAGATTAAATGAGTTAGTATATGTATTACCCTTAGGACACGATTAAGCACACAGTAAATACCTATAAAGTTACTAGAGGCCTGATGCATGAAAATTTGTGCAAGAGTAGACCTTCGCAGCGGCTGCGGCTGCCTGGATCTGTCCCTCACAGCCATGGGCCAGCTGCCTGGATCCATCCCTTGCAGCCATAGCGGCTGCCTTCATCCTGCGGCTACAGCCCTGGCTTCATCCAGAAGGACGTCCAGAAGGATGTCCAGTCTAATTAGCATATTACGCTTTTATTATTATAGATTAGCACTTATTTATGTTGTTAGCCTAAGGATAAAAGGCCAAAGTTGAGAGGCAATAGTATTTATTTGAGGTCTCCCCAAAATAGCTATTTGTGAAGCACTGATTCAGGCAGAAACCCAAATAGTGTTTTGATTATGAAGTGAAGGCAAGGGATTTTATGAGAAAGGGAAGGGGGGATAATTACATGACTACAAGGAAGGAATTTCTATAGATGTAAATAAATGAAGTTATTCTTTAGCTATACATGGTGCTAATTCTAAAGAATGTCTTTAATTTTTAGTTTGGTAGTCAGAATGTCTGCTTTCCTGTTAGCTTTGCAAGCACTTTTTTGGGACACAATACTGCTTTGGCCCAGTCTAGAGGTTCTTTTGCCCAGATTAAACATTCCAAAGGTTTAAGGAGTAAGACGTGCAAGGCAGTTCCTCTGGAAAGGCAGCTCCAACTCCATTTTGAAGTGGCTCCGTTTACATGATTTTTCACATGTATATCATCTATGACTAAAACTCATTCACACTAAAGTTTCAGCAGGTACAAAAAGGACTAATATAAATTATTTTCCAAATTTGGAACTAGAAAGGAAGTTGGAACAGGAGAAGAATCTGGAAAAGCACTAGACTAGGATAATCAAGTAATCATGAGTTAATATGTATTATGTACTGGGTGCCCGGTAGTATTCTAATTTTTACATGTATTTTTCTCATTTAGCCTCCATACTAAATGTGATCATTTCCTTCATTTTACAGATGAGGAACATGAGACCTGGAGGGGGTAAATAATCTACTGGGGTCACACAGCTAGCAAGTGACACAATAGGATTCTGTGGCAGAGACTCCTAGTTGCCTACCTAGTATTCATGCCCTTCGTCTTCCTGAGTCAATGGAATCCTGTATTGCTGACTGTAGCAGTTTGCCAACCTACAAAACTACTTCTGCCAGCCTGCTAAGGAGATACGAGTAAAAGTTATTGGGTGGGATTTCTAGGAAAGCTCTTTAAAGAGGACTCAACTGCATAGAATATCCTTTTGCCTTTATCATATTCCTTCCCCCTTCTACCAGAGACAAGGATGTGTAACTCACAGCAGCCATTATGGGCCGTGAGCTTATCTTGAGGATGGAATCCATGCACGGAGAATAATGGAGCAGAAAAGTAGATGGAATCTCAGTTCCCAACAATACAGTCATCATCTGAGATTCCAATCGCATGCCTCCTCCTTTATCTGAGAAAAACAAACAAAAAAACCCTCGTCTTGTTTAAACCACTGTTACCGTAGGTCTCTAGAACTAGTCCCTGAATACATGACAAAATTATCTTAACTGATACAAATTCTAACTTGATCTTCTTGTTTCTCTCTCCTTACCACAAGGCTGTAATTCATTTTGTTAACATGAGGTTCCCTTAGGATACCTAGATTCTTGTTGTTATTTTGTATTTTATTATAATACTAGAGGCCTGATGCACGAAAATTCGTGAAAGAGTAGGCCTTCCTTCCCCTGGCTGCCTGCACCAGCTTCCCTCAGGCACCCAGGACCCGGGCTTTGCTCCAGCCCCGGCTTTGTCCAGAAGGACGTCTGGTCTAATTAGCATACTACCCTTTAATTATTATAGATGACCCTGGACAAATCACTCAGAGCCCCCCTCCCTTTATTTGCATCTTTTGAATAGGAATTATTCTCTAACTACTCCTACAATTTCATTATGAGAACATGCTTATAAACCTCAAGGTATCATATGTGATGTACTGAAAAGGAACCCTATAGAATCTGAAAACAGTTTCTGTTTTTGTGATTTTGCCTAGTGCCAGGTTTGGATACTTCTCAGGGAATGAATAAATAGAAGCTGTGAAGGAAGGTGATTTTGTCCCTGCTCTGATGCATAAGAGCAGATTAACAATTGCAGTTGCTGATGAGCCCTATAATGCATGCCAGGGCTGCTGCTTAGGATTCAGAGTTCATTTTTTTTTTCAATATGGCTGCCTCCATTGTACCGGAGCATTGTTTCCTGAAGATACATTAATCAAGGAATCGCTTTACTGGAGGATAGCTAAATGCTTTTTCTCTGAGAGGTGGCCAAGAACAAGGGGCACAGAAAAAAAGTGTTGGCACAGCATATCGATAATTAGTTTTTCTGGCAATAAATATCGCCATTTCCAATAGTCATGTGTTCACACAAAAAAAGGGCAGCCCCCCCCCCCCCCAAGCATGAGGCCACTCACATAAATGATCCCTTCTTGTCTTATCCCAACACCCCTTGTTTATTTCCTCACAAGAACTCCCCCTCAACATACTAGTACATACTGCTAAAGCTATCTGGAGATTAAGAGGTAGATTTGTGTTAGCTCAGGTATAACTCAGTGGAGGGTGTGGTTTGTACGTGGAATTCAGTTGGAATAAGGAGTGGTATTGCAAGTTTTAAATTGCGACTTGCATTTGAATATTACTCTTAATTAGACGAGGGTAAAATTGGCAGACTCCATGCATGTGTGAAATGCCTAATATCACAAACATTTGATCTCCTGTGCTGTTCTATTTCTGTTTCTTTTTCATAGAACATTTCAACTTTATAAGATGGTTTGGAATTGCTCACGTTTCTGTAGCAATGGAACCTCTAAACAGTACTTTTTAAACTGTAATAGGCCTACAAGTCACGTGGAGCTCCTAGAAATGCAGGTCCCGATTGAGTAGGTTTGGAGTGGAGCCTGAGATTCTGCATTTCTAACAAGCGGCAGGTGATGCCGCTACTGCTGGTTCCCGGACCACGCTTTCAGTAATAAGACCCTCAGTGCCAGGGTTCTGAATGCTGGTTTGGCACTGAATCAACTAGGGAGCTTTGAAAAAGACATGCTCATGACCACCCCCCCCCCCCCCCCACCTCAGATTTCCCAATTAGTTACCTCTGGAATAGTTGCTGGGAGCTAGATTTTTGAAGTTCTTTGTGAGGGGACACTCAGCTTAGGCTCCCATTAAAAAATGTGATGTTAAGGGGGTTTCGGTGTGATTTCTTGTAATTTAAACTGTTATGTTCTTCCATCCTAAGCTGTGATGATTTTTAGTCAAACAATAAATAAACGAATCCACCATGCATTTTACAATGAAATTTCATTCAATCCCTCTATTATCTTGTGTGGAAGAGGAGGCTCCACGTAAAGAATGGTTTAAAGCGCTCTCCTGGAAGTCACTGGAAAGCAATGTCTGCGGTCATAGGGGCCTATCCTGCTAACTTCAGCTGATGGGGGCTTATCGTAAGGATGCATACGTCAGCTTGCACACACAGAAAGTAACTTCAGAAGACAGCTGGAAATAGAGTAGCCCGAGGAAAGTGGCCGCAAATAGTTACTCCAGAGAACATCCCTTGGGCTCAGTGTGCCTCTGTCTGTTCCCGTGGCCTGTGAGTTACTGAGTAATTGGCTCTCTTTTGTGTTCCTCACAGTGAGTCTCCCCAAGAACGAGCTCTAAGTAGGATGGCCAGCCACCATCTGGCACAGAGTGGCCCTTAAGGGCAGGGTTCTCATGCCAGTTTACCTCGGAGGCCAGTGACAAATAGAGTCACTGGTGGTCCGTGAGGTCCGAAGGGTTGACCACCGCTGAAATAGACATCGTTACCTTTCCATAGCCACCCCGCCTGGCTCCTTCTCCTGGGTACCCGCCTGGCCACCGCATTCCAGAACTGAGACTCGCCAGCAGCTCGGGGACCCGGCCTGGGGCTGTTGGGGATTTCCTAGAATGGAGAGGGTAACATTGGCGGACGCCATGCATGACCCAGCACTGACTTTCAGTCATGAGTTCTGCGAGGGGAGGCACTTATTTTGTTCAGTTATAGCCCAGCGATTTTTAAACTTTTTCATCTCGAGGGACATGTAAACTAATTACTAAAATTAGGCATTACACCAAAAAATACAATTTTTGCCGATCTGACAAAAGAAAAGGTATCATTTTGATTCCTTCACTCCGGGCGGCTATTGTTGTGTTGGCTGTTGTCATTTTTTTTATTTGACAAATAGGTATTGAATGTTTTAAAAAATCTTTCAGCACACTGGTTGGAAAATCCTTGTTATAGCCCCATGACTCAGAACAGTGTTGTGGTACTTAAGTTCTATATATATCAAATAAAATAGAATTTTTTTAAAAAAAACTATTTACTGTAACTATTTTTTAAGTTTTAGTACATTTTATTCTAACCCAAGTCCTTGGTACACAATGATGGAGAGCGAATTCCTATTGTGCCCATAGTTCACCCTGTTGAGAAGAGACAATACTCCTTGACGTGCAAGAACTGCTCATATTCCTGTTCCCTTTTAGTTGTAAGAGCTGGATTCGTTTGCCCCTTGGTGCCCTCAGTACGGCTGGCGCCAGGCTTTGGGCGGAGGGGCAGCAAATGGAGGCCAAGTGCAGTGCTCGCAGCCCTGCCCCACGCCGCCCTCGGGGTCTGCTCGGCCACCCGGGTGAAGCAGCGCCGCAGGGCCTCGAACCCCTGAGCGCTAGGCCCTCACCCTGGCGGCCCACCGCCCGCACCGCGCCTGCGCACAAGCGTCCCACCGCTTTCCGTTTTCCTCTGCATGAGCGCGGCTCCTCCCGCCCGGGCGCCGCCATCTTGGGTCCCAATGGCATCTGATTATCAAGTTCAAACGCCGCCTTGGTGATTTGGCCCAGAAAGGGAGGCTGGTATTCAGGTGAGCAGAGGGACCCTGGGAAAGAAGGAGTCGCCATTCGGTTGCCCCCCTCTGTGGGATGGTGTGGGGATGGATGGTAAAGGATCTTTCTGAGGAAGGATTGCCCGCTGGTAACGGGATGTAGTCAGCCAAGCGAGTGCGGGACCCAGCGCGGCTCGGGTTCCCCAACGGGAAGAGAAGGAAGGCTGTCATTGGACAGTCTCTCTGGGAGGCGGTGACGCCCAACACGTGGCATGGAGCCTCGAAGCACATTGGTGGTTGGTGTTAAATAGAAGGACTCGCACGTGTGCAGCACTGACGCCTCTCAACCCCCCTCGAGCGCAAGGGTTTTCGCAGACCTAGTGCAGCCCAGTTTTGGAACGAGCACCTCACAGGCTCCCAGTGACTGTTTAACGAAGGTAATGAAGAATTAGGGGTTTGACTTCAAGGTTCTTTCATTCTTTAATCTTTTTTTAATTGATTTTTTTTTTTAGAGGGAGGAAGGGAGAGAAACATTGATGTGAGAGAGAAACATCTATTGGTTGCCCCTTACACACACACACACACACACACACACACACAGCGAACCTGTAACCTAGGTGTGTGCCCCAACCTGGATGTACAGGGCGCTCCAGCCAATTGAGCTACCTGGCCAGGGCTGCTGTTGTAGGTTTTTTTTTTTTAAGTACAGTGGGGCCTTGACTTACGAGTTTAATTCGTTCCGAGACCGAGCTCGTTAACTCAAATTACTCTATCAACTCAATGCAAAAAGTCGGCCGAGAGACAGCTGGTATCTCAAAAAATTCGTTAGTCGGGACACTCGTAAGTCAAGGCTCCACTGTACCTACTATTTAGCATGCTTAAAAAATACTTGATTTATCCCTCCGCTGCTGTGGCTCAGTGGTTGAGCCTTGACCTATGAACCAGGAGGTCCCAGTGGGTTGGATCCCCAGTGAGGGGCATGCAGGAGGCAGCCCATCCATGATTCCCTCTCCCTTCCTCCCTCTGAAATCAATAAACATTTTTATTTTATTTTATCAACTACTTCTGTTTATTAACCACTTATTTAGTGCTTAAGATATGCCAGGAACTTAGTAATTCTTCTAACAAAGAAAGGCAGTTTCTGTTAAGATGAGGAAAATGGGACAAAGAGAAGTCCTGGGGTTCGGACCCCTGCAGGTTTTTTTTTTTTCCCTCCTTTCACTTTTACGTTTACATACGTAAGTTTACATAAAGTAAAACTGACTTCTGTTTGGTATATAGTTCTATGAGGTTTTTTTAATGATGCATAATTGCCAATGTAACATTATATTAGTTTCAGGTGTGTGTAAAACATAATATTCAATGTTTATATATTGTGAAAGGATCACCACAAAAATAAATCTACTTAACACCTATCACCGTACATAGTCACAAAAATATTTTTTCTTGTGATGAGAACTTTTAAGATGTCTCTTAGTAACTTTCAAAAATGCAATACGGTATTAACTATAGTTTTATGAGCTTTAATACCTTCTTAGATTCATGTGACCTCCACCATAGTCTGGGTGAAGAACAGGAACTTTCCTTGTAGTTAAACCTTCCTCAAACTCTTAACCCCTGGCAATCACTAATCTGTCCTCTGTCTCATAGTTTTGCATTTTCCAGAACTTGATGTAAAACCTGCAGTGTATGAGAGTTCCAGTTGATCCCCATCCTCACCAGCACTTGGTATACCAGGTTTTTCTTGTTTGTTTTGTTTTAGCCATTCTGATAAATGCGTGGTGATTTTTTCATTGTGCCTTTCCTTAATGGATAATGATGAGGAGCATCTTTTCATGTGGTTAATCTTTGGCAAAAAATGTTCAAGTCTTTGCATATTTTCATATTGTGCAATTTTTAAGAGTTGTTTATATATTCAACATTCAAATTCTTTATTGGATATGACATTTGAAAATATTTCTTTTGGGTTACACCCCCCCCCCCTTCTATTAACAGTTTCTTTGAACATATTTTAAGTAGTAGATATAAAGTCTTTGTCTAGTAAGTGCAATGTCTGGGCTTCCACAGGAACCTTTTGTATTACTTTTTTTTTTCTTTGTGGGGCCATACTTTCTTGTTTTTTGTATACCTTGTAGTTTTATGTTGAAAATTGGACATTTTGAATATTGTAGTATAGCAACACTGGAAATCAGATTCATCTTCCTCTCCAAGGTTTGTTATTGCTGCTTATTATGGTGGTTGTATGTTTAGTGACTTTTCTGAACTAATTTTGTAAAGTATGTAATCTTTGTGATGTATAGCACTGAAGTCTCAGTTTCATTAGCTTAGTGGTCTTCTAGGGATTGGACAGTTTTCCTTAAGTGCCTAGAACAACAACAACAAAATATCTTAGTATTTACAGATGGGCTCTGTGTATTGCTGCACAACTTCCCTTAGCCTTCACTTCCTCCTTGAGCAGAGCCTGAAGGTGAGCCAGAGATGGGAGCTTAGGGCCTTCTCAGATCTTTTCTAAGCACGTACCCATCCTTGGAATGCACATGGTCTTTTAGATTCCCAGGAATACATGGGAGCTTTTCTAAGCATGTACCCATCCTTGGAATGCACATGGTCTTTTAGATTCCCAGGAATACATGGGAGCTTTTCAAAGCCCTCATTCTCCAAAGCCTCTCATTCTCTCCCAACTTCTTTGGTGTCTTCATGCAGCACCAAACTAATTATTTTTTGCTTGTAAATGTTTCCAACAAACTCCTTCCAGCTAGCCACTTTTTAGCACTTGGAGAGTTCTGAATGAGGCAAGATAAAGTCATCTTTTGTGCCAGTCTTCCAGGGCACCACCAGACAGGTAAACACAAATTATTACAATTCTTTGCTTTGTGAATAAGGTCCTTCTGTGCCCTTTGGTACTGTTACTGGGACCAGAAAGGCAGACTGAGCTGGAGAATGGGGAAATGCCACAAAGCTCACTGCTCTAACCAAAATCCAGCTAGTTTTTCTTAAGTGTTTCACTGTTATGAAGTGCATCAAGTAGTTTCTGCAAGCTTTTGGTTAGTTTCCAGAATTCCAAAAAAGTTGATTCTGCCAGTTTTTTATTGCTTTTATGGAGGAAAAACTTTTGGAGTTCCTTACTTTGCTATTTTCACTCACTCAAAACTGAGAGAACAGGCCCAAGTTTTCCTAGTAAAATACCAAAAGAGAAGAAATGGATATTCATTTTTGAAGTGTTTGTACATTCTACAATAGTATTATCAAGGTATTTCAGGAGCCCCACTCCTATGGTTATAGTGCATGGGCAGCTTGCTTTTCTCATTTGCAGGCCACAGACAACCCCTAACCCAGCCGTGGGCAAACTACGGCCCGCGGGCTAAAAAAAAAAAAGACCGTACCCTTTTATGTAATGATGTTTACTTTGAATTTATATTAGTTCACACAAACACTCCATCCATGCTTTTGTTCCGGCCCTCCGGTCCAGTTTAAGAACCCATTATGGCCCTCGAGTCAAAAAGTTTGCCCACGGCTGCCCTAACCTCTCTGTTATTTTTAAAACATGATTCGAAGGGATATCTGGCCAGGGGAACTCCTCTCCCTCTTTGTTGTTGAGAGTGGCTCAGAGAAAGGAGTTTTATTAACTGTTCTGATGTAAATCAGTCATGTGTTAACCTCAGGGCAATGGAATTGAGCAGAGCATGGAATGTGTCACTTTATATACTTCGGTATTGTTTGAGTTTCCTCCAAATGAGTATTACTTTGGAAATTAGAAATAATAAAAATAAATTTAAAGTACTATGAGAAACAGTTGCCTGCTGCTGGTCTAGTGTATTTGTTGCTCATGTTATGGTGTTTTTTAAAAACCTGTTTTGCCTTAAGACAGTGGTTCTCAACCTTGGCTGCACATTAGAATCACCTGGGAATCTTTTTAAAATCCTGATTTCTGGGCCTCATCCTCCAGAAATTCTGTTTCTTTGTTATGGGGTGGGGCCACAACATTAGTAACAAAGAAACAAAATTTCCGGAAGGATGAGGCCCAGAAATCAGGATTTTTAAAAAAGATTCCCCAGGGTGATTCTAATGTGCGGCAAGGGTTGAAAACCCCTGTCTTTAAAGAAAAAAAAATTTTCTGAAAAAAAAAGAAAAAGGGTGGACCAATTGATAAAAACAAAGGGAGGGATAAACGTGTTCCAGGTAAAAGGTTTATTTGGAAGGGATGTTAATGGACGAAGTTCCCCTCTTAGGGGGGGGTTTTCCCAACCCCCGGCAAAATTTAAAAAGGGGTTCCCCCCCGTGGCTTCTTGCGCAGCGGCGTGTTTTTTAAAAAAAAAAAACAAAAAAAAACGCTTTCTTTCCTTTTTTTAAA
>NW_005871049.1:19645158-19653556 GCF_000147115.1 Myotis lucifugus | reverse complement strand
GACCGTGGGCTGCACATTAGTATCACCCGCGGCTTTTCTTAATCTCGCAGATGATTGGGCCTAATCCTCCAGAAATTTTTGTATCTTTGTTCTGGGGGTGGGGCTAACGGCCATGAGTGACAAAGAAACACCATGTGCGGAGGAGCTAGGGGGGGGGGAAAAAGAGGGAACAACTCTAATAATCTGAACAATAAAGATTTATCATGGTAGAGAACCACTGCCTTAAGATAAGTTATTGCCGTGATCATAGCAAATGCTGTCCTACTGATAAAACAAATGATTGATAAAGTGTTCCAGGAAATGATAATAGGAAGGAAGTATAGAATAGTTTCCTCTGAAGATCATTTTTCAAACACTGGCTAACTTATCATTTGTTTACCTGTTTGGTTTTATGACACTCACTTGTTTTTATGAAAGCCATAATCTCTTGAAAAGCAAATCCTCATTTATAATCAAACTGTGAAAAGCTGTTTAACATAATTAAAAGCCACCTTACCATTCTCTGATCCTCTTTATTTTTTTCTTATGTACTTCATCTCTGTATTGTGACCCAACAGAATCTATTCTAGAGGACTACACTCAGGAGACCTGTATTCTAATGCTCAACCTGCCACTAGCCAGCTGTGTGACCTTGATTTAATCTCTCTGGGTCTCAGAATCCTCAATGACAATATGAAGGATTTAGACCAAGGGTTTAGAAACTGTAGACCTGTGCGCCGAATCTGGCTCACTGCCTGTTTTTGTAAATAAAGTTTTATTAGAACACAGACATGCTCATTCATTTACATGTTTCCTATGGCTGCTTTCGTGCTATATCTGTGTGGCTTGCAAGCCTAAAATATTTACCCTGTAGCCCTTTACAGAAAGTTTCCTTTCAGGTTCAAAATTCTTTGTTTTAGTTTTGGTATACTTGGGCCAACTTTTTAATTTTTCCATCAGATTGCTTCTTAGCAGATAGCCAGAAATTTTGATTAGAAAAGGAGAAACACAAAAAAAATTGTTATTTGTTAGACACCAGTATACCTCTATTTTGTTATTAATGCTGTGTTAACAAACAGCCTCTGGAGCTCAATATCTTTTAACAGTTATACTCAACTGGTGAGTCCACAGCTCATTCTCACTTATCTTCTCCATTTTGGGATCCTGGCTGAAGGAGCCTATTGTCAACCTATGATGATCATTGACACCAAAGCAACATTAACAGGAATTCCCAATTTGGGGTTTGATGAAGAGGAAACTTTATTCAGTACAAAACAGTTCAATTATGATATAGCATGGCTCTGGAAACAGCTCAGCTGTGAGACAACCCTGGGCCTGGCCTCTTAGCCTCTCTGGCTAGACAGCTCTGCTCTGCTCTTGGATGGATGCCTTTGCTCTTCTTGCTGGTCTGCTTTGCACTGCACTGGTCTGCTCTGCTCTGGGAATCACAGTCTTCAGCCATTTAGTGGAAAGGGAAAGTGCACGCTCAGAGCCAGAGAGGAATTGAGGGGAGCTGGCTTATATGAACAGAAGTACCCACTCCTGGTCCCTGATTGGTCTGTCCTTATGCAAATGAGGGCACTGTCATGATTGGTCGGAATAGAGCCACACTGGTTGGTCAGATCAGATGGGGAAAGCCTCAGTCCTATTGGTTGAAATAGGATTCCAGGAACTTCTTTATAAGGGCTGGCTCAGGTGGCAGAAAGAGTGCATGCATGCAGTTCCTTGTCTGCAAGTAGTTAAGTGCAGGCTTCTCCCTGAACTGCAGTTTGTGTAAAGGGCCTCTGTATAGAAATGGCTACTAGATCCTGTTTTTGTTTTTGTTTAATTTGAGCCAAGTTAGCCACCAGGAGTCCTTCTTAGTTTCTTAGGTGTCTTCTTAGGGTTCATACTATCTGAGAATAAGAGCAATGAACAAATCGTGTGCCAGCTTTTAAGACTAATGCTCAAAAGTGATGTATATAACTTTTACTCATATGTGTTTGGTCAGCTTTATGTTAGTGATGCAGGGCACTGTAATCCTTTTGCAGGACATCCTGCAAGTCACCTGGCACCTCAAGTGGGTGGATAGTCCTTCCATAGGGAGGGCAATGAACCATTGGTACAACAACATCTAATACAACATCCTTAAAAGGTTCACTAGTGTGAGCAGACTGAAACTAATTGTGTGTGTGTGTGTGTGTTTTAAATTTATTTATTGATTTGAGAGAGAGAGAGAGGGAAACATTGATTTGCTGTCCTACTTATTTATGCATTCTTTGGTTGGTTTTTTATTGTACCCCGACCGGGGATCAAACCTGCAACCTTGATATATTGTGATGTCACTCTAACCAGCTGAGCTACCTGACCAGGGCCTGATGTGTATTATTTTTCACAAACTCTATGCAACTAATAACCAACTAGAATTTGGTCCATTGAGCTTTTGGAATATATTCTAATTCTCTCAACTTGCTTATTTAATAAATGTACAATGTAAGATTGAAATGTATCTGTTTGGATTTCTTTCTCATAGACTCTTGATGTCTTTAATTTACATTTCTTATCCCTCAGCTATCTTCTCCAAGGTTCCATATCTCACTGAATGACACACCTTAAGTTGCCTAAGCCAGAAACCTGGGTGAAATTCTTAACTTTCTCCCTCACCATGAATACTTACATCTAATTAGTCAGTTACCATAGTCTATTGAATCTGTTTCCTTTGTGGCTCTTGAATCAATTCTCTTCTCTCCATCCTCATTGCTACCTGGTCCAGGTGTCTCTCACCATTTGCAACAGCCTTATAACTAGCCTTTCTAACTCCTGAATTGTTTCTCTGTAATTTATTCTCTGCACAACCACCAAAGTGATTTTTCTAAAATGCAAATTGACAAAATGATTTTCTAAAATGCAAACTGATTGTGTTATTCCCCTGATTTCAAACTTAAAGCTCAAATTCAACATGGCCATTCACCTTTTTTCTTCTGGGAATAGCCAAGTCTGTCCTGTTATGCTTAATTTACTTTCATAGTTGTAAAAACAATATCTTCTAGAAAGATTTTTTTCTAGAGCATATTTTTTGAACTCACACAGTATTTGATAGATGTTTTTCACTTGTAGAGACTCCAACACCTGATGAAAAAAATTATGCACAGCTGACTACAGTGTTGACCATGGTCCAACAATAGGATGCTTCCATCTTGATGTTCAATGGATTGTTCCTTCTTAGAAAGGCTTGGCTGTGCTCATTTTGGAACTAGTTTATGGGGCCTCTAAGTGAGCTAACATTTTTCATTATATACCAACTCAATAGCGTCTGGACAAAAAGAATATGAAACAAATGTATTTTAAAAAAACTATCTCCTTTAATGTTAGCTCTGTGTATCAGAAATAAAAATAGCTTCATTGAACTGAGTCGGGGTGGGGTGGGGGGTTAAGGTTACTTCAAAAACCCAAATTCTTGCCTTTGAAAATGCTCTAGTAATTTTAAAGGCCAAATGTTTTCATTATTTAAAATTCATTGACACAAACTTTCTTTGATCAACCAACTGCTGTCTTTTTGTGTAGGCTAGTTACATGGAATTTTTAATAAAATGAATTAAAGGTCTCTCAGCTCTGAAGCTTTGCAGTTGTAACAACAGCTTTGTGTTATTACAAGCTAATTTTAAAAAGCAAGCTCCATTTAAAAAGGCAAGTATGAAAAAACTATACATATGTATAAACATTTAAAAAGGAGTCAGAGGCATATTGACACATTCTTAAGCATGAGGATGTATAGGGTAAGTGTGATGAACAAGCAGTTACATGGGCATTTGAACTTTCTGTGTTAGATATTTCTGTAACATTTTGATTTTTTTAATAAGCAGAATTGGGGGAAAATTTAAAGATTTTTTTAAAATGGAAAATTACTTGGTTTCCTCCTTCTTAGGGAGGGAGCAATCTTCTTATCAGGGTTAGAACAGGCTGCTTTGTGATTACGTATAATATTCTGGAGGTTCTATGAATATAGGGATTCTTGAACATCTTGAAATTACATAACAAATGTGTATGTGCATGAGTGCTTTTTTGGGATGTTGGTTTGTGGGGATGAGGATTTATACTTCAAACAGATTCTTCTGATTTTATTTCTCTACTAGAGGCGCGGTGCACGAAATTTGTGCATGGGTAGGGTCCCTAGGCCTGGTTGGCGATCAGGGCTGATCTGTGGGGTGACTGGCGGGGCAATCGGGGGACCCCCGCTCACACCCACCTTGGCTGGCTTGGAGCTGCCCGCTCGCCGGCCCCGCCGCCTGCTGCTACCACTGGTCAAGGCCTGCAGGCTGGGGGCAGCTCCTGCATTGAGCATCTGCCCCCTGGTAGTCAGTGCGCGTCTTAGCAACCAGTCGTTCCGACAGTCGTTCTGTCATTTGGTCGATTTGCATATTAGGGATATATATGTCCTATCTAATAATAGACAAACACGGTAATTAACCGTACCTCCGCTATGCTTCCCATTGGCTAATCAGGGTGATATGCAAATTAACTGCCAACCAAGATGGCGGCCAGCAGCCACGCAGCTGAAGTGAACATGAGGCTTGGTTGCCCCGGCAATGGAGGAAGCCAAGGTTCCCCGCCTGCCACGGCCCAGCTCTGAGCTCCGGATGCAACAATGTTGCAATTATAGAAGCTAAACAAACCCCAGGTACCTGCTTTCAGCCAGCCGGCCTCGAGCTGGAGCCACAACAAAGTTTCAATTACAGAAGGTAAATAAATCCCAGAATAAAAAAAAGAAGAAAGGAGAGACTGGGAGCTTCAGTTGCAGGCTTGGGCAGCCTGAAAACAGCCCTCAGCCGCTCATCCAGGTTGGCCAGGCACCCCAGTGGGGATCCCCAGCCTAAAGGGGGTGCGGGCAGCCTGAAAACAGCCCTCAGCCCCTCATCCAGGCTGGCCAGGCACCCCAGTGGGGATCCCCAGCCTAAAGGGGGTGCAGGCAGCCTGAAAACAGCCATCAGCCCCTCACCCAGGCTGGCCAGGCACCCAAGCGGGACCCCCACCCTGATCCGGGACACCATTCAGGGCAAACCAGCCGGCCCCCACCCGTGCACCACGCCTCTATGCTATATAGTAAAAGGGTAATATGCAAACTGACCCTAACAGCAGAAAGACTGGGAATGACTGGTCACTATGACACACACTGTCTACCAGGGGGCAGACGCTCAATGCAGGAGCTGCCCTCTGGTGGTCAGTGAGCTCCCACATGGAGGAGCTCTGCTCAGCCACAAGCCATAATCTAATTCTCTCAACATCGGCCTTCAGACTGAAGGGTCCAGGGTTTGATTCTGATCAAGGGCATATGCCAGTGATGGCAAACCTTTTGAGCTCGGTGTGTCAGCATTTTGAAAAACCCTAACTTAACTCTGGTACCATGTCACATATAGAAATTTTTTGATATTTGCAACCATAGTAAAACACAGACTTATATTTTTTGATATTTATTTTATATATTTAAATGCCATTTAACAAAGAAAAATCAACCAAAAAAATGAGTTCGCGTGTCACCTCTGACACGCGTGTCATAGGTTCGCCATCACTGGCATATGCCCAGGTTGTGGGCTGGATCCCCAGTAGGGGGTATGCAGGAGGCAGCCTGTCAATGATTCTCATCATTGATGTTTCTATCTCTTTCCCTCCCCTTCCTCTCTGAAATCAATAAAAAAAAAAAAATATATATATATATATATATAAAAGCCCAGTGCTGAGAAGGATCTTGGAGTATTTGAGGAAGTGAAAGCATATAGAACAGGATGGAATGATGCTGAATGAGGCTGAAGAGGCAGTCTGGGGTCAAATGCTACATGGTTTGGTGGGTCTTGTTAAGGAGCAGTGCCATGGATGCAATTCAAGTGC
The DNA here is from genome assembly GCF_000147115.1 of Myotis lucifugus. Taxonomy (NCBI): domain Eukaryota; kingdom Metazoa; phylum Chordata; class Mammalia; order Chiroptera; family Vespertilionidae; genus Myotis; species Myotis lucifugus. The sequence goes on along the minus strand of NW_005871049.1, from coordinate 19,647,715 downwards.
TGTAAGCAGGGGAAAGGGGGAGAAAAGTATAAAAACATACCTTTATTTTAAAAACATTAGTCTGAATACTGTGAAGAATGAATGGAGTTAAGCATAGGTATAAGTCAGGGAAAGGAGGTGTGACTTCCAGTTAGGAGGCTATTGCAGCAGACCACATGAGAGGTGAGGGTAGGGGTTAGGAAGGATTTTATGTTTCCAAACCTACCCTCACTTCTTATTAAATGTATTTATTTATCCCAAAAATTATTTTTGAAAGTTAACTTATACAGATGTGATAAAACTTAAGTTCATTCAAATGAGAAATGGATGATTTAAATAAAAAGGGGTATGCATGGAATTATATCAGATAATCTAGGATAAAAATGATGACTGAGCTTAAGTTTAAAACTTAGCTCTGAGCTCCTGGAAGCCTAGGAAGGACATAGTATAAGTCATGTGATTGTTTAACAAAAGAAGCATGCTAGTTAAGTACGGAATGTAATACTTTTCTTATAAACATTTAAACTACTTTACTATACAATTGATATTAACCTGGATCAGTCCAGATTATTGAAACCCAAGACTTCAGCTCTTATAATCATGGCGTTAATCCATTTTTGGCAGTATGTTACATTGGAATTTCAAAGAGTAAAAATTTCTAAAAATTCCAGAGCTGAACCACATAAATGTGTTTCTTACTAGACCCCTTGCTACAGAGGGGAAACATAGGACAGTAGAGGAGATAAGAAATGTTAGACCTACTAAGAAGCCCATAATGCAGCCCATGGGCAGGAAGTAAAACCTTAATTTATTTCCTTGAGGACCTTCCTTTTGCCTTCACAGATACTTTTTTTTCTTGCCTGCTTCTCCAGTAGCCATTTAATTTGTTTCCATAAATACTTATTCATAGAAGGCATCGTTCTTGCCTTGCAAGATGCATAGTCAGGGACAAAGAATGCCATGCACAGAAGTGGCAACCTTATTTCTCAGCTGTTCACATTCGAACCACTAAACCATACTTCAGAATCAAGAACTTCAAAAACAGAATTATTTCTAATCATTTTAATGAAGTTATCCAGAGTTTCCAGTGAGTGTTCTGTGCATTCTCTGTACTGGGACTTACGCTCCATGCTTTCTCTTCCTAGCCCTGTACTTGGTCAGTGGCTTTAGCTTTACTGTGTACTCTTGGTAAGATGTTAGGCCCAAAGGCACAGTCGGGTACCAGGAGAGCCAAAGAGAACAGCAAAATAGGGAACAATAAGTCAGATAAGTCCAGATTGTTGGCCCCCAAACCTCAGCTCTTGAGATAGTGGCTTTAATCCATTTTTGATAGTAGATCACATTGGTGTAGACTCCAGGAAGAGATTCAGCACATCCTAATCCCCAGCTTACCAGCCCTATCAGGGTCCATACACCATCAATATGACATGACAGAGGCCCTCCAGAATCACCCTAAGGAAGAGATAAAGGTCATGAGCATTATGAAAAAGACCATGAATAGGAATGTGGTCACAAGAGGTAGAGAGTTCCTTAGAATGGGGCAGTGGAGGCTGTGGAGCTACAGAACTCTAGAGGGCGCTGGACGTTCCACCTCATTAGGCAGGAGATCACAGAAATTCTAGAATTCTAGAATTTGAAATTGGCAGAGATCTTAGCTAAATATATCAGTAGTTTCAAAATACTCATTTGTGGTAAGAAAGAGAAATTCATGTGATGAGTTTTTTCACTAAAGTTATTTAATTTAATGTACTGCCCTTATTGTTATGTCCTTAGGTTCTTAGGTTCTTATTGCCTTTTTTAGTGTCAATCCTTTCTTTTACAAAACGATAGTGATAAGTAAATAGTTGGTAATATGTCTTTAATCTTGCTTTTCCTTTTGGTAACAGCCTTATTGTTATAATTCACAACCATACAATTCACCCATTTAAAGTATACAAGTCAGTGGTTTTTAGTATATTTACAATGTTGCTCAACCATCACCATGGCACATTTTAGAATATTTTCATCACCTCCAGAAGAAGCCCCATACCCATCAGCAGTCATCCTCATTTCCTCCCACTCCTCCCAGCCCTAGACCAACACCAGTAATCTACTTTTTGCCTTATGGATTTGCACATTCTGGACATTTTGTAAAAATGGAATAATATAATATGTGACCTTTTGTGTCTGGTTTCTTTCATTAGGCATATTCTTTTTAAGGTTCACCTATGTTGTAGCATGTATTGGTACTCCATTCCTTTTAATGGCTGAATAATATCCCATTATATGGATATACCACGTTTTGTCTTTCTAGTCATCAGTTGGTAGACATTTGAGTTGTTTCACTTTTTGGCTATTACGAATAATGCTATTATGAACATTTATTTATAAGTTTTTATATAGACATGTTTTTATTTCTCTTGTGTGTATACCTAGGAGTGGAATTCCTAGGTCATGTGGTAACTCTATATTTAACCTTTTGAGGAACTACTAGACAATTTTCCAAAACAGTTGAACCATTTTACATTCCCACTAGGTGTATGAAGGTCCAATTTTTCCAGATTCTTAATCAACTCCTGTCATTATCTATCTTTTTTTA
>NW_005871049.1:19579694-19645058 GCF_000147115.1 Myotis lucifugus | reverse complement strand
TGGGGGACATCTGTAATACTATCAACAACAAAATAAAATAATAAATAAGAGCCAAACAACAAAGCATTTATTGTGTAATAAATGCTGAGATAAAGGTAGGTGTTTCATAAGAAATAAAGATAAGTCATTTTGGGCAATAAATCCCAAGAAAATGTACAGGTTTATTGTGACCAGTAAATATAAAATGATATAAAATTACTTTTCCACTTTAAGAATGACTCTTTCCCATTGGTTGTTTTCATCTTGCATTTACATTTATTTTATACAACCAAATAGTTACTGTGTGTGTGTAATTTTGATGTGCTAATAACCTTTCCAACCTGCATAGAATGGAGTGCCTGGAAGCCTAGCAATTAAATTAGGCCCATATGGTTGTATAAGATCATCTCCACAGTGAACTATAAATAAAATGTGAACATGTAGTGGGTATCCAGCCGCATTTCACACTGTGAAGTACTTGCTTGACACTCTCTGCCACCAGGTTTTCTTCTCTCCATCTCCTGCCTCTATGCCTAACCCTAGTTTTTTTCATACATGGAGGTCAGTGGATGATAAATTTGAAAGAGGAGAGAAGGGTGAAGATATGCTATGATTTTGGAGATGGGAGTGTGGGAGTATGTGGAAGCACTTGTCTGCACACCTCCATTCGCACCTGGTTTACCCATAAAAGACTAACCCTGGTTATCTGAATGCTCTTCCCCCTTTCCTCTGATCTTCATAAATATGTGGACGCATGCAGTGGTTTAAATGCATTTGCTTTCATATAAATCCATTATTAAAGCCAGTTTTATCTACAATATTTTATATTGTATTAGTAACAAACATATATTTTAAAATAGGGTGAAAACTGAAAAATGACACTTAGTAGTAAGAAGTTATTGGGAGATAAGAATATAATTTTTTTTAAATATATTTTTATTGATTTCAAAGAGGAAGGATGAGGGAGAGAGAGAAACATCCATGATGAGAGAGAATCATGGATCGGCTGCCTCCTGCAAGTTCCCCACTGGGGGTTGAGCCCACAACCCGGGCATGTGCCCTTGACCGGAATCGAACCTGGGACCTTTCAGTTCGCAGGCCTACGCTCTATCCACTGAGCCAAACCGGCGAGGGCATCATTATCTATCTTGATTGTAGCCATCCGAGTGAATGTGAAGCCATGTCTCATTGTTTGATTTGCATAATGAATATACAGATAGAAAATCTTGGTAGAGATATAGAAAAGTGTAGTGTGTGTATGTGTGTGTGCTCACCTGTGCATATAAGGGGGGAGGGGAGGTTAAATGGTCATTTCAGAACTGAAAAATAAAATATTTGAAAAATCTCACTAGATGAACTTAACAGGAAAATATAGGTGACAGGGGAAAGAGACAATGATCCTGAATGTGGATTAATTTAAAAGTATCTAAAGAACTGAAAAAGAGAAAAATAAAATGAACAGGTTCAGGGACCTGTGTGAAAATATCAAAAGGTGAAATTTATAAATTTGTGGTTTTAATCAGAAGAGGAAAAAAGAGAAATGAAGTAAAATAATGTTGGAAGAAATCATCAATGAAAACTTTTCAAGTTTTGATAAAAAAATAAAAACAAGATTAAAAGAAAAACAAAATTCAACAAATGCCAAACAGGATAAATACAACAAAAACCATACATAGCACATCACAATCAAACTTCTGACAATCAAATATGAGGGAAAATTGAAAGCAACCAGAGCAAAACATGTCACACTCAGTAGAGGAAGACACAACTGATAGCTAATTTTTCATCAGACAATTATGATCAGGAGACAAAGGAATAACATCTTTTAAATGTAGAATGAAATTTTATTACTTGAAAAAATAAAAAAGTTGGCAATTCTGTAGCAACCTCTTAATATATTTAGAAAAATTGACGAGTTTGTAAAAACCCAGTGACCAGTGGTCAGAGATGCTCTAAATGAACAGTTGAAGAGATTAAATTCCTAGATAAAGGTTAAGTGATTTGTCCAGACTAACACAAGAATTATTGTCAGAACTCTTATCTCCTGAGTCCTAATCCACTGTTGTTTACAGATAGAAATACCTAGATCCACATTAAGACCTGGGAAGTATTATGGTAAGCAAAATAAGCCTGTAAGAGAAAGACAAGTATCACATGATCTCACTCATATGTGGAATCTAGTGAACAAAATAAACTGGTGAACAAAATAGATCCAGAGACATATAAATAAGGAACAGACTGAATTTCAGAAGGAAGGTAGGGGTGGGTGGGAAGAAATTAACCAAAGAACTTCTATGCATAACCCATGGACACAGACAACAGTGTGGTGAAGGCTGGGGCAGGGGGTGAGAGTGGGCTAGATTGGGCCAATAAGGAACAGGGGATATCTGTAATACTTTCAACAATAAAGATAAATTAAGAAAAAAAAAGACTTTTTACAAAAATTTTCAAGAGTAAACCCTAACCTTGCAGCTATCCTTTCTATGAATATCACCAGCACAAATCATGTCTTCCTTGATGATTGCCTCTAATTCTGGTACTATGATGATGAGTGGGTTGTAGAGATAGTCACAAGTTTGGCGGTCAATGACGGGTATTTCTGCTTCCTGGAGGGTGGAAGTGTAATTACCTGTAGAGAGATAGACAGGAATTAAAGGAAAAGCAATTTGAAAAGGTGCAGGGGCAGTATTCAGTCATGATGTACAAAATTTCTGAATGGGAATCCAAAAGCAGAGTATAATCACTTTCCAATCATATTTGCTAGTGGAAGAATTTTTTGGAACACTTAATCTAAAACAACAGATCATTCAAAATTATTTCTGTTTGAGGTTTATCTAATGTGCCAATGTGGGGTATTCTTGACATTCCAAATAAAGAGAAATTCAGATACATTTTGATTAAGGAAGGATGTGAATATTCTAAAACTTTTACCTTTCCCACTTTTCTGCTCCCAGATCATTTCCCGTCTTGTCATTACCCCATTCTGGGAAACAGTTGACACTACACTTTAAAAACAAATTTAAAAAACACTACACTCTCTCCGAACTTTAAATCAAGTTTTTTAACCTGTTTCAGAGAGGTAATTATGTGTTTTAGTATCTGTTCTTGCATACTCTAGGCAGGATATGAGTAATTAGAGATAAAAATGTCAAAAATTACATTTTATTTGAAGACTTATAAATAATATGAATTGGTTGATCTGGTTTTGTTGAAAAATATTTACCTTGGTAAAAATGTATCTAGAATCTGAGTGTTCTGGAATGGGTATAAGAGGGTGACATATAAAACAACCCCTTTCTCTACCCATGCTCACCTTCATTTTCCTTAACTTGTCCCCATCCAGTGACCCAGCAAGAGCCAGGAATTGTCAACTGCTTTGTGATATTGGGCAGGCAGATGGGCAGGATAAAAGAAGTGAAGGTGACTCTAGAGGCCAGTTTCAATAAGGCAATGTCTGCAGTTGTATTTTGGGATTGGGGATGGAAAATTATTTTGAACACATGATGTTTCACACCGTTATTTGAATAGTCTATTTTAATCGATCCCAGCCACACTGAATATATGAAAGGAATCCAGGTCCTAAGGGGAAGAGAAAGAGGAGAATAAAAGTGAAGCATGCATATGTGTTACAGCTGGGTCAGAACAAGCTGCCTAGGTGTAGCAAGCAGTAACACTCCATAAGAAAGAAGGGTAACAGACTCGGAATTAACCAGGCTGCTTCCAACTTGACTAGAGTTGTGCCTCCCTCCCTGATTGCTCTTTTTTGTTGTTGTCTAATGTTTCTGTGGTCTCCTCTTATATGCTTATGATCAGCATTTTGTCCTTATGGCCAGCATTTTGTCCTGCATTTTCTCTCTGGTTCTCTTGTTCACCTCTCCCATTGTCTATGGTTTCAGCCATCACCTGTATGCTTAATAGTCATTGGCCTTTTTTATTGCCAGTTTTTATTTCTGAGTACTAGACCTTCATTTCTAATAACAATTTAAAGCAAAGTATTATCATCTGTCATATATATTTATGTATATGTATATATATATATATAATTTGAAATGTCAAATAATTTGATAAGATGTACTAAATAAATACAAAAGTTCTCTGCCCTACTGCCCACAATTAACCCTTACCCAAAGACAACCACTTTCAACTCTTAGATATTTTCCTTAGTATTTTCAAGAAACCCTATTTATTGCTATTAATTTTTTTAATAGAATACTGTATTTCTATTGTGAAAGGTGAGGATTGAGCCAGCAATCACTGCCAACCTCCCACTTTCTTTTCACCATTTTCCTAACCAAGTATTATGATTTTGTGTTAGATCCATATTTAATGTGTATATTTTTGTGACTTTGTAAACATTATTCACTACTGGACCATATTGGATCCTGTGAATACATTTCTTATAAAATTTTTGCGCTTGTCCTAGAGTTAATAATGTAGTCTTACTTCTGTGTCTTCTTAGTTTTCTAATTACCTATCATTAATTCATCATTCATTCCCCAAACTCTCTGCCTGAAATGTATATTTCTCAGTATGTTAATATCAATACTTTCTTCTTCTCCTCCTCCTTCTCCTTCTCCTTTTTTTTTTTTTTCCCTCTGCCCTCTTGCTCCAATCTTGTACTTTTCCTTATCATTTTCCTGGGATTCTCTTCTATGTTGTATCATCTTTTTTCTGGATCCCATGTTTTCCTGTCTCCCCTCTAACCCCTTTATTTTGGTGAAGCACTTTTTTCCTTTGACTTCCTGATAAAATGTGCATGAGAGGTAATATTTTTGCTGTTTTGTATATTTGAAAATGTCTTATTTCAGTCCCACACTTGATTGATGGTTTGCATATGGGTAGAATTCTAGATTGGAAATAATTTTCTCCCAGTATTTTAAAGTTATTTATTTTCTTTGACCTTGCAGTGTTGTTGAAAAGTCATGTTGTTTTAATTTCTGTATATATTATCTATTGTCAAATAACAAGTTACCACAAAGCTTAGAGCAGTGGTTCTCAACCTTTCTAATGCCGCGACCCTTTAATACAGTTCCTCATGTTGTGGTGACCCCCAATTTCATTGTTACAAATTGAACATAATTAAAGCATAGTGATTAATTACTAAAACAATATGTAATTATATATGTGTTTTCCAGTGGTCTTAGGCAACCCCTTTGAAAGGGTCGTTCGACCCCCGGAGGGGTCATGACCCACAGGTTGAGAACTGCTGGCTTAGAGGCTTAAAACACACATTTATCTCACAGTTTCTGTAGGCCAAGAATCAGGTGTGACTTAGCTGGGTGCCTCTGACTCAAAGTCTTTCACGAGACTGTGATCTAGGTGGCCTGTAGTCAACCTCAAAGTTTGACTCAGGGAGGATGTTTCCAAACTCACTTATGTTGGCAGGCTTGGAGTCTTCACTAGCTATTGAGTAGTAATGCTAGTTTTACATGGAACAATCCCTAGGGGCTACTTTCCATATGGCACCTTACTTCGCTCAAAGCTCAGATAGTGTTTATGACCCCCAAGCTTAAGACAAAATCCCCTGACTGGTGGTTAGCAAGTAATTTGGCAAAAAGTAAGAAACGTTTCTCGCCCTAGTCGGTTTGGCTCAGCAGAAAGAGCATCGGCCTGCAGACCAAAGGGTCTCGGGTTTTATTCTGGTCAAGGGCACATGCCCCATGCCTCAGTTGCTGGCTCTCTTCCTGGCCCGACTGGGGTACAACCAATCAATGTATCTCTCTCACATCGATGTTTCTCTCTCTGTGTCTATCCGCCTTCCTTCCGTTCACTCTAAAAATCAATGGAAAAATATCCTCAGGTGAGGATTAACAACCAAAAAGAAGCTTCTAATACAGTGTCTATTTTCATTATTTCTTTTACTACTTCTTTGTCCTGTCCCTAGTCCAAGGTACCTAGGGTTTCCTTCTTCTTACTCATCTTGCCACTTTCATTTTTCTATTGGTACATTCAAGAAATAATTCAAATATTTACTGAGACTCTATCTGTGCTAGCCATTAGCCTAGAACTCACTTTTGTAGGCAGTGTGCTGCTGTCAGTATCCATCTGTCACTGATGAGGGAACCTCCACAGATGTGAGTCTGGCCGTAGTGCAGGCTGACCTGCCAAGGCCAGTGACCCTCAACAGTATCCTGGCCACCCACAATACGGCCTGAGTATACAGGTCGTCCACACACTAGAGAAAGGGGAGAGAAGGAAATGTGGTCTGGGTGTCCCATTGTCCCCATTTTCTCATCATCTTCCAAATCCACCCCTAGAACCTGTATCCTCAGTAGGCTCCATATGCCATCCTAATCCAGTTCCAAACCCAGCAATTTGGGGCCCAAATAGAGACCACTCACCTGACTGCAGATCGTTCTTTTTGAAAGAAGAGCATGGCCAAGACCCTAAGACAGGCACACACCGTATCATTAATATATGATAACACAGTATCTAAAATTTACTGAACAGAGGCTTTCCACATACTAAATTCCTCAGGTTGGTGTTAAAGGTAAAAATTTTATGAATGTTTACCCATTAGTGGGAAATCCTGATAATTTTTACACACCTACCTTCCTTCTTTAGCAGCATACATGGGACATAATTTTTACTTGGTGATTCAAGGCTGTCATCAGGAATATTAAGATGTTAGGTTGTACATACAGTGATGCTTTCAGATGTTTTTGAGGTTTATAAGCTGTTTTCTTTTGTCCTGTTTAACTAAATTGGCATTTTTCAGTATTTGTATATCTTTCTTTTTTGTTACCTGTTATCTTTTGGCTACTCTCAGCCTACCCTGCTTTTAAATCACTGTGGGCCAAAAAAATAAATGAACAGGCTTATGCTGAAATCACTGAACAGCATTTACACTTCTAGTTCCCTAGTCTTGAAATGTTCTTTTCCTAGATCCTCTTAGCTAAATCACTCATATCCTTCAAATCTTTGTTCAAGTGAGTCCCTCTTTATGAAACCTTCCTTGACTCCCCTATTTAAAATTACAACATGCCTCCAGTTCCTATACTCCTGATGCCCCTTCCTCTCATAGCATTTATTACTTTCTAAAGTGCTATGTAATTTACATATTCAATATGTGCATTGTTTATAAGCCCCATGAGGGCAGGGATCTCTGTTTTGTTTACTACTATATCTAAGATACTTAGAAAGATGCCTGGCATATAGTATCCTCTCAGGACTTTCTCAGGGCACACTATTATAAGTAAGATCCCATTGGGTGACGTGTCATCTTATTCTACACCATAACTTCTTGAGCCAAAAAAACCCTCTCCTTCTCTCCTTCCCAGCCCACCTGAAGCTCACCCAGCACAAGGAACAGCAGGAAGACACTGCCAGCAGGGCCCATGTCTCTGTCCTCAGAATCAGCACTCCCTGCTTCCTGGACTCAGGCTTCAGGCAGAGCCCAGCTGGGGAGCAGCCGGAGGAAGGGGCAGCATCAGCTTCTCCTAGATGGATTCCTCTGCTTCACCCCTTCCTCTCCTTTGGTCTTCACCCAGAGCCAGGCACTGAAGGGACCAGATTTTAGAAGTGCAGCAGCAGGAAGGACCCAGGGTGGGGAGCTGGGGCTTGAGGTGTTCCTTGCTGTGTAGGGAGAGCACAGTACCTGCTGGGTGGGGGAGGGTGGTTGCAGTAGCTACCTGCCCCTGTAAGTTGGAGGCCACTGGAAAGAACAGGACCCTTTTCTCTAGCAACAAAATGGAAGATGGACAGAATTCTTCAAAAGAAAGACGTGGTAAAAAGGAAATTAACCCTGCACCTGGCTAATTTTTCCTAATTTTTTTTCCCACTCTGATACAGTATTAGCCTTAAAATATACTACAATTCAAATTTTATGGAAAATAAACTTTAAGTAGGGATTTATGTGCAAAAAGTTTATTTGGGAGTGGTCTCAGAATCACCACCTCAAGGGGAGATGGAAGCAGGATTGGACAGAGGGAGAGTTTAACTCTAAGGCATTTTCAGAAAAGGCCTCAGCTCATCCCACAAGTTTCTTTGAGGTGGCCCTTCAAAGATGTCCTGAACTGAGACAAGAAGTCTGGGCTTTGGGACTTCTGCATGATTGAATGCAGGCTGCCTCCAAGGAGGGGGCATTACCTTGGGTGAAGTGGCTCTGTTGGCATTTCTTAGAATCTTTGCTGTGAACTGTCAGCAGCCAACACTCCTGGTTGCTAGGAGAATGAATGCTTCAGTTCTGAAAGAGGATGTAGGTGGTGCAGCACAGGGTGGATTATAGAATTCATTTTTGTGCCTTTTCTGTTTTCTGTACCAATTGTTTGTAGGGTACTAGGTCTGTGGAGGCAAACTCATTGAAGTCTTAAAGATCTTATTGTTCTCTTGTAGCTTAAAATATTGGGAGGTTTGAAAGATACACATGAATAATTAAAAAATAATAGAATCACGGAAAATGTAGTCGTTTTGGTAAGGTTTGTTCAGTTACAAGCAATTGGGGATCGAACCCGAAACCTTTTGATGTATGGGATGACACTCCATCAACTAAGCAAACCAGCCAGGGCTCCTCCATACATTTTTTAATGGTTCTTCTTTTATGCAACCTATTTGTGTGTGTGTGGCTTATATATTCATTCTGGTTATGTTTCTATCACTCACTGTGCTTTTTATTGCATACTAGAGACCCAGAGGAGGCGCCCCGCCTCCCGCCTTGCGAGGAGGCACCCCGAGGGCCGCCACGGGAGTCAGGCCAGACCGGCACCATGGGCAGCCGGGACCTGCGCCTGACTTCCACCCCAGGCCCCCCGGCCCCCTTGCCTGTGTCCACTCCAGGCCACCGGAGCTGCAGCACCGGCTCGGGCAGGCCCCCATCTCTGTCTCTGTCTCCGCTCCAGGCCTCACCTGCGTGCTCAACCTCCTCCTGTCCAGTCGTCCCGTTATGGCGTCCTGGCCTAATTTGCATATTACCTCTTTATATATTAAGATAACAATTCTCTTAGTACTTTTCACCTAATTTTTTTTCTGAAATTAATATTGCAACCTGTGATTTTCGACCTGCTCATTTAATTGAAGGAAAAGGTTTATTCCTATTACAATCTATGTGGGTATTCCAATTAACTTACAGCATTCAGGTCATTTTAACTATTTAGTCACATTTGCAAAGACATCAAAGCTCTGTTGATTTATCAAAGGAACAAAAATTTGACCAGGTACTCTTTTCACTCTGAGAGTCTGTGGTTGTCCTATATCTTTGGGCTTTTATATTTCTAGACAAGTCTGAAGTCACTGATCAATATTCTTTACATATTAGTTGGATTGTTCATATAATCTCTTGTTTAACGTTTTATAAAATATATTTTTGGTTTTGGTTCCAATTTAGTTAGAAATAAACTTTATTGGAAGTAACTAAGACACCAGTTTCTTGCTCAGAAGTGGTAGGAAGTGGCAGACTCTGGTTGCATTTTGAAGATAGAGCCAATAGGACTTGCTGAAGGGTTGGTTGAAGGTATGAGCGAGTGACTTTAAAGACTTTTTAAAAATTATTAATATAGTTTTGTTGATTTCAGAAAGGGAAGGGAGAGAGAGATAGAAACATTAATAATGAAAGAGAATCATTGATCAGCTGCCTCCTGCATGCCCCACACTGGGGATCAAGCCTGCAACCCAGGCATGTGCCCTCACCGAGAATTGAACTGTAACATCCTGGTTCATAGGTTGACGATCAACCACTGAGCCATGGAAGTGTGGAATTATCATTTACTGAGATGGAGCACACTGTAGGAGGAGCAGGTTTGGGGCGGGGGATAGATTAGAAATTCATTTATAGCCATATTAAGGTTAAGATGCTTGATAGATGTCCCATTGGAGATGTCCAGTAGGCAGTTGAATATATGAATCTGGAATCAGGAGATTGCCACAAACCGAAGGGCTAGATTAGGGTGTCACCAGCATGTCATAGTATTTAAAGCCATGAGATAAGATCACCTAGGGCATGAATATAAACAAAGCCCACTGTGAGTTTTAAGGATTGACCACACCAAAGCTGAAATGAGATTAATAGGAATCAGTAAGAGACTGAGAGGACAGCAGTGAGGTAAGCAGAGAACTGATAGGAATATTCTGGAAGCCAAGTAGAGGAAGTGCTCGGCTGCCAAATGCTGGAGAAAATGAACTGACCGTCAGATTTACAGTAGCATCATGGAATGGATTCAAGAGTAAGAAGGGAGTAATTGGAGACAGCAAATATAGGCAGTTTTTCAAAGTAGTTTTGCTGTTAAGGGAAGTTGAGAAATAGCTGGCAGAAAAGCCTGGGTGGTGCAGGGTGGTGGTGTTTTTTTTTCTAGTTTTGTTTTAAGATGGGAGAAATTACATCATGTTTGCATGCTAATGGATTACCCAGTGAAGAGGGAGAAGCTGATGATGCAGAAGAGAAAGCTGGAGAATTGCTGCAGTGGTGTCCTTGAGCAGACAGGAGGGAACTGAACCTAACTCATTGGTTGAGGGGTGAGGATGCTTAGAATGGAGCACAGACAGGTCTTTCATACAACAGGAGCAAAAGCAAGTATGTGGACTTAGTTGCCATTTGGTAGGAGGTGTGGTGGTAGAAGTTCTCTGCTGGTTGTTTCCATTTCCTCACAGGATTAGGAATCACCTACCGAAAGTAGGAATGGGAAGGGAAGTGTTGAGGACTTCAGAGTGAACTAGTGATGTATGAATGTGGGAGATGAATGGACCAGCGACATCACAGTGTGACCGCTGTGCCGCAGAAAGTATCCACTAGCATTTAAAGTGAAATTGGCATTGAAGTGTGTTCACAGGCAGTGTTCCCAAGCAGCACAGGTGGAGGCGTAGAGAGGGCAGAGGGTTGGCTATAACCAGGCTGAGGTGTTCTGAAGTGGGTATGATGAAGTGGGTGGGGGCAGGGCTGGACAGTAACGGAAGTCATCGAAATAAAAGGACAGACCTGATTTTCTGTTGCCGGAAATGTTTCTAAATTTTTTTTAGTAATAGGTTTTCAGATCTTTAAATTGTGACCTTTTTTGGAAGGAGAGACCTGTAATAGTACATATTTAAAATGTAATAGTACAGATTTAGTACTACTTTTTAATTTTCTCATGCTTATTCTATATAGGATATTTCGATTTCCCTCCAGTTAAAAGTCACATTTATTATTGATGGCTTGATAACTTTCTAATACTTTTTTAAGAGAAATATTTGGGGAAACAAGTCTCAGGTATGAAAATAGAAGAGCTAAATAAAATTCCTTTTCTTTTATTTAATTAAGAAAATAGGTCTAGCCCGGCCATGGTGGCTCAGTGGTTGAGTGTCGACCTATGAACCAGGAGGTCACAGTTTGATTCCTGGTCAGGGCACGTGCCCAGGTTGTGGACTCGATCCCTGATCCTGCAGGAGGCAGCCAATCAGTTGTTCTCTCTCATCATTGATGTTTCTGTCTCTCTCACCCTCTCCCTTCCTCTCTAAATCAATAAAATTATATTTTTTAAAAAGAAAATTGTTCTAAATTTTATGGACATAATGAGTATATACACTGAGTGGCCAGATTATTATGACCACCCCATCAGTACTTCGTTGGGCCACCTTTTGCCTTCAATACTGCGGCAATTCTTCTTGGCATTGACTCCACGAGATGTTGAAAGGTGATGCAAGGAATCTGACACCATGCCTGATGAATAGCACTGTCCAGTTCTGTGAGATTTGATGGTTGTGGAACCAGCTGCCTGATGGCTCTTTTAACTTCGTCCCACAAATGCTCAATTGAATTGAGATCTGGTGATTGTGGGGGCCACCTAAGCAAGGTAAAGTCTCCCTCATGTTCTTGAAACCACTCCTGCACAATACAAGCACCGTGGCATGGCGCACTGTCTTGTTGGAAGAAGCCATCTCCATTGGGATACGCCATCAACATGATAGGATGAACTTGGTCAACAACGATACTTAGGTATGTTGTGCTATTCAGACGTTTATAATGATCTGGCCCTCTAGCAACTTCAGCGGGAAATTATAGCTAATTTGCCTACAAACGTCAGGTGGTCATAATAATCTGGTCACTCTGTATCTAGGACAAAGGATATGTACAGACTCTGAATATATGTGTGAATATATATGTGTTTTGGATTCCTTTATTGTGCATTCATACTTGTCAGACCAAGATTTACATACCCTTTAGTGCTTTATAGTCAGACTTTCATGTAACTATGCATCTGTTTAAAACTCAAAACAATCTTGTAATATGCACTTAGATGTTTCTGAGACTCACTTTATGTCTTAGAGAAGATGATAGAAAAGTAACAGATGGCCAACAAGGATATTAAGCTGACAAGGAAGCAACTTAATTTTGTAGCTTTTAGTTCCTGAATGAAAAATTTATGTCAGTATAAATTCACTTTAAGAAAATCTTGGGAGTATGTTTCCACTGAAGTCTTTTGTTTGCATTTTGTCTTGCTTTGTTTTTACAAGGGGACTGCCAGACAGGGAGGAGGGAGGAAGGGAAGAAAGAGGGATTTGGATCCATGTTTATAGTTCCAAAACCAATGCTCTTTCCATTTTTTCCAAGCCTGTTTTCTGTTGACCTTTATTATTGGAAGAAATTTTCAATGCTCAAAGTCATTTTTCCTAATCTTAGATCTAATTATGCTACTGACTGGATTATGCATGTTTGAACATGTAAAACTATTTTCTTGTTAAATTAGATTTAATCTTATACTTAATGTTCCCTATTGTATGGGGAGAACTTTGAAGCAAGGATAAGAAATGAAATGACACTAATACTTCCTAATTAGAGAAATTTCTATTCAATGCTAACTAAATATACGTTGGCTGAACTTCTAGTCAGCTGGGCTTAATTTTCAGCATTAAATTCCTGAATATTATGAGTAAAACAACTTTGTCCAATTCAGAAAAAGCTAGACTTTTTCCAAACTTGCATTGGAAAAGTTTCAAAAAAAGAATTAAGAAAAAGGAAGTATTTTAAAATTATTTCATAGTAAGAGAATATGGTTAACATGAAGTAAAGAAAAATCGCTATTTCTGTTATGTCTGGAGGCAGGGTGGTTATTGGGATCATATTTTAGCATTTGCTTCTTATTAGCTTGCTGCCAATGGGGCTATTAAGAGTACAGGCTTATGGAAGTCTCAGTACTAAACATAGGGAAATGAGAAAAATCATATTGTTTGTTTTTTCCATAAATACCAGGTAGTGTTAATGAATTATAAGAAAATTATACCACTTGTGCATAACATAACATTAATTTCTGCAAAGTAAATGCTTTTAATATAATATAATTTCTCTTCATTTGCATGTTATAGGGTGGTGATAGTGTTCTAAAATCATGGTGATGGTGACTGCAGAACTCTGTAAATTTACTAAAAATCATTGAATTGTATACTTCAAACAGGTAAATTTTATGGCATGTAAATTATCTCAATAAAGCTGCTAAATTTTAAAAAAATGAAATGGAAAATATGTGACTATAGGTGATCCCAGAAGACAGAAAATTTTAAAGAACATTTATTATTGATGAAATAGACAATGTTGTTAAAGAGCTACCCTCCCTTTAGTTTATAAGGATATTCTACCACCACTTTGAGAAACAAATTATTCCAATGTTATCTTAAACTATTTCAGAGCATAGAAAATGAAGAAAAGTTTCCAAATTCATTTTTTTAAAATATATTTTTACTGATTTGAGAGAGAGATAGAAACATCACTGATGAGAATCATTGATTGTCGAGCCCACAACCCAGGCATGTGCCCTTGACCAGAATTGAACTGGGACCATTCAATCCGCAGGCTGACGCTTTATCTACTGAGCCAAACCAGCTAGGGCCCAAATTCATTTTTGTGAAGGAAAAATAACATTGATATTGAAACAAGGAAAATATATTTCTCCTAAAAGAAAACCAGAGGTTAATTTGGCTTGTGAATATTGAAACAACAATCCTTGAAAGAAAAATTATAAAATAGAATCCATTATCACATTTGAAAAGTGACATACAAAACAGCAACTTAGTATAGTGCTGAATAGTTTGGTGTCTGGAGCTGGACTGGTTTGGAATCCTAGTACCATCACCTCCTAACTCCGTGACCTTAGCGAAGTAATTGAACTTCTTCCTTTTCTCCCCAGTAAAATGGAACCAGTAAATAAGAGAACTTAGCGCATTGGGTTCTTGTGAAGGCCCAGTGAGTAAAGCAATAAATGTTGAATATGATAACTACACAATTCATTAAAAAGTATTGTGTCATTCCAGCTGGTGTGGCTTAGTGGTTGAGCATCTACCTATGAAACAGTAGGTCATGGTTTGATTCCTGGTCAGGGCACATACCCAGGTTTTGCGGGCTCAGTTCCCAGTGTGGGGCATGCAGGAGGCAGCTGATCAATGATTCTCTCTCATCATTGATGTTTCTATCTCTCTATCCTTCTTGCCTCTCTGAAATCTATAAAAAAATATATTTTTTGAAGTTGTGTCAAAATTTGTCATTCCTCTGTTGTTGACCATTTGCATTTGTTATTATAAAAGAGTGCAATAAATATCTTTATATGACTTAATTTCTGCCAATAGATAACATAATATGAATGCCTAAAATAGTTAAGAACTTCATGTTGTTTATACATCCTTACCAGGGACAGGAATTGCCGTACCCCCATATTTGTTTTGAGGATCTATGTTGACATTAGCTTATACAGTTTGACTCCCACATCTTAATGATATTTATGGAGGGAAATAGGAAGTAAGAGACGTTTATTTTTCTCTTTTATAATATAAAGCCTTTTAGTTTTATTTCCTAAACTTTTTACTTGATCATCCCAGAGTACTCTTCACTTAGATATTAAATGGTTTTTCTTTGTATTTTCTTAATTTATTTTTAAATTGATTTTAGAGAGAGAAGAAGGGAGAGAGAGAAACATCAGTTTGAGAGAGAAATATTGATTAGCTGCCTCCAGTCCACACCCTGGCCAAGAATAATACTGAGGACCTTGGGTGCACAGGATAACACTCAGCCAATTGACCCACACCAGCCAGGGCTTAGATGATTTTTCTCATAAATATCTGGACACATTAATCAGGAAGTGTACAATTTTTTAATATGTTTTGTTGATTTTTATTTTTATTTTTTATAGAGAGGAAGGGACAGGGAGAAAGAGAGACATCATGTGAGAGAGAAACAATAATTGGTTGCCTCCCATACCCACCCTACTGGTGACTGAATCTGCAACCTAGGTATTTGCCCTGACTAGGGATTCGAACCTGCAAACTTTTGGTGTATGGGTGATGCTCCAACCAACTGAGCCACATAGCAAGGACAGGAAGTGTACAAATTCTTGATTACAGCTTTATTTCCTCTTACTTTGATAGCATCATACAAATTAAGAAGAGATCACCAGGGCGAGGTCTTTCCTCTTTACTATGCTGTTTGTTTCTGGGGAAGTGGAAGTTTGGAGATATTCTATCATCTCTAACTCTTTTTATAGTTTGTGTACTAGTCAGAATTACTCCCCTGGAATTGTCAATGTGTCTGTCACCTGGAATTATTATTGGGAAATTCCTCTGCTTTGTTTTCCCTCTTGATTCCTACAGCTTAGTTAGCTGTACTATCAATGCCAAATCTGTGTTCAGCTTCTAATCTATACCTGGGAGACTTCCTTAACAGCTTTTTTCAAAATATAATTTTATCTTTTTTATTTCCCATGTATCATATTTAGAGATTGAGAATCTAATAACCTCCTTTGATATTGAAGCCCTCATACCAGAGGTTTTATGTCTTAGGATATTGTCATTAATTTCCCAATCAACTGTCACCCAAGGGTATAAAAAACCATATAAAGTCATATAAAACCTATCCTTCTAAATATTCCTTTCCTCTTTACAAGCAAAATTCTGACTTGTTAATAGAAATGTGATGTCTTTACTATCTTTTACTGTTTATTTTAAAAGATACGTCAGGAATGTACTGTTGTGAAAAGCCATCTGGAAGATGGAATCGCAGTCAGACCGAGCTGCTTCCAGTCCCAGATCAGCTCCCGTCCCTGATCAACCCTTTGCTGGTCTTGTGACCCTGGACAAGACCAGTCTGAGAACTTTAATTTCCACCTTTTAGAATGGGCATAATTGAGTTCTCCCTCCCGGGAGGGCATCCACACCTTTCTTCCCTCTCAGGCATGCAGCTCTTAAACTCTAAGGGCCCCCACGAGACTTGCAACCAGGGTAGCAAGGGGCTGAGACAGCTCTTCCCAGGCTAGCCCCCTGAACCTGTCTCTAAGGCCCCCTTTTCTGACTGTTCAGTGGACCAAAAGCAGCCCCACCTAGGCTCTTTCCTGTTGCTTCTTCTAAGCCAGTGATGGCGAACCTTTTGAGCTCGGCGTGTCAGCATTTTGAAAAACCCTAACTTAACTCTGGTGCCGTGTCACATATAGAAATTTTTTGATATTTGCAACCATAGTAAAACAAAGACTGATATTTATTTTATATATTTAAATGCCATTTAACAAAGAAAAATCAACCCAAAAAAATGAGTTCACGTGTCACCTCTGACACGCGTGTCATAGGTTCGCCATCACTGTAACTAAGCCCTTTATTGTTTCACTATCCATAGCTTTAATAAACATATGTTCAAAATAAAAATAAAATGGGAGTAATTGCAGGGCTATGAGGATTAGAGTTGATGCACTTGGCACATAGAATGGAAAGCAGCAAACACAGCTCTGATTATTATCATTACTTTTCACTTTGGCCAGGTTGACCAGGCCAGTATGTGAAATTTATAAATATTTTGCTTAAAGAACCAGAGGTCACCCTGGCTAGTGTTTCCAAGTGGTTAGGACACCAGCCCAGGCACTGAATGGTCATGAGTTTGATTCCCCATCAAGGGCATCTACCTGGGTTTCAGGTTCCATCTCTGGCCCTGATCAGGGCATGTGCAGGAAGCAACCAACCAATGTGTCTCTCTCACACAGATGTTTCTTTCTCTCTCTTCCTCTCCTTCCCTCCCTTCTACTCTCTAAAAATCAATGGAAAAAATTGTCCTTGGATGAGGAATAACAACAAAAAAGAACTGGAGGTTCATTTCTAGAATGTTATTAATTGTAAATCTGAACTTTTAAAATTTGAGTGTCATACCAAATTATATCAATTGAAAGTATATTTATCTCGGTTTCAATTCATGTAGTCTTATACTTACAGAAATATTAAAATGAAAACCTCAGCCATTCACTTGTTTAGTCAGGACTATTATTCTTCGCAATTTTTTAAGTAAAATCTTTATTAGATATAATTCGTATATCATACAGTTCTCCCATTTAAAGCATAAAATTCAATGGGTTTTTTGTATATTCAGAGTCGTGCAAATGAAGCAGGAATTTTGGGGGAACATAGGCAGGCTTAGGGATTTTTTAGAATTGGGGTCTATGGAAAAGCGAGGGGCTGCAGACTGGGAGAAGTTATATTTCCATAACACATGGAAGCCAGGTGCAGTTATATTTCCTTAAGGAAGCAGCAACAGTTATATTTATGTAAGACAAGGGAACTGGAAGTAGCCAAGAAAGGTCTATATTTACAAAATAAAGAGAAGGAAGCCCTTCATTCAGAAGGAGAAGAAGAAAGCCCAAAGGGAATAGGAAAACAATAAGGAAGTGGGGGGGGGGGCTCACATGCATGTGAGGTTCAACCTTGAAGCCCAGGAGTTACTATAGTAACCAGTCTAAGGGCATAGTGACCCATCAGAGGGGATATCAAGGCACCAGGATCTGCAGCCTATATAAGTCTTAGGGAAAGGGAACCCAGTGGGGCCTTTTCCCCCTCCCTATTTGGGAGTTCATTCTGTGGGACTCTTCCCTCTCCCCACGTGGGAGTCTGTACTTGTTCTTCAATAAATCTCCACCTTTGCTATACCACTTTATGTCCGTGGATTCATTCTTCGATTCCGACGGACAAAGAATCCGGGTTCCAGTCCAAAAATTCGGTATGACAAACCATTGCCACAATCAATTTCAGAACATTCTTATCACCCCAAGAAGAAACCCTGAACCTTTTACCTTCACCCCTCAACCACCTCCAGCCCCAGGCAATCACAAGTCTACTTTCTCTCTTTCTATAGATTTGCATATTCTGGACATTCTACATAAAATGAGATCATTCAATATGTGGTCTCTTTGTGACTGCCTTCTTTTACTTACATAATATTGTCAAAGTTCATCCATTTATAGCATGTATCAGTACTTCATTCTTTTTTATTGCTGAATAACATTCCATTGTATGACTATACCACATTTTGTCATCCATTAATCAGTTGATGATTTGGGGGTTGTTTATACTTTTGGGCTGTTACGAACATTTGTGTACAGTTTTTGTGTGGATATATGTTTTTATTTCTCTTGGGTATACACCTAGGAGAAGAATTTCTAGGTTATATGGTGGCTTTTTATATTTAACCTTTTGAGGAACTGTTTTTTGAAGTGGCTGCCTCTTTTAAATGGACAATCATATATTTTACATGCCCACCAGCAGTGTATGAGGGTTCCATTTTCTCTACTTCCCTTTCCACACTTGTTGTTTTCTGCCTTTTTTATTATGGCCTTACTAGTAGGTGTCAAATGGTATTTCATTGTGGATTTTAGCAGCTTCTTAAAGTTGAATATATAAAAATCATATCCCTTATGCTTTGGTAATAGCTGGTCAATGGTGAGAGTGTTTGAGAAGTTAAGCCTCCTATTGCAGAATCTTCTACTTATTGAATGCCTAGTGAACAGAGCTTTCATAGACTTTTCCCCTATTTCCACAATCTCTATTTCATTGTCCCCTGATTTTTCAGTTTTCTGTTCCAGCAGTTCACTTGGGCTTATCGTGTGGTTGTCAGCAACCCATCTCTACAGATATTATAACACAGTGGGAAGATCCATAACACCTTTTCTTTTTGTCTTTCCTTTGCCCTTCCTTCTCTTGGAGAGAGATTTTCCTAACAGATTTTTAGAGTTTGTTTCAAAAATAAATCTCCTTCTGGACATTTATGTACTAAGTTCTCAGGGTAGATTATTTCCCATTCATATTTTTTCACCTGCCATTTCTTTGAGTATCTTGTTCCCTTTATTATCTCTATTTCTTCTCTTGAAATGCTAATTTTATGAAGGATGTGGGCCTCCTGTGTCTGTTCTCCCCTACTCTTTTAATTTTTATATTTTCCATCTCTTTGTGTCCTCTAAAATTCTGTCAACTTATCTTTCACATTACAAATTCAATTTTCATATGTGTTTATATCTGCTTAATCTTTTATATGGACAATCATATATTTAATTTCCAAGAACTGTTTCTGTTCTCAAGTTTCTCCTTTTTCATAGGAGACTCTTCTTTTATGGGTATAACATGCTTTTTCATCTGTGAGGATACCAATTAGAATAAAATATTCTTTTCTATTTACTAAATTCTCTTTTTCTTTGATCCAGAATTGATCATACATTTTGGTCTTTCTCTTTTACACTATCATTTTTCTTAAATCTTTGTTTATCATTGGTTGTAGGTACATGTTTATGATTAAAAGACTGATATAAGTTGTGGTTTTTTTCCTCCAAAAAATGCTTTTCTCTGAATGACATAACTAACTGTGTCAGTGGGTATATTAATGGGACATACCAACAGGTGGGCTTTCCTGTAAGGGAGGAGAAGGCAAGCTCACACTCACAAAATTGCCAAAATAAGAAAGTTGTCATTCTAGGGGTTAGATGTACCTGGAAAGGGAGTGTTTTGCTGTACCTGTCATTCCTCTCTGTCTCCCAACAATTTCTGGGTCTGAAGTTACCTTAAATTTTAAACTACCCTAAACTCAACTCTTTGTCCCCTGAAGACCAAAGTCCCACGCTGGGAGTTTTCTCAACTTTATATTGATAGTAATGTTCTGCCTTTAGCTCATAAAGGAAGCCTTGACTGGTTCTGAGGTGTAATTAGTTGTGGAGTGGGCTGGGCAGTGCTGAGTAGCTGAACCTGGTCATCTGAATGCAGCTTTTTAATTGCCTGCCTTCCATGGTTGCCCAAAGGCACACTTTTTATTTTTTAACTAACAAGGAGCTTTCTGGGGAGTGTATATGTTTAACTTCTAATATCTTGGACCCTGATTTCTAATTTTCAGGATGTCTGATCTATTGATGACTTTCATTCTTGAGTTTATTATTTTTTGCGAAGGTGGTGGTGGTGGTGTTTTTATTTTTATTTTTAATGTTGTTATGGTGCCATGCAGATTTTTATTGTCATTTCACTTTTAGAGGAAGGCAGATTTGATGTAACTTCTTATTGGACCATCTTGAATGAGTCTGTGATTTTTCACTTGCCTCAAACTTAATATGTCCTCATCATAATATATTCCTACCCATTCTTTGATCCTGCTTCCTCATCTTGCTTTGTACCTGACCCCAGTTAATGATAACCTGTATCACCATGTACCATATCATTATTCCTGCTTCCTCCCTCAACACATATTGTCCATGCCTAATCTTGTCTATTTCCATTCAACCCTCTCCATTTCCTGTTACTCTTTTTTGGGGGGCCAGGCTTTTTGTCCTGGTGTATATTGTTGTTAGTGCTCTCTGCTTTCATTCGGCATCCCTCCACCCCAGTCTTTCCCACAGGTTACCCTTTCTCCATTATCTACAGAATAGTACAGATGCTAAGGTCTCATATAACATTCATGAACTGCCCCAAGTAATCCTGAGTTAACTTTGTAATAAATCAATATATTTTCCTTATACCCTGAGTTCTACCTACACCTGAGTTATTTAACACTTTTCCTCAATTTCATGCACCTTCACTCTTTTGTATAGTATATGGTTCTCCTAAACTTAGATGCCCTTCATCCCATATCTACTTCTCAAATTTGTCAACCTAAAAATATGCTCAAATCAAATGTTCTGTATTCTGGGAAGCCCTTGAAGATTTCTTAGTTTATTGTTTATTGAATGTAGATTTTGTTGTATTGCAACTGTATTCTTCAACCTCATATCCCCCAAGACAATCAACATTAT
Source organism: Myotis lucifugus (assembly GCF_000147115.1). Taxonomy (NCBI): domain Eukaryota; kingdom Metazoa; phylum Chordata; class Mammalia; order Chiroptera; family Vespertilionidae; genus Myotis; species Myotis lucifugus. The sequence continues at coordinate 19,624,113 of NW_005871049.1, read as the reverse complement.
CTTTTCCCTTTTTTCTCTGGGCCAGAGCTGGGTAAGATCAAAGAGATCCAAGCCTGAGCAAACTCTGAGGGTGACCAATATTGGTGTCACTCACCTGTATCTGCAGGTGTTTCATCTATAGCTGGGTGGAAAGAAAGCACACAACACCTTACTTTGGTTTCTGATAAAGTAGAATAGGTCCTATATTTCATCTCTCTGTATTGCTGAAAGTATCCCCTGACCAAAGGTTGCTCAGACATGTTTTTTAATTGCCTGTGGTACATCTCTTAATCCTTGAATGATATAAACAGATATATTTCTACATGTGTTCATGAGTCTGGGTGTGGTGTAGTATGAAAATCTTAGATAATAATGACAGGCAGACCCAAGATAGTGGAAAGTCTGGTTTACATAAATAACACATAAGCTACCCCAGAGCCAATTTCTGGTATGTAGCAAATGTATTTTATAGTTCTTCCTTTTCATCACCCAGTGTTTGTGTATTTTAACTATCATCAATAAGAGTGAACTTTGTATTGCAATAAAAGATGGATCATTATATTTGAAAAGAAAATCTGCAACACCCATATTGGTGTCCTATCCTAATATATAAAAACCCAGGGTCCATAATGTCCAAAACGACCGAAGGCTTCACCAACCAGAAGTCAATCCTGCAGTTAGTGCTGGGTTGCCGTGGCGACCCAGCACTGACTGCCACTGCTGCGGGCACGGCGACCCAGCACTGACTGCCGAGGGGGCTGTGGATCGGGCCCGGAGAGAGAAGCAGGGTCTGATCCATAGCCTCCATGGCAGCTGTTGATCAGACCTTGCCTCTCTCTTTCTCTCTGGGCCTCCGCGGGGGCTGCTGATCAGCCCCGCCTCTCTGATCAGGCCCAGAGATAGGCCCGGAGATGCTGACTGGTATAGAAACCGAACCAAATCTAGGTGAAGTCTAGGTGAAGTGAGAGGAGCCAGTGGCTGCCTAGGAGGCAGAGCTTTTGACACTGACTGGCATAGAAACTGACCAATCAGAACCTAATCTGGGTGAACTGCGAAGGCAGAACCTAAGGTGGGGGCTGAGAAGGGGTTTTAAGGGCAACAGCTGTTTGGTGTAAGGTGTAAGAAAGTGGTTCAATTTTTTAATGACCGGTTTGGCAGTATAGTGAATATGACTGGCTATCAATCTAGATATAGGGATTATGTATTTTTGTCTGCCAAGAGCATCTCCTCCCGCTGAAAAAGGCTTTTCCTCCCCATTTAAGCAAGCCTATCCTATATAATCTATCTATACTAATAAAAGGGTAATATGCTAATTAGATGGGGTCAACTGGCCATCTTCCAGACATCTGACTTCCTTCCGGACAAAGCCATGGTGGTGGGGGCAAGGCAGAGGCAGTTAGGGGTGATCAGGCCGGCAGGGGAGGGCAGTTGGGGGAAACCAGGCTGGCAGGGGGAGGGCAGTTGGGGGCAAGATCAGGCCAGCAGGGGAGGGTAGTTGGGGGCGAGATCAGACCGGCAGGGGAGGGCAGTTAAGAGCGATCTGGCAGGCAGAGGCAGTTAGGGGCAAGATCAGTCCGGCAGGGGAGGGTAGTTAGGGGTGATTAGGCAGGCAGGCAGAGGCAGGTAGGGGCGATCAGGCAGGCAGGTGAGCGGTTAGGAGCCAGCAGTCCCAGATTGCGAGAGGGATGTCTGGCTGCTGGTTTAGGCCCGATCCCTGTGAGATTGGGCCTAAACCAGCAGTCAGACATCCCCCATGGGGTCCCCGATTGGAGAGGGTGCAGGCTGGGCTGAGGGAACCGCCCCCCCCCCCCCCACAAATTTCATGCACCAGGCCACTAGTCTATTTATATAAAAGCCTAAGCGACCAAACGACTGGTTGACTGGTCACTATGACGCGCACTGACCGCCAGGGGGCAGAGGCTTAATGCAGGAGCTGCCCCCTGGTGGTCAGTGCACTCCCACAGCCAACCTCCTACGGTCCCTCCACGCGGCTGGCCAGCCCCGATGGCCCCAATAGCTGGCCAGGCCAAGGGACCCCACCCATGCATGAAATTGTGCACCAGGCCTCTAGTAAAAATATAATAATTCTTTCAGTTCACTTTATATTATTTTTTTTAAAAATTCACTCTGGCTCTGGCCAGTGTGGCTCAATTGTTTGGAGCATCGTCCCATACACCAAAAGGTCATGGGTTCAATTCCCAGTCAGGGTACATACCCAGTTGCAGGTTTAATCCCTAGTCTGGTGAGTGTACAGGAGGCAACCAATCAATGTTTCTCCTTACATCAATGTTTCTTTCTCTCTCATCAATAAAATAACCAAATAATCCAATTAAAAATGGGCAGAAGACCTGAATATATATTTCTCCAAAGAGGACATACAGATGTCCAACAGACATATAAAAAATATGCTCAACATCACTGATCATCAGAGAAATGCAAATTAAAACCACAATGAGATAATACCTCATACCTGTCAGAATGGCTATCATCAATAAATCAATAAACAAGTGTTGGTGAGGCTGTGAAGAAAAGGAAACCCTCATGTACTATTGGTGGGAATGCAAATTTTTGCAGCCACTATGGAAAACAGTATGGAGGTTCCTCAAAAAATTAAAAATGGAACTACCTTATGACCTAGCAATTCCACTTTCAGGAATATATCTGAAGAAATCCAAAACACTAATTTGAAAAGATATATGTACCCCTGTGTTCATTGTAACATTATTCACAATATTCAAGCTATGAAAGCAGCCTAAGTGCCATCAATAGATAAAGTGTGATACATATATATGGTGGAGTATTACTCAGCTATGAAATCTTACCATTTGCAACAGCATGGATGGACCTAGAGGATATTATGCTAAGTGGGATAAGTCAGACAAAGACAAATACCATATAATTTCACTTATATGTGGAATCTAAAGAACAAAATGAACAAACAAAACAAACAGAGACTCCTAGATATAGTGAACAAACTGAGGGTTACCAGATAGGGGAGTGAGGTTGGTGAAAAGGGTATAAGAAGTAAGGAGTTACAAAATAATCACGGGGATATAAAGCACAGTATAGGAAATATGGTCAATAATACTGTAATAATTATGTATGGTGCCAGGTGGGTACTAGAAGTATCAGGGGGATCACTTCATAAATTATATAATTGTCTAACCACTATGCTGTACACCTGAAAATTTTTTTTAAATTTTATTCTGAGGGTACAGAAATTAATAACAAACAATATTGCAATAAAATTTAAACTTGCCTCACAATCTGTTAATTTTATATGAATTGGTTCTATCATCATATACCTGTATTCACACTCTGTCAAGCTTAGAAATTTAATGTTAGCAGCCTAAGATTATTGATAGTACTAGGTAGTGAATTGGAGCTGTTCTCCCAGCTCAGCTATTTTGTCATAAGACACCCAAGTCAAAATCATCTATATTCTTAGGAATTTATAAGAGGGTGTTTAATATGCTTTTGTGGAGCTAAAGAAAACCACAGAGACATTCGGAAAGAATGTGAGGCCCTGGATTCATTCTCTAAACAACATACCATCTAATACTGAAATATAAGTGTGTCTTGTGATGAGCAGAATTCCTATACACTTACCCTGTAGTTCATCAAACGAGAGAGACCTCCAGACTTCTGATGTAGTGGAAAAAACAGGGACTTTGGGATTCCTCACATCCAGGATTGAAAATACATGCTCCCTTTTTATTTAACTGACTTCTCTGAGGCTTTGCTTTCTTATAATAAAATGGAAAAGACTTGCATCATGGGACTTCTGTGAAGATTAAATGGGAATGTATGAAGAATGCCTCTAATGTAGTAAACACTCATGAATAATAGCTGTCATGATTGTTATGCTGATAGCCAAGTCTTGAATTCATCTCGGCTGTTTTCTGTGACCTGGGAACCACATAAGTGACTCCCTTGTGTAACTTCCTCTACTTCTTTGTGATAACTGTCTCTCCATCCCCCAAACCGTACATTTTTTATTACATGAATATAAAGTTTTTACTAATTCTTCAACTCTGAAGTAGGACTTCAAAATGCTTTCTCTATGAATTAATAACTGCTCCCCATCCTGCCACCCCAAAAGAAACAAACAATACAAGGGCTTTTTAGCTCAGCTGATTTCTAATTTGCAGAGGTGTTGGAGAGGATCCACACCGGTAGATTACTCAGTGATAGATACTTACATTATACCTGCTGTGTGTAAGGTACTCTGCCAGGCATTACAAGATATATAAAGGCCCTGTCTTGAAAAACCTGTAATAGTCAAAGCAACAAGACATACATAAAAAGAATTACAATGTGAGGCAAAATGTGATGTGTGCCAACAGGTACTAGGCACTGTGTGTGTGAGGCATGGGGAGGGGGGGAGTGACCATTATTGCTCCCTGTGAAAAATCAAGTAAGGCTTCAATGCAGAAATGGCAATGTCTCTCATGTCTCTTCTCACTCAAAGATCCTGTGTATCTTTATAACTATGAAAAATCAGAACGGAGCACTTACTTTATAGAGATTCTACACAGTTGAAAAGTAGAATGAGACAGTTGGCATTCTCCTTGTGTTCAGTAGTGAGTGTGTTTTTAAAAAATATATGTTTTTTATTGATTTCAGAGAGGAAGGAAGAGGGAGAAAGAGAGAGAGAGAAACATCAATGATGAGAGAGAATCATTGATTGGTTGCCTTCTGCACGCCCCCTACTGGGGATCGAGCCTGCAACCCGGGCATGTGCCCTTGACTGGAATCGAACTGGGGATCCTTCGGTTTGTAGTCCAGCCCTCTACCCACTGAGCCAAACCAGCTAAGACTTCAGTAGTGTTTTTAAGGTAGTTGTGTGGATGGAAGTTTGTAAATAAAGTGAAGAGGAAGAAGATGGGCGGACTTGAATTTGCCAGAAGCACTGTGTTGTTGTCCAGAGAATATATTCTCTATCCCTAGGTAAGGTGATGCAGCAAGGGCTGGAGGTGGCTTTACCTTTTCTTAATTAAAAGAAAAAATTTTTTTTATCACTCTAGATTAGAGATCAAGACTGTCCCACTGTGGATAAAAATCTCAGTTTGGAGACTCAGATTAGAAAAATCCTCATCCATATAAAAATGGTTTGCAGAGTCTTACATCAGATTGACATGCCTGGTATTAGAATAATGTGGCTTTCCCTTTGTTTCCTGCTTCTCCTCAGATGACGGAGTCTTTTGGTTACAGTGGTTTCTGATATTTGCTCATTTTGCAGAGCCAGATGTACAAAGTAAAACTTTATTATGATATCTGTGAATTAATCAGAAATAAAGAGGAGACAATAAGAATGGGCATTTTGCTCTTTAAGGAAAAAAAAATTTCTTTACCCTAACAGCTGAAAACGCAACCAGTGGTTAAATGTTATCTATCCTTTGGCACCAGAAATAACTATTTAAATCTTTGTTTTCTGGATTCTTATGAAAGAAATTTATACCATCCTAAAATATGGAGGGTGATTTCAGTATTTTCATTCATTCATCCTACTCTGAAAAGTCATTTTATTTAGACTTCTTGAGTCTCAAAAAATGACTCCAAGGGCTTAGTATGCACAGGATGAATAGGGATGGGGAAAGAATTCAAGGAATGGGCTTCAAGGAGTGGGAGAGACCCACGCCTTGGCACAGTTTTTCATCCTGAAGGAACTGCCTCTGTCTGCCTTTTAGTTCTCTTTCTCCCTTCCGCTGCTTATTTTTAGTGCTTATTTATCACTTTTGTCAGAAGCTGCATTGGGAAAAGTTTTCATTGTAACTTTTGGTATAAAAGGGCTGGAAAGGGAAAGAGGCTGGAGCCATTGGATAAGGGTAGTTTTGGAAGTTATTTATGAGTACATTCCTGTCTTGACCAGTGATAAACAAGAAAAAAAATCTTACAGAATTAAAAACTCCATATTGGACAAAGGACAATTAATCTTTTAGATAATTCTACTCACAGTATTATGAACTCTACATATATTCTGTATCACTGATATTATCATAATAATAGAAAACATTTGTTGAATACTTAATCATAGTAAGCAACCTTACTACCCTTTAGGTGCATTTCTTCTCTTAATCCTCATCTTCATTCAACTTGAGATGGGTATTATTATCCCTTTTTACAGATATAAATACTGGGGCTTACAGAGGTTAAATGTCTTGCTAAGGTCATTCAGGTAATAAATAGTGAAGCAAGAACTCAAAAGAAGCCTGTCTGACTTAGAGTTCTTGCTCTTAACATCCACCTAAGTTGTCATACTGAAATATTTATGAATTTCCCATTATGGGTCTGACCCAGTAGTAGATACCTGGAGACACTAAGTGCTTGCCTTCTTTGTGAAACCTTGTAATTCTAAAATATACAAATTAACTCAAACAACCCAAATTCAAAGATAAGTAATAGGATTAAAGAAAGGACACGTTTAATATAATCTTAAAAGATCAGGGTTTGACCTGATTGGATTGGAAGGGAGATTCTTTTGACCTTAATTCCTACTTCTGATTGTGTTTGGATCTTGTGCCTGGCCCTGCACCAGTAGGACTTCAGTTCATTAGAGAAGTGTCACCAATGCAACAGGCATGGTGCGGGAGATGGAGATGACAAAAACCAAGCTCTGTATAAAGAAGCTTGGTTTCCCAGGGGAGTGGATGGAGGTAACGCAATATAACATTGTTCATGCTGAGGTACCAGATGTCAAGTCTGATATTGTAAGACATGGTTCATCCTACAAAGCTAAATTTTGTTAATTACAAAATTTCTCAGAACCTTTAAGATACTAATATGCTTTGTGACCATCCGAGAGGTTATTATAATTTGGGAAACACTGAAAGCAATCCCTGTTATTGGGTCACTCTTCTCAATGTAAGAAACGCCCAAAGCTATAAGAATTTTTATGAATTTATATGAGCCAAACTGATGACAATTGCCAGGAAGCAAAATCTCAACAGATTGAGAGAATGCTCCAGCCCTAGCCAGTTTGGCTCAATGGATAGAGCAATGGATAGAGCATTGGCCCTCGGACTGAAGGGTCCCGGGTTCAATTCCAGTAAAGGGCATGTACCTTGGTTGCGGGCTTGATCCCTAGTAGGGAGCATACAGGAGGCAGCTAATTGATGATTCTCTCTCATCAATGTTTCTCTCTATCTCTCTCTCTCTTCCTCTAAAAAAAATCAATAAAAATATTTTTTAAAAATCTTATGGGGGAGAGAGAGAGAGTGTGTGTGTGTGTTCCAGAGAAGGTAGTTTTGCACCTTAATTTATACATGAGAATCAAAGGAGGAGGCATAAAGAGGTTTATATAAGTCATTTATGATATATTAGGGAGGTGGAAGAAAGAAAAGTGGGGAAATCTCTGGGATTGGATAAGAAGTAAAATGAAGAGAAAAATATTTCTGCCTTGGCTGGCTGCTCGGTGATTAGAGTGTTGGCCCAAGCATGGAAGGGTCTCGGGTTCGATCCCAGGTCGGGTATATGTCTCTCTCACATCCATGTTTCTCTCTCTCCCCTCCCTTCCCTTCCAATCTCTCTAAAAATCAATGGAAAAAGGAACAAAACAAAAAAGGAGACAAATACTTCTTTTATATTGGTGGGTATAGGATAGTTAACAATGAACATTTACAGCACAAAAAGATGGTATTCGGGAACAAGATAACAATGAGAGGTTCTGTGTGGTCTGGCTCTGGTGGGAGACTGTCCCTGAGGGGTCTGGAAACAGGGATTATGCAAGTATTCCAAAAGTATGTTATCTTAGATGCAAAAAAGACAATAGACAGGTTCAGGTAAGGTAAAGATTGACCTTTGTCAAGAAATATTATGGCCTAGGACTTGACTACCCACCATGATTTCTTTAGTTAAGAAGTTTTATGTTCAGACCGTCCAATGTGATTGCTTTCAGTCTGCTAGTAAGTTTGTAAGGCCACCAGGCAGGCCTCCCCTGAGCTTGTCAGGTTTAGTATATGGCCTCCTTTTCATCCACACTTTCTTAGGTTACCTTTCTTACAGCATACCTTATTCCAGGTAAAATGTATGACTCCTTTAGAAAAAGCTGTGGGAATGGCCTATATTTTGAACATAGACCTAATATTTTTAATTTGGCAGGAATAAGATTTATATTTAACTAAAAGATCTTTTTATCCTTCCTTAAATCATAAGTTTCATGTGATGAAAAAGTAAGATTTTGTAACAAAAAGAGGTATGAAAGTAATTACTAAGAGAATCATTAGGTAGCTTGAGGTAAGGAGGGTTGATGGTGACCTGTCCTAATCCTGCTTCTGCTCCCCTCACTGCCTTGCTTCCCACAACTTGAGTGGCCTGATGAAATGTCCATCTTCCTAAGCCTCTACCAAATTCATCTTGGGGTAAAAAGGGGCAATACAGATGGTGGCTCGGATTTTTCATTTCTGAAACTACTAACATAAAAAAACCCAAGTCATAAAAAGCCTGATTCAATAGTTAGTTGAACTCAGCAATCAAAACGATTCAGTTGAACCATTTGAAAGAATTATTAAAAAGAACTAGCAGCCCATTATTAAATAGCTGATTCTTCTTTCAATTCAAATGTGCTGATTTTTTCCCTCCAAAGTGTGGTGTGATTTGATGAGAGCTACTTTGAGATAAAAGACTAGACCAAATGTGGATCGTTTTACAACAAAGGTGACTCTTAAATTACTACTGTGTTTATAAAAAGTAAATTATGTATGGGAATTCTTAGGAAGACATATTGTTCAGCAATATCAGATATATCAATGAACCTACTACAGCCCAAAGGATGCAGGGCAGTAAAGGGATTGGAAGGGCATTGGAATAACCATTATCAACAAACATTTACAGAGGGCTGATTGTGAGTAGAGTCTAAGACAGGTTATTCCTCAGACACACTGATTAGATATAAGTGGACAGACACATGCCTAAAATCTTGAATAATAATACACACTATTGTGTGCTGTCAAGTGAGTGGTAAAATAGTGTGAGATTTCAGATAGGATGTGGTAGGCAGAATAAAGCTTCCCCCTCAAAGATGCCTGAGTCCTAATCCCTAGAATCTGTGACTGTGTTATATTGCATGGAAAGGAGGAACTAAGGTTGCTAATCAACTGACCTTGACATAAACATTATTTTGGATTATCCTGGGGACCCAATGTAATCATAAGTGTCCTTTAAGTAGAAGAGGAGGCCCTAGCTGGTTTGATTCAATGGATAGAGCGTCAGCCTGTGGACTGAAGGCTCCCAGGTATGATTCCAGTCAAGGGCACATGCCCAGGTTGTGGGCTTGATCCCCACCCAGTAGGGGGTACGCAGGAGGCAGCCGATCAATATTCTCTCTAATCATTGATGTTTCTATCTCTCTCTTCCCCCTTCGTTTCTCTGAAATCAATAAAAATATATTTTAAAAAATAAAGTAGAAGAGGAGGTCAGCCAGATTTAAAGATGTTCCATTGTTGGAAGAAGGAGCCACAGGCAAGGAATGCAGGTGACCTTGAGAAGTTGGAAAAGGCAGGAAACATATTCTCTCCTAGAGACTCCAGAAGGAATGTTACTCTGTAGACACCTTGATTTTAGCCCAGTTGAGACCTGTTTTGACTCTGGCCTCTAGAATTGCAAGATAATAAATTTTTGTTGTTTTAAGCCATAGTTTGTGGTAAGTTGTTACAGCAGCAATAGGTAATTAGTATAAGGATGCTGAAGAGAAAGAGGAGTCAGGGACAGTTTCAGGAAGAAGGTGGTTTTTGAACTAGACATTAATGATAGTAAGAGTAATAGTAACAATTAAAATAAAAAATTTATTTTCCGGCTAAGCTCATTATATCCTTTAATCCATTTATCCTCACAAAAACTCTATAAAGATAATATTCTTCCCCATTTTGCAGATGAGAAAACTGTGGTTAAAAGAGATTAAGTAAATTGTATAATCATTACAGTGTAGTACTAGTCACAACAACTAGTTAATAGCTAGCCTTTTAATGACATAATGGAAGCTGACATTTTTGAGCACTCACTGTGCACAGGCAAGTTGCTAAGGATGTCCCTGTCAGTATCTCATGTAATCCTCTCAGAATCTCTGGCATGTAGTGATTTGTAAGTTTTCTGAGGCATGGGTTTATCTGGCTGAATTGGAGGGAATGGGTCTGGAACCAGAAAATCCAGTCAAGACACAACAGCCCAGACCAGTGCTGATCAGAACCTAAAGTGCAGGTAAAGATAGTGGGTATGAGGAGGAGAAAATGGGTTCCACAAACTGTTTCTTTATTGAAACATAACTCCTGTATTGAATAAACTTTGCTTCTATCTCTAATATCTCCTCCCTGTGTGATGAGGGTGCTGCATTTTAATGAGTTTAGGCACTTTATAATTGGAATTAATGAAAGGTATCAGTATTGACAGTGCTATAGACCAAGCTTTCCACTTACCCTCAAGTGTGGGCAGAGGGCATGTACACTTCTCTATATTATGCCTCATTTCTCTCCTGTGGTGGTAACTCACAGAAATTATCTTTAATTTCTTGGTGTTTTAAATCAAAAGAGATAACAACAATAAATATATTTATTGAAAACCTGCCATATAAAAGAGCAATATACTAGTCACTGTGAGAGTCTCAAAAGTGACTGAAAATCAGTTTGGAAACCCATCTGAGCAAGGATGATGAAATGGAATTAGAAAGGGGAGGTGATTAGGTATTGCTTGGTGTCGGTAATATTATAGAGTGACCATTAGCTTCTTTTCAAGTAGACATAGGTTTGCAATTTTCTCTGCCTAAATATAAGAACCATTTAAATATTTTAGAAAAGCTTCTGAAATTTTGGCCTCAGTTAAAATTCCATCTACGTTCTATTTGAGTAGATCCAGTTTTGTTATCTTTTAAAGAGTCATCAAAATAAGAGTCTAGAAACCTGGATATCTTTTGTCTTGTAATGGACGGATTCATTGGTTTATTTATTCTGCTTATTATAAGTAAAGAGGTAATGATATTATAGCTGCAAAGAATTCCTTTTCAGATTATGTGGATCCTTTAGCTAATACTGAATGGTGTAAAACATTACTGTAGGATTGATCTGTTTTTAAAAAATATACTGTATTTACAGACAGTCCTCGGGTTACGTCGGACTCGACCTACGTCGTTTCATGGTTACGTTGCCATCTCCCATTTATTTATTAAAAAAAAAAGTTCCGTCATTTCGACGTATGTACATATGTGCTTTATGTTTTTTTATTATTTATTTACCATAAGTAAAGGTCAGGAGTTGTTATCTTTCTTTTAAATTTTTTTTACTGTTTCACTTCATTACTGCTGTGTATGTGCTCCATGTGAGTGATGTAGGTGCTTATGTAGGTGGGTTGCGACTTACAGCGAAAATCACGTTACATCACACCGTAGGAACGGATCTCCGATGTAACCCGAGACCTACTGTACACCCAAGCTGGAATTTGAGAGTAATGCTTGAGAATGTGATGCAGAATCCCCTCATAGATAATTCTCATTCTAAAGAGAGCTTTCAGTACTCCAATTTGTACATGACAGATTCCTTTATACCACTTTGTACTCTATTGCAAGTGTGTCTGGGTGTATTCATTCATGTAGACTGAGTCTTCCCACTAATTTCAAAGAACAATTTAGGACCTTTCACTGCCAACTTAAATTATCAGTGTAAGTTCTTACCCAGTGGAGTTTGATTTTCTCTTCAGTTAAGACTTAACTGTTAAGTGATCAAAGCCAAATCATTAAAGCCTATGTGTCGTACAATAGATTCTCAGAAGTTCTGAGTTGGCCATTCTTCTTAGTTTTAATCAAAGCAAAAAATAGCATTTGCATTTTTGTCATCTTCATTTCCAAGTGTTTGTCATATTATTCGATTCAGAGTCACCCTGAGTGGTTACACATAAGTAGAATCTGTCTAACCATTCTCAAAAAGCTGTCTCTGCCAGAACAGGGGCCCATTTCTATATTAAGTGGCATACCACCTAAATACATAAACATTAGAATCATGTATGACCAGACTACTTAGAACCAGAAGTCATCATGGCAGGAAAATTTGGGTAATGTGGCATTCTCACACATAATCACTGACTCAGTGCAGCTTCCTGCCACTCTCCTGATTCTCAGGCCCTTTGATGTACTGTGGGTTTCCTCAGTGCCTCCTTTACCTCTCCCCACATATGCACACATACAATCACCACCAACACCTTTATACCTGTTCTGCCTTATTTTCTGCCTTTGTTCTACTTGCAGGGTATTCTTCCATTTCCTCAATTAGCTTTATTAACCAGGAGACATGGATGAGTAGGGATAGGGAATGCAAGTACTCTCATGCCCTGTTTGTATGTGTCTGTGACATACATATAGCTGCAAAAACCAACAGACTTTTACATGGCCATCCAGCCATGCTGACCTTCACATTGAGATTGTACTGCTGATCTTTGACCTGAATCATTATGCGCAGCTTGGTGGGCCCATGGAGTTAGTGCATTGTCCACAGTAAATGTGCAGGATTTGGCAACTAAATATTAAAATTAGAGCAGGAGCAGGGGGAGCTGGAGGTAGATGAGGGCATAGAGGGGATAAATGGTGATGAGGAAAAAAGTTTCTTGCAAAAAAAATTAAATATAGAGCTAAAATATTTTTTTGTGTAGAAATGGTGAGACTTTGGGCTAGTGTGTTTATTTATATGATTTCCAAGTATGTAGAAGTTCAGGAAGCCTTTGCAAGTATATTTTCTTCTAATTACTTAAAAATTAGAAACTCTGAATTAAAAATGGGAAGGGGAATGTGCCAAAAAGTATTTTATTTGAAATAAATAAGATCCATATGCTTACAACACTGCACAGAGCAAGATGAAATTTCCATGTTTGCTATAGGTCAGTTATCATTTTACTTCGGGGATTTTATCCAAATGTTTTGTTGTGTTTTTGTTTTGTTTTTTACCATCGGCAAGACCCAGAATCTTGAATCTGTCCTCAGTGCTTTGTTTTGTTCAGCCTTGTCTTTTGGACCAAAATAACAACCACATATTATTTTGCCAGAAATTCAGCATTACCACTAGTGTGTTTCTTGACAATTACACAATATTCTTGGCTGTCATAAAAATTACTTTGCTTAAAATTAGTATATAAAAATATGTGTAGACACAGACACACAACATACACACACTACATATTTATATGTATTCAAGCTAAAAGATGGCTTATGGCAAAATTTGAAGTCTAATTATTTGTATACTTTGAGAAAAAAGATCACATCAAAAACGTATTTTAATTTGTTTTCCATTGTTAAGAGGTGGAGGATGGGAATATTGTGAGTAATGGATAATTTACGTGGGATTTAGGAGTAATAGGTTACGAACACTGTGTATGCATATTTACATATAAATGTAACACATATAACACTGAGTGAATTTGAGAGGAAATGTTTAAAATGTCCTTCAACAGATTATCAACTTATTTTCTTGGACTTTAATTACTAGCTCCATAGAGAAGTACTGTGGGGAGGCATTTGTATTTTCTTAATTCAGAAAGTATAAAATATCTATAAACTTTACTGTTTTTAACCAAGAATGAAGGAGAGCTATGAGCCATTTGCTTCCTGAGTGGCCGCATTCCAGCTGTGCAGACTGGTCATAGCACATCTGCCAATCAGAACAGGCCCTTCAGGGAAGCCCTCAGTTGCTGAGTCTTGTTTACACGCATTGTGACTCTGTTTCTCCCCTCCTCTTGTGTGCTGTACCACTAGGAAGATTTGGGGGGGGGGGTGGGGAGCCTGGGATTGCATGCCTGCGTAAACTGTAGGAAACTAGGATCACAGCCACAACAAATGGTATTACGGGCAGACTTTGAGCTCATCGTTAGCCACAGGTAAGAGCTGTTGCTTTGTTATCTGATCTGCACCCAGTTTCTAGCTTTACTTTGAGACATTATACTTTACTTTCGTTAACAAAACTAGCAGGCTAACAGCTAAAGAGGAATGATTGAAAATATGGTTAAAATGTGTGCTGTATTTCTGTGACTAAATTTTTAATATTCAACAGTGAAAAACCCTGGTATTTTTATTTAAGGGCAGGGTAAAACCAAGTTAAATTAAAACAAAAGTTTTAAAAGTGGCAGTGACACTAAGTCAAGAGAAATTGGAGCCAGAAGCATATTAACAGTGTGCATTTGGGAGAGCATTATATCTAAACAAACATGTTTTATTGCGAGTCTTCCTCCTTGTTAGTCTTTCAGACAACAGTGTTTTCCTGTGTACTGACTTTTTGGTTTAGAAAACATTTCTTAATTATCATGAACCATTCAGAAAGAATCGATATATACATTTAACTATGTAAATCTGACTCCTTTTCTTACATAATTCTCTCCAGAAGTTTTATAGTATATTCTCATTATCTTTATGCTGCTCCACCAGCAATAAAATTAAGGGGAACCAAAGAATTCCTGTCTACTCTTTCTTTTAGGGTTAAATTTTATTATGTTAGTAATAATTTAGAAGATACTTTAGAAAACTATATTTTGACAACATTGCATAGGATTTTATTGTGGCTTACACTTTACTTTCTGTTGTTAGTTTTCCCTTAACACTGATCTTATTTATTTTTGAGCATGTATTGAAAAAAAAAAGTTATTCAGAGTAGAAAAAGACAACCTGTGGGTTTTGTGGTTCTTTATCTTATGTATAATAGTCTTAAAGATGATTGATAACATTTTACAGCATCCCAAAGAGGCAGTTTTTGAAAACTTTAAGCAGTCAGCTTTTGTCTCTTACCCTCAAGCAGGGTTTCTCAACCTTAGCACAGTTGACATTTTGATGAGATGATTCTTTGTTGTAGGGTGCATTATAGAAGTTTAGCAGCATCCCTGATCTGTACCCGCTAGATGCTAGCTGTGACAATAAAAAAAATGTCTCCAGACATTGCCAAATGTTCTCTGGAGGATAGACTGTGAAATCACCCCTGCCCTAAAGCACATTAGACAATTATCTTTCAAACATTGAAATCCAACTTGCTCTGGGTGATAGAGAGTTAAGGATGAGGTTGTACTGGTCTTAGTGTATTTGCAGATGTTGCTGTAGCTGACTGCTGATTTTTTCCCCTCCTCATCCTGTTAGAAGTTTTTGCCAACCATGATTCATGGAATGATTTTTTGGAGCTGAGTAATTTGTGGTTTTTCAATTTCCTTACTTTCTTTTAGCTAAATTTGTTTTGGTTTTTAGCAAAGTGTTTAAAACAGCAAAGATCTTTGAAATGAAATAATACACGTAATGATATATTTTCCAAGTAGACAGTTTTAAACAACCATGAAAACTGTATATGCTTGTCTTTCTCTGTGTCCTTTCTACCTCTTCTGTCAGACAAACCCTCTTAACCCTGATGAACAGCCTTACACAGAAGAAGACACAGGAACCTTTGAGCAGTTCTTATGAAATATAATGGTATGGGAGCTGGTATTTAAGAACTTTTCCAGGGCTTCTAAAGAGCATTTTGGCATGTAACTATCTTCTTACTTTACAGATCGCAACGAACGAAATAAACCAGAGCATCGTTCTTCAAGGTATGAACTTAAAATATTTAATGATTCTGCATAAAGCTCTCGTTTAAAAAATATTGTTTGGAAACAATGCATGTATTCCTTTTAGAGTTACTGTATATTTGAATTTTCTACGCCATTAAAGATGCTTTACAGGGAAATTTCTCTGAACAAAATCTATAATAATAAAAGCGTAATTTGCTAATTAGACCAGATATCCTTCTGGATGAAGCCAGGGCTGCGAGGGAAGCCCAGGTCCCGGGTGCCTGCCGGAGGCCGGAGGGAAGCCTAGGTCCCAGGTGCCAGCAGCCAGGGGAAGAAAGGCCAACTCATGCACAAATTTCGTGCATCGGGCCTCTAATATTTTAATAATTTTTTTCTCTATTGATTAAGGTATTACATATGTGTCCCTACCCACCCACCCCCATTATACCCCCCACCCCACTCATGCCCTCAACCCCTGGTGTCTTTGTCCATTGGTTATGCTTATATGCATGCATACAAGTCCTTTGGTTGATCTCTCCCCCTTGCCCCTCCCCTCCCCTGCCTTTCCTCTGAGGTTTCATGGTCTGATTGATGCTTCTCTGTCTCTGGATCTGTTTTTATTCATCAATTTATGTTGTTCATTATATTTCACAAATGAGTGAGATCATGTGATATTTATCTTTCTCTGACTGACTTATTTCGCTTAGCATAATGCTCTCCAGGTCCATCCATGCTGTTGCAAATAGTTGGAGTTCCTTCCTTTTTACAGAAGTGTAGTATTCCATTGTGTAGATGTACCACGGTTTTTTAATCCACTCATCTGCTGATGGGCACTTAGGCTGTTTCCAAATCTTAGCTATTGTAAATTGTGCTGCTATGAACATAGGGGTGCATATATCCTTTCTGATTGGTGTTTCTAGTTTCTTGGGATATAGTCCTAGAAGTGGGATCACTGGGTCAAATGGGAGTTCCATTTTTAGTTTTTTGAGGAAATTCCATACTGTTCTTCACAGTGGCTGCACCAGTCTGCATTTTCACTAGCAGTGCACAAGGGTTCCTTTTTCTCCACATCCTCTCCAGCACTTATTCATTGATTTGTTGATGATAGCCATTCTGATAGGTGTGAAATGGTACCGCATTGTCATTTTGATTTGCATCTCTCGGATGATTAGTGGCTTTGAGCATGTTTTCATATGTCTCTTGGCCTTCCTTATGTCCTCCTTTGAAAAGTGTCTATTTAGGTCCGTTGCCCATTTTTTGATTGGGTTGTTTATCTTCCTTTTGTTAAGTTGTATGAGTTCCCTGTAAATATTGGAGATTAAACCCTTATTGGAGATAACATTGGTAAATATCTTTTCCCATGCAGTGGGCTTTCTTGTTATTTTGTTGATGGTTTCTTTTGCTGTGCAGAAGCTTTTTATTTTGATGTAGTCCCATTTGTTTATTTTCTCTTTAGTTTCCATTACCCTAGGAGCTGTATCGGTGAAGATAATGCTTCGGCATATGTCTTGAGATTTCTCTATCTGTGGATTCCTCTAAGATTTTTATGATTTCCCATCTTATATTTAAGTCCTTTGTCCATTTTGAGTTTACTTTTGTGTGTTGTAAGTTGGTGGTCTAGTTTCATTTTTTTTGCATGTATCTGACCAATTTTCCCAACACCATTTATTGAAGAGACTGTCTTGACTCCATTGTAAGCCCTTGCCCCCTTTGTCAAATATTAATTGAGCATAGTGGTTTGGGTCGATTTCTGGGTTCTCTATTCTATTCCATTGGTCTATATGTCTGTTCTTATGCCAGTACCAGGCAGTTTTGAGAACAGTGGCTTTGTAATACAGCTTGATATCTGGTATTGAGATCCCTCCTACTTTGTTCTTCTTTCTCAGGATTGCTGCAGCTATTCGGGGTCTTTTTTTATTCCAGATGAATTTTTGGAGAGTTCACTCTAGGTCTGTGAAATATGCTGTTGGTATTTTAATGGGGAGTGCATTGAATTTATATATTGCTTTGGGTGGGTAATATGGACATTTTAATGATGTTGATTCTACCAATCCATGAACACGGTATGTTCTTCCATCTGTTTATGTTGTCCTCTATCCCTTTTTTTCAGTGTCCTATAGTTTTCTGAGTCCAGGTTTAATAAAATTATTAACTACTTATAAGATACTAGAGGCCCAGTGCATGAAATTTGTGCATTCAGGGGAGGGGGTCCCTCAGCCCTGCCTGCGCCCTCTCGCAGTCCTGGAGCCCTCAGGGGATGTCCGAATGCCGGCTTAGGCCGTGTGTAGTGGGCCTGAGCCAGCATTTGGACATCCTTAGCGCTGCCATGGAGGTGGGAGAGGCTCCCACCACCGCCATTGTGCTCACCAGCTGTGAGCCCAGCTTCTGGCTGAGTGGCACTCCTCCTATGGGAGCGCACTGACCTCTGGTGGTCAATGCATGTCATAGTGACCAGTTGTTCTGCCATGGGGCCAGAATCGGCTCTCCAACATCCCCCGAGGTGTCCCGGATTGCGAGAGGGCCAGGCCGAGGGACCCCACCAGTGCACGATCGGGACCAGGGAGGGACGCGGAAGGTTGGCCAGCCAAGGAGGGCTCCAGGGCATCTCCAGCCCGTCTCACTCAGTCCTGATCGGCCAGACCCTAGCAGCAAGCTAACCTACTGGTCAGAGTGTCTGCCCCCTGGTTGTCAGTGCATGTCATAGCAATTGGTCAACCGGTTGACTGGCCCCTGGTGGTCAGTGCACATCATAGTGAGCAGTTGAGCAGCCTTAGCGTATCATTTGCTTATTTCGCTTTGATTGGTTGAATGGACGACCAGACACTTAGTATATTAGGCTTTTATTATATAGGATTTTATTTTGAGAATGCCTATCAGTGACTGTTAAATCCTTACAAAAAATTATTTTATCCCTATTTCCTCCCTTTTGTGGTTTATTTTCCTCCCCTTTCTTTAACTGGTGTTTTTCTAAGCATGTATTGCTTTTTTTCTTTCTAAATATAAACTAACATGGAATCATTGTAGAAATTTTAAAAAATATTTTTAAAAACTTTGAAAAACAAAACAGTCTGCCTTTTATCAGCTAGAGATAGCTGGCTACTGCTAAAAATTTGGTGTAATTTCTTCTAGATTTTTTTATTAGTATATATGTATTCTAATTGAATTATTTAAGTTCTTATTAGATAGTTTCAAATGGCTTATATTACTTAAGTCTCTTAATCACTCTGTGACAGTGTGTTTTACAAGATCTTCATCAGCCTTAAAAAGTATTTTTTAAAATCTTTGCCAAACTTACAAGTAGAAAATTGTTTAACTTCCACTCCTAGGCAAGAATTTGATTTTTTAAAAACCCGTTCTGTGAAGGATTATAATTTTTCTAATATTATTTTCTCCTTATTCCACATTCTATAACTTTTTCTTTGCATTTTATGTTGTGGGAACTGATAAAATGATGATCATTCATTCATTCATTGGGTTGACTGGCTTGGTAAACCGAACCCTGATGCTTTTGCAAGGTATCAAACCCTAGAATGCATTTATCTCAATGAATAAAAATACAAAATCCATGAAACTGCCATTAGTTAGAATAGCAATACATTTTGCAGGAATTGTCAATCAAAAATAAGTTAGTGAGACCTAATCTGGGGGGGGAATATAGCTGAATATTTGAAGTATAAGGCTGATATTTTTCAGGTATAATTCACATACATTAAAATTCACTCTTTTTAGTGTATGATTCTATGAGTTTTGGCAAAGATACAGTTATGTGACCACTACTACAATCAGAAAAGTTTGTGAAATTGGTATTTTTAATACTTAAAAAAAATAGTAATGGGGGGAAAAAAAGACAATGTAAGAGAGAGAACTTTGACAGCATACTTAACTGTGAGTAACATAAAGTTGGAAGGGTAAAAAAATACTTAAGATTATACAATCAGGATCCATAAAACCTTTGACATACTGAAGGTTTGACTGAATAAAGCAATATGAGTTTTAATTGGAACAAATGTAAATCCTTATGTACACTTAGGTCTGAAAGAAAAGTTGAACATGAAGTGGGGAGATGTGACAACAATATATTTGAAAAGTCTTAAGGATTTAATTCTTCACAAATTCTTCATGAGTCAAAATTTTTATGTTATTGCCTCCATTTCCCCCAAAATGTCAGCATTGATTTAATTACATTGAAAGAATTGTAGTGTCCAATATTTCAAAAATGTCATAGTTCTAGACTGTACTTTTGATGTTGTATTCAACTCTGGGTCCACAAGCCCTTGAAAAATCAAAGTGTTCAGTAGTTGATATCACTTGGGGAGCTTAAAAAACATACACACAGAGTCCCATGCTCCCAGATATTCTCATTCAGTAAGCATTGAGTGAGTAGATCCTGGGAATCTATATATGAAAGAAGTTCCCTAGTGATTCTGATGTATAGTCAGGTTGGGAACCCCTGGAATAGAAAATAGCAGCTGAGTTGGGACAGGCAATATGAAAGAGAAGAGTAGGATAAAGATCAAAGCTAAGTTTTAGGAGACTATATAAGGAATCAGGTGAATTTAGCCAAAGTGTGGAAGTTTTGGGAGGTGTATGAGATAGAAATAACTGGCCTCAAACATTTAGAGGGCTGGCATGTAGAAGAGACCAGCAAAATGATTCCTCATAAATGCAATATCCCCCACTAAAAGGGAGTGGGGATTCTTGGGGGAATGGCTGATTCCAGGTCTGGGGAAAGGGAAAGTATAAGTGAGTCTAGACTTCTGATGTGACAGAAAGATAGGAAATGCTCAACTAATGGAGTCATGTCAAGAAGGCCTAGGAGGCAGCTTTAGGAGGCTCCCACTGGCCAATTCTGGGATAATTTGAGTATCAAAAATGTCTCAGTGAAAATGGATTCTAACACATTGGCTTTTTAAAAAATTCATGTAGAAAAAAATCATAGAATCAGCAAGTCATAATTTTATAATTTTCAATGTAATCGTTGATTCAGACAAGAATCATCAGAGGGTCCTAAAACTTGGGCAAAAAGTTGTTGGAGGAATAGATATTCACACTGTCTTAAAATATGTTATTCCATTTTTAATTATTAAAGGAGAAATTACTTTTCCAATAAAAATATCTGATGATCACATTTTTTATCAAGTGGTCAACTTATATATCATCATTAGTATGTGCTTCCAGATAATGCATCAGTAGTACATGTAGCTAGCACTTATATAGCTGTAGTCCTGGCAAAAAAGAAAAATAATGTCATGAAATATACAAAAAGGCTGGGAAAATATTCAAGATTAAAAACAGACTGAATTTCTTTTTAATCTGGAATTTTAAAATCCATATTTAAAACAAAACGCTTTGGGGATAATTAAGAAAATATTAATGTGAATTTCATTTTAGATAATGGTTTGGGGGTTTTTTTGAGAGTCCTTTTATTAAAGCTGGGACAGTGAAACAAGGAAGGGCTTAGGACAGAAAAAGCAACAGGAGAGAGACTAGACAGGGCTGCTTTGGCTTACTAGAAATGTTATGGGAAAGAAGTGAGCCTAGGCGAGACTGATGTCAGCTCACTGGAGAATCAGAGAAAAGGGGGCCTAGAGACAGGTTCAGGGGGTTAGCCCAGAGGAGCCTCCTCTGCCCATTGCTTCCCTGGTTGCAAGTCTCCTGGGGACCCTTAGAGTTTACAGCGGTTCTCAACCTGTGGGTCGCGACCCCTTTGGCGGTCGAATGACCCTTTCACAGGGGTCGCCTAAGACCATCCTGCATATCAGATATTTACATTACGATTCATAATAGTAACAACATTACAGTTATGAAGTAGCAACGAAAATAATTTTATGGTTGGGTCACAACATGAGGAATTGTATTTAAAGGGCCAGAGGGTTGAGAACCACTGGCTTAGGATTTGCATGCTTGTGGGAGAAGAGGAGGAAGGGAAAGGTGTGGGCATGTGCCTGGGTGGGAGAGCACCCAAATAATAGTTTATTAATATTACTTTTTTAGATGTACAATAGGAATGCTGTTATGTGGTAGAATGTTCTTATTTTTAGGAGATATATGCTGAAGTGTTAGGTATGATGTAGTCTTATGTTTGCAACATACTCTCAGATGATTCATGACAACAAAAACACACAGCAAGAAGTAAAACAGAGCAAATATGGGAAAATATCAATAATCGGTGATTAGATGAAAAGTATATGTGTGTTAATTGTACTGTTCCTTCAACTTTTCTGTAGACTTAAAATTTTCAAAATAAAAAGTAGCAGTGGAGGGAACTGTTCTGTGTGTTCCATGAAGTCCCAGAGGGCAGGATATGAATCTGTGGGTGGAACAATGGGGGTGTGGATGGCTTTTGTGACATAGCTGGTCAAAGATGGAATGGACCACATATGAGGAAATACTGCAAGGAAAAGGTAGACTAGAAAAGGTTCACACATGGCTGCAGCCCTGTGTACAGTCGATAACCAATAAATATTTATTGAGAGGCCCTAATCCAGGCTCAGGATACAAGAGAAAACAAAGAAAAGTCTCCAACTTTATGAGCATGGAGTACCCATTGTTTTGGACTTACACTCCCAATCTCTGAGAGCATGTTTACTCTAAAGTCAGGATTCAAATCTTCATAGTTCTACTTCAGGCAGTATTTTGGTACTCTTGAGGGTATTCAGGAGATATTTTATTCATTAATCTCTGATTTATACTGTTAGGTTCTCAAGGACTGTGCTATTAGTCTTAGTCCTAGAATGATAGGCTCAAGGCCCTAGCTTAATATAGTGCCTGGTCTACAATAAGCCCCTATTAAATAAATGTTTATTGAATAAATGCCCTATGTAGTTCCAAGAGAGAAAGGGAAATGCCAATATTTTCCTCTTGCAAATTGGGAAGAACTTGATCCTCAAAAGCTTGCCTATGACTATTATTGAATGTTTGTTACAGCAACATTAAGAAGTATTGTCCTGCCCAGCTGGTGTGGCTCAATGATTGAGTGTCGACCTATGAACCAGAGGGTCACAGTTTGATTCCCAGTCAGGACACATGCTTGGGGTTGCGGGCTCCATACCCAGTAGGAGGTGTGCAGGAGGCAACTAATCAATGACTCTCTCTCATCAATGATGTTTCTATCTTCCTCTCCCTCTCCCTTCTTCTCTGAAATCAATAAAAATATATTTTTTTTTTAAAAAAAAGGAGAAATGGGCCCTGGCCAGTGTGCCTCAGATGGGTGGGCATCGTCCACACATGCCCAGGTTTGGGGCTCTATCCCTGGTAGGGGGTAAGCAGGAGGCAGCCAATCGAAACAGAAAGGCCATTGTTTTCTGTTTGGGTGTCTACCGAGATTGGCAGTGATCTGTTCTTCTCTTGCCATCCTCAGCTGAGCAGAGCTACCCCGCCAGGCCAGCAATGCATCAAGCAGATTAATACCTGCTGCATCAATAGAGCAGAAAGAAGATATAAACAAAAAGTCATTTAATTTTGGTATGTTTGTTGGTTATCTTCAGGCCACTTGGCAGCAAGAATGATAGGCTCAAGGCCCAGCAAGGATAAGAGAAATGCATTTCTTTTTTCTTTTTTTTCATAAGACCAAACACTCCTATGGCTTTGACAGTGAGAGATCAATAAATCTGGGATGTCTGCCTATTCTTTCATTTTGGTGCTGAAATAAGAAGGAAAGCATAACTCTTATCAAGTTAAAGAAAAAGTTTTATTAGGTATTGCCCGATGCTAAGACCCCAAGTTGAAAAAACAATGCCTAGCATTTTTTATAAGTCTTACAGGGTGCTTTTTCTTCTGATGCTGGCATTTTTAAATTTTGCTTGTTGCTCATTGACCAGTGTGCAAGTCAGAAATATCTGAATTCTTCTTGTCTTTTTCTGATTTGTTTAAATATATCATTTCCAAAATTGATGTCCTATGGAATATTTTTCTGTAGGATATTAATCAATATGCAAGAAATGAAAATTCATGCATAAAAAAAGTTTGTGAAATGGTGAATTAAAACAAAATTGGAGATATTTTTTTACTCTGATTCTACTAAGAGTCTTTGATATACTAAAGTACATTATAAAACTCCAAGTGAGAGATTTACTATACAGGATTTAAAATTTTCTGTTTGAATTTGTTAACTTTTTTTCCTAGACACAGCCATTAACAACATCTTGAAAAATGTACTATGGAATGGCAGTTTGGTAAACTAATCCAGTGGGAAGTAAGAGCTAAAGGTAATAGAGAAAGTTAAGCCCTGTGGCAATTGGTGCCAGAAATGGAAAATTAGGAGCTTTTTTTTTTTTTTTTTTTTTTTTTTTTTTACCACTTCACTAACTGAATAATAGATCCCAGTGACGTATGCAGGCTGCAAAACCAGCTACTTTGTCTTAAATGTTTTACCTATTACAAGGAAATAATTTACAACAGCGACAAAAAAATGCAGCAAAACAGAGAATTCCAAATCTGTTTCTCAAAAATTATCATATGAATCTTAGTCTTCTAAGCCTTCTTAAAACCACCTGTTATAAAATCCCCTTTCATACCTATTCATAAAATTCAATGAAATTTTAATGAAAATCACAAAAAAGATTTTTGAACTCATTATAGTGATTCTAAAATTCATAAGGAAGACCAAGAATAACCAAGGTATTTTTGAAGATCAGGAGAAGGAAGACTTACAAGTAATTAAGACAGTGTTTTGTCAGCAAACAGAGAAACAAGTCAATGTAACAAAACAGAGTCCACAACAGACACAGATGGACACATGTAATTATGTATTATATGCTAGATAGAGGTGGCATTACAGATCATTGGGGAAAGTGGACATGTCAATAGATGGTGCAGAAACAATTGATTACCCATATTTATAAAAATTCAGATGCAGTTTATTTTATTGTATCATGTCAGGTAGAATCTAAAGACTTGAAATTGTAAAAGTAAAGCTGAAACATTTTGAATAAATATTTTTATGACTTTGAAGTTGGGAAAGAGTTCTTCAGGCTCAACAAGTACAAACCACAAAGAAAAATATTTGCCCATGTGAAAAAAATCTAAAACCTGTATACATGAAGACATCAAAAGCATGAGAGAAGACAAGTCATGACTGTACAATCAATGCTCAGAGGTGCAAAATTAGTGTCCAGCCTTAAAAAATACACATCAGAAAGAAAAAAACAAGTAACTCAGTAAGATAGGAGCAGGGAACTCACAAAATAGGAAACCCAAGTAGCCAGCTAATTATTTGAAAAGATTCTGTACCTTGCTACTATTCAGAAGATGTGTAGTAACATGATAACATTTCATTTCCATCCAGTTGGCACAGAAATTTCAATGACTGACAAGTCTTCATGAGAATAATTTGATATATCATTTTTAGAGAGCAATTGAGCAATATCTGGTAAAGCTGAACATGCCGGTACCATACAACCCAGGAGGTATTATATACCCTAGAGAAATTCTTTCACATGTGCCAAAGTTACCTTGTATAAGAATGCTGAGAATAGCACTTTTTGGATTAAGCTAACTACAGATAAACATGACAACATGGATAAATCTCAGAAGCATAATTGTGTATGATAAAAAGCAAGTTGAAGAAGGGTAGGTAAGTATGATATCATTTATATTAAGCAGAGGTCAGCCAATGGGCCAAATCTGGCCTGCCACCTGACTTTGTAAATAAAGTCTTATTATTAAAATTTGAAGGGGGCATGGTACCCTGCATTGGTTACCCTCATGTTGATCTTATATTGATGTTGAGGATTTTATCTTGACACTTTATCATCATCACATTATGGTTTAAATAGATTAGCTAAAAGCAAAAGATTTAACTTGTTTTTGCTTTTCTTCTTTCTAAATATGTCTATTAAAATGTCATGCTCTGCTGGGCTTAGTTTAACTACTGTAATTCTGTAGCATTTCCCTGCCCATATGTTTTGATTCCTATACCTCTATAAACTATAGCTTGTGTGTAATTACTTTCTGGCATTATGTTTTCTAAGATATAAGAGAAACATTACTTTAGCTATAGCATCTGTAATGCTATAAATGAGGTGAAAAATTAAAGTATATAAGGTTTTGTGAGGGAAAAAAATCCTTTTGCAGTGGGAGATGTGAAAGGATTGTTAGCATTTTATGTCATTCTACAGAGAAATATATATATAATGTTGTTTTATTGTGGTTTTAAGAAATGTCACTTTAGCATTTCCCCCTGGAGTGATGGGAATGAAAATGAAGCATCTATATGGTATATCAGTTGGTAATTGAAAAGTTTTATCAGCTGGCCTACCACTGCCAGCTTAGTGTGGCACTTAATACTTAGTGTGGGGGCTTCTCTGGAGTTGTTTCAAATTAAACTATCAGCAGGAGTTAACTCTAGAACAGCAGCTGCTCCTGTTTTATTACTTTTTCTCAAGATGGGTATTGTAGCCAACCATTTCTCAGCAGTCTAGGGAGCACATAGAACTCCTAGCCCTTAAATTTTTCATCCTAATTCTTTCCTCTCTTTCCCTTGGGTTAGTTATATTTTATATTAGTTCTTTTCTTTTCTTCAGTGTAATTTAGAAGCAGTTATTTACACAGTTCTACAAAATCTATATTAAATAGCCTTTAGTTGAGTAAACTTTGTATACATCTTTGTGGATCTCAATCTGTCCCTAGGTTATGGTTTTACCCCAGCTAATAAATATCCTTGTACATATGGACTATAATTTTTTTAATGTTTTTCTCTTACTGGCATAGCATATATCACATTCTTCAAACGTATTGATTAGGACTTTTAACCACAGAAGTATACTAGCTAATTCCTGGAAGAATCTTAGTATGGGACAGAATTGCTAAATAGTCATTTAGTAGCCCAGTCATCTCCTGTCTCAGTAACAGTAAACGGCTGTTGATTAAAATTTAGTCTTGCCTTTATACATAAAACACTTCTCAAAACCAGAAATCAGGCCTGGTCCCAAAAATACAATGTCAGGGTTGGGGCTTCCTTTTTGATCAGGTGCTCTTGGTCAGTGATTTTCAACTGGTGTACCACAAGAATTTTTAAAAGATGCAATATCTGACTATTTAGTCAGGGGCACTGACCTCTTTTCCCTAGATTGTAAAAAAAAAAAAAAAAGATAATAGCTTGTGCCGTGCCAGCACAGCCAAGGTTCGGTGAGCCTGAGGGGGGGCGGCGAAGGTTGTAGAAAAGACAGACAAAGAGAATAAGCTGGGTCTAGGTCAGCCGTGGGCAAACTACGGCCCGCGGGCCGGATCAAGCCCGTTTGAAATGAATAAAACTAAAAAAAAAAAAAAGACCGTACCCTTTTATGTAATGATGTTTACTTTGAATTTATATTAGTTCACACAAACACTCCATCCATGCTTTTGTTCCGGCCCTCTGGTCCAGTTTAAGAACCCATTGGGGCCCTCGAGTCAAAAAGTTTGCCCACCCCTGGTCTAGGTGGATCTTTCTGTGCCTAGCTGAGGCCACAGAGAGAGATCCAGACAGCAAGCTGAGCCTTTATTTTATAGCCAGAGGTAAACAGGGTAGTGGTCACCATAGTTACAGTGTTCTTGTGAGTTTCACTTGTTTTGGCAGCACTTGCTGCACCTCCCACAGCCCATTAGCTACCCAGATACATCTAGGGAGTCATAAGGTCAAGCCTAATTATGCTAAGAGGGCTGTGCCCTCTAAGCTGGGACTTTTTTGTGGCTTTGCCAACAGATGAGTCTGAGGCTTAACCCTATAGCCACTCCCTACAATAGCTAACAAAATAATAGTTATTCAGTGTAAGTGAATCAAAATTATACCTATTTTTTGTGTAAAATTACATATATATATATATGCATGCCGTGGAATTTTAGTAATTAGTTGATGTGTGCCATGAGATGAAAAAGGTTGAAAATCGCTGCTCAAAATCAGAGCATTCTGCCCTAGTGACAAGCTTTTGTTACTTCCAATCTTGTTCCAGTTGTAGAGTGGCTTTCCAGAGATGTAGAGTGAGCCTGCCCATCCTGTACAACACTTAAATGCAGCAAAAAAAGGCAGGCATGCCAAAGAAGGACTTTTGTGTGACTCTCTCCTTATGGAAAGGAGGATTGAGAATCAGTATGCTTTGGTGATTAGGAAAATAAAAGAATAGGAGGAAAGTATCACTTGTCTGATTGCCCTAGTTAGAGTAACGTATCTAGAATGCAGGGTGGGGCTAAAGAAGGTTTACAGTTGTTCATGTGGGAAATAATATAATAATTAATAAATAATAATACAAGAATAAACTGTGTTTCACATACAACTGTAAACCTACTTTTCCCCACCCAGTACAAACATCCCCTCAATTGTAAACCTGTTTCCTGGAGATAATATTGCTCCTGGCACAATGTGTTGTCCAGGCAGTCAAGGGATGCTATCAAGGGATGACAAATAGGACCTAAATAGGTCATCTATTGCCCAATACTTTCTCTTTTGGTTACAGATTCTAAAGACACTCCAAGTAAAAAGCCCTAATAAGCTGAACTACACTGTTAAGAATTTTTCTATATGGCAAATTCCTATCTTTAACACCATTATTCTTTTTGTCTTAAATGAAATTATATTCACTCGTTCTGATTATAAGGCAAATTATGTTCATGATAGAAAATTTGGAAAAAATAAGCATATAAAAGAAAAAATCATCTATAAGTCCACCTTCTCATAGTTAATCACTATTATATTTTGATATATTTCTTTCTGGTTTTTATCTTTTTATACAATGCTATTATTTTAACATAGAGGCTCCTGAATATATTGCTTTTAAATTGTTGTTTTCATCTAATGTTATTTCATAAACATTTTCCCATTTTAGTAGTCTTATAAACTATGATTATATTTTCTACTACAAAGTAATACATTTTTATTATAGGAAGTTTATTTAAAAAAAAAGAAAAAAATTAAAGTTATTCATGGTCCAACCACTGAATAATAACTACTATTGGTATATTGGTGGGTCAACCTTTCTGCTGTGCATATTTAGTGTATTTTTATAAAATATAATTGGGATTATACTGCACATAGTATTGTATATTACCTTGTTTTGTTTTGTTAGTCCTCACCCAAGGATATTTTCCATTGATTTTTAAAAATATATATTTTATTGATTTTTTTTACAGAGAGGAAGGGAGAGGGAGAGGGATAGCGAGTTAGAAACATCCATAAGAGAGAAACATCGATTCAGCTGCCTCTTGCACGCCCCCTACTGGGGATGTGTCCGCAACCCAGGTACATGCCCTTGACCGGAATCGAACCTGGGACCCTTGAGTCCGTAGGCCGACGCTCTATCCGCTGAGCCAAACCAGCTAGGGCTCCATTGATTTTTTAGAGAGAGTGGAGGGGAGGGGGGAAACAGAGAGAGAAACATTGGTGTGAGGGAGACACATCGATTGGGTGCCTCCCACATGCGACCCAACCTGGGCCAGGGGATTGAGGTATGTGCCCTTGCCTGGAATCGAACCCGGGACCGTTCAGTTTGAGGGCTGATGCTTTATCCACTGAGCCAAACTAGCTAAGGCTGCCTTTTTTTTTTTTACAAAACAAGAGTTTATAAACATTTTTCTAAGATATGATTTTTAATGGTATTCCATCATGTCGATATCAAACTTTAATTATTTTGCTGTTGTCAGACATTTAGGTTATTTTCAATTTTTTCCTATTATAAACAGTGGGGTGGTAAGATTCTTACATCTGCATTTTAATAGGCCATCACTGATTACCTCCTTGTGATAAATTCCTAGCAGTGAAATTAATAGATCAAAGTTAATGGATCAAAAAAATGTTTTCAGACTTTGTACATGTACTATCAAATTGCCTCAATAAAAGGTTGCAGTCTCACCACTATAACTTGATTTAAAGATCACCTCTTGCCCCCATGTTGCTTATGAATGAACTAGAAAATAACCAATAAGGACTTTTCCTTTCAACTTGACTCATATTTTTATGTTAGAATGCTCAGATTTGTTAACCATGGCCCATTTCTGTAATTTTTAGTTCAGACCCCCAAACAATACTTTCCAAAAGAATCTTGTACTAATTCAGAGCCCCCATAAATCCTCTTGCCCAGAGCCTTTTAGAGGCCTTTCTCCAAGGGCATTTAGGAGTCAGATCACCTGGATTAGAAGCATAGACATCAGTGCCTATCCCTTATGTTGTATTTGAAATCAGGAATGTTATGTTCAGGTTTGGGGAACTTCTAGAGTGACTCAAAATGAATACAAAAAATACTCCCAGATCATACCCAAGATTGGAGAACTTTTTAGGGCAATCCAAATGGATTTTGAAAAATACCTTTTCAGCTATTTAGGTTCTGCTCATATTTGTAAAATCATTCAGAAAGGCAGTGAAATATAAGATAAAGTGCTTGGGTTTGAACTTCAGGCTGCCTGAATTAGAATCCAGCTTTTCCCCTTAGCAGCTATGTCCGTTGGGCAGTTTCTTAATCCTTGTGTACCTCAGTTTACTCATCTGTAAATGGGGCTAATAATAATACCTCAGGTTTATTTTGATGATTATTTAGTTGCTGTATCAGTTAGAGTTGAAACAGAGAAACAGAACCAGAAGTATATTAAGAGATTTATCGTAGTTCATTGGCCTATGTGATTGTGGGGGCTGGCGAGACAAGTCAGAAATCCATAGAGCAGATCACTAGGAAGGGCAGGCTGGAACTTCCGTACATGGACTGAAGCTGCATCCACCAGCAGGATTTTTTTCTTCATCAAAGAAGCCTCAGCTTTGCTCTTAAGGCCTTTCAGTTGATTGAATGAGGCCTGCTCAGATTATCAAGGATTATCTCCCATACTGATTATGAACTTTAACCACATAAATTTGTGTTTAATTGGATAACTAGAGACTGTAGCCTAGCCAAGTTGACATAAAATTGATCATCACAGTTGCTTTGGACTTCAGTTAGGTAGACTAAACCCACTTGGGACTGAATTTTCAAGCTCGGGGCTCTTCAAGTGTCTATAACCAAGTTCTTTCTGACAGATATTTGATATCTGTTAGTTTTGTCATGAGTAACTGTACCGTTGCATTATTCATAATCCTAAAGGGTTCTCTCTGTTGGAACCTGGTCATGGCAGGATTCCATGCAGGAACATAAACTGGTGGTATCTGCTCTTACCATATTTGTGTTACCCTTCCATGCTTGTATGAGCACACTGCTACACAGGTCTGTTTTGTGTGGACTGGTAAAGTCTGGCATTGTCCGAACTGTTGAGGGTCCCATAGGCTTCTGACATAGTGACATGATACTAGCTTTGGCTACTTAGAGAAAAGATACAGATTCGGTCCTATCTTTTTAATAGCCCTGGTTTTTCATAGCCAAGATTCTACATATTAAATGAACTTCCTTTTGGGAAGTTAATTGTAGTCCTTTGAGCATAAGAAACCCTAACCTCCTCTCAATCTGAATACAGGAGGCTGTCTTCTTTGTTCCCTCACTCAAAGTAGGAAAGACTGGCCACTCAGAAGTAAAATAGCGAGTGGAAAAAGCACAATAAACATTGTTAGGATACTTCCTTATGGTCTTGGGTTTCAAAGCTTTTAGCAGTAGCTCTGGACACAATGCCTATAGTTGATCCTCTTGTGGCTTCTAGGCCTACATTTCAATGACTGGTTTGTTTGCAGTCCTACTAAACCTTACCTCATGCAGGAGTGGTTGCTGCAGTGCAAGCAGTCCCTGCCTGCTTCTCAGAACTGCCTCCCAGACTCAGGGAACCAGGTTTTCACACAGCCTTACCACATTTGACCATAGGTGGTAGACTTCTGACCCAAATGCTTTGATAATCAAGTTCTTTCTCTTGAAAGTTTAAACTAAAGATAGAGCTGAGAGACATGGTTTCCAGAGCTTGAAAATTGTTTCAATTTGGGTTTGGTGGGACATATATACTGATGAACACAGGACAGATACACTGATGAACAAGCAGAGCTAGTCCAACTTTAGCAGAAGATGGAAGAGGGAAGCAGAGAGAGTGTGGCCTCAGAGAAAGTGAGGAAGAATAAGAGCTTGTGCAAGAAGCCCCCTTGTTTCCCAGGGCTGCTTGAAGTTCACCTGCACTTGCTGTTTGTGGAAATACCCTTATATGCTCATAAGTAAAACCTCATTTTAAAACTTTAGTTTAAAAGAGTTTCAGATGCTTTTACCATCACAAGATAATATGATGCCATTAGAAGAAATAACCATAAGTATATTATAATTTAGAAATGAAAATTACACATTTAACCTACTTATATTGGCTTTAGGACTAACCCAAACTATTGCCTTGTTTCAGGATTTATTTCCATGAATTTATTTCTAGGTTAGGGTACCATGAATATATTGAAAAAACAGAGCAGAATAGTACTTTAAAGTATTTATGTACAAACCAAATCCCTGCCATATAATATAGTGTGTGAAGGAAGAAATGTATTGTTTGTCTTATGAACACTGACATCAGGTCTATGCCTTACTGAGTAATAGAAGCCTTCATTGTTTTGTCTTTTTCCACCAACAAAAACAACACACACCTCTTTTAATGTAGGATCTCCTAAAACAACACAAAATACAGCCAGTCCCATGAATTTGTTTGCACATACCCCTTGACATGTTATATGTTATAAATAAATCCAGAAGTGATGAAAGTCGTCAGTCATTTTCTAATACTCTTCAAAACACCTCCCCCTTCCTCCACCATTGCCTTTGAGTTAAATCTTCCAAGCCATGGGATATTCAGTGGAAGAAGACAAGTTCTCGGGGTTCCTTGGTAATTAATTCACAATTGTCACTTATATAAGTGTTTTTTTGTGTTTTTCTCTCAACATTCAGGTGAACTTTTTGTGAGGCAGGAAAGCACAGTAACTAAGAACACTGTCTAAGTTCAAATCCTGGCTTCATCATTTACAAGCTATGAGACCTTAGATATATCTCATCTGTAAAATGGGGATAATGATAGTACCTCTTCTAAAGGTGGATGTGTGGATTCAGTGAGTCAAAAGACATGAGGCATTAGAGCGGTGCTCAATTATGCTACCTGTTATTTTTGGAGTGGGTTTGTTATCAAGTCCAACTCTCTTTACTCCAGTTGGATTAAGTAATTGATTTTTATTAAGTGGAATTTAAATTGGGATCTTGGAGTTTTTTAAGTTTCTTATTTTAAAACATTTAGAGGAGTAGGTAGAGATCATCCAAACATTCCCAATACTCTTATATTATACATGGGGAAACTGACATTAAGTTATATGATTATGCTCACAGAGCAAGCAGTGGCAGGGCTGAAACTGAACCTCAACCCCCCTCATACAGTTCACTCTCTATGTTTGAAAACTATCAGAATGATCCTTGGTCCTGAGCCCTCTATGCCCTGTGTCTCCAAGAATTCATTTATACTAGTAGATGGTATAATTAATGCAAGCAGATGCTTTATGCACAAGGGTAGGTCACCTCTGCTCTCTTTGGCCCTTTACTTGCCAAAAGAAGCAACTTAATCTGGGTATTTAAATAAAGTAGTACCCTTCACTTTTTTAAAAATAGTGCTTACTTGCCCTAGCTGGTTTGGCTCATTGGATAGAGCATAGGCCCTCGGACTTAAGGGTCCCAGGTTCGATTCCAGTCAAGGGCATGTACCTTGGTGGTGGGCTCAATCCCCGGCCCTGGTCGGGCAGATGCGGGAGGCAACTAATTGATGTGGCTCTCTCACATTGATGTTTCTCTCTCTGTCTCTCTCCCTCCTTTCCACTCTCTCTAAAATCAATGGAAAAATACCCTCAGGTGAGGATTAACAAAAAAATAAATAAATAAAATAGTGCTTACTGAGAATATATCCTTCAAATCTCCCATAGATTTGTTCTGCTTAGGTCTGAGGCAAAATCACAACTTGCATTTATGATACGCCTGTTGTTGGAAGGATCACGACTTAAATAAAATCTCTATGAAACATTGATAAGTACATGTTTGATATCAAACAGATATATTGGAGTTCCTGTACAATGATATATTTGAAAGTGGGATTCACTTATATTCCACAAATAGTTATTGTGTGTGATAAGCACTTTGCTAGGCATTGTGCTAAACTTAGAGAGTTGAAACCCTAAAAAATAAAATTACAGAAATTTTGCCCTACCCTGATTTACTTTAAACTCTATTAAGGTTAGCAGTCATCCTGTCTCCTTTTACTAGTTAGCATTTTTATCCTTTTACTAGTACTTCTCTTCTTTTTATTTATTTATTTATTTTACTTTATTTTTATTTTATTTTATTTTTTGCATGTATTTTTTTTAAGTTATATTTGTGGTTGAAAGTATTTCAGATGTCTTCCCCCCCGCCCCCCAATTGACTCCCTCCTCCCTGCTCTTGCACCCTCCCCAGGCCTTTACTGCACTATTGTTTGTGTCCATGGGTTATGCATATATGCATATAAGTTCTTTGGTTAATCTTTCCTGCTCTCCCCCACCCCCTTTCCCTCTGAGATTTGTTGGTCTGTTGCATGCTTCCATGTCTCTGGATCTATTTTGTTCATCAGTTTATTTTGTTCTTTAGATTCCACCCTAACTTCTCTTCTTTTTAAAACAGCACCCCAAATAGTCTGTCTTTATGTGGTAGGCCCTGAGAATGGGCCTGCTTGACCTCACTCCTCAGTTTAAACATGACTTCACCTTGAGAAAAAATATGTGGGTTTTGACAATTTTTGTTGCTCTGGGGAATAATGCTGTCATTCAGTGTTTACAGTTAAATGTTACACTTCTGCTTGTAGAGGATCTTTTCTAGCTCCTTCTGTAACATCTTACAAATAAAACATGAAAAAGTAGAGTTTGCATATCAGTTTTAAAAACACACATACATAATTGTGACAAATGTTTCATTAATGTATCATGCAAACAATAGGGGCAACTGGGGTATATGGAAACTCTTTACAGAAAGTTGTACTTTGAAAACAAACTCTTTTTTCTCTGATAAGCTGCATCTTTATTTAGTGGGTTAGTGGGATCCAGGTCAGCACTAGCACAGTAACAAGAACTGGAAGTTCAGGATAGGGTCAGGGACAGGGATCTGGTCCAGCCCTTTCCTTGCAGAAGCTCCCCTACCCTTCCTAAAGAGAAGAAGCGTGGGAGAGAAGGCCCCACAGAGGTGGGAAGGGTTTGTCATAAGACCTATCATCTAGTCTGTAATGGGCTGATGCTGACATGGATGTTTCTTGAAGATGAGATCCCATTGAGAGACACAGTGAGGGCTGGGGATGCCATGGGCTACAGTGAGCTGGAAGGGTCCAGACTGGTCAGCAGGGCTTAGAGTTTGCACAAGCAAATGCTCTCACTGTTCTACAAGTCATCTGCCTTTGTCACTTCATGCTACTAAGAAAAAAATCAACACCGACTCCCACCTTAATTAAGTCTTACTAAGGCTAACCTAAAACCCATGGGAGTTACATGCAGAGAGGAAATCCAAGGCCAGGGTTTTCAAACTGTTTCCACAGAGCACTTTGGTCCCTGCAGAGGCAAAGGTTGAGCCTGTCACTGGGGCTGGGGGTCAGTGTAGAGGGAGGGGAGGGCCCAGAGGGACCCGCTGTGTAAGAGGCCATGTGTGCCGTGCAGGCTCCAGTTGCTGGGAGATTTCTCTTGTATTCTGAGACATTTACTTCACCTGTCTAATGTAGTTCTTCTCTATATCTTTAGTTGTAGGACTTCTGTTCAGCTGGATTTCAGGCAGTTCTCAATGATGATTATTCTGTAGTTTAGTTATAATTTTGATCTGGTTGTGGGAGGATATGAGGATGCATTTACCTACACTGCCAACCATGACTGAAAGCCAGCATTTCCACTGTTTCAGAGGGTCAGGAATCTGGGAGCAGCTTAGTTAGGTGGTTCCAGCTAAGTGTCTCTCATGAAGTCACAGTCCAAAACAAACACTTCTACTGAGATGTTAGCATTAAAAGGGAATACAAGTGCAGTCATGTGCTACATGATGGTATTTTGTTCAATAATAGACCACATATATGATGACAGTCCCATAATATTATAAGGGAGCTGAAAATTTTCTATCACCTACTGACGTCCTAGCCATTGTAATGTTGTTACAATGTATTTGTGTTTTTAGCTAGGTGCTACACAAAAGTCAAAAAGTTAAAAAGTTTTTAAAGTTAAAAGTTACAATAAGCTAAAGTTAACTAATTATTGAAGAAAAATATTTTTATAAATTTAGTGTAACCTTAGAGTACAGTGTTTATAAAGTCTACAGCAGTGTACAGTAATGTTCTAGACCTTCACATTCACTCACCACCCACTCACCGACTCACCCAGAGCAACTCCTAGTCCTGCAAGCTCCATTTATGGTGCCCTATGCAGGTGTACCATTTTTATATTTTATACCGTATTTTTATTGCATCTTTTCTATGTTTAGATACACAAATACTATTGTGTTACAGTTACCTATAGTATTCAGTATAGTAACTTGCTGTACAGCTTGTAGCCTAGGAGCAATAGGCCATACCATATGGCATAGGTGTGTAGTAGGCTATACCATCTAAGTTTGTGTAAGTGCACTCTGTGATGTTCACATGATGACAAAATCATCTAATAACGTCATGGTTAAGAAATGCATGACTGTACAGTCTTTATGTTAAAATTGTAAAAGGCTGTCTAAAGTTTGAAACATTTTTATATCACAGGAACAAAAATGAACTAAAGGCTGATTTTTAATTACTTTGGCACAATTGTATCTAGAGCACAAATCAACTTGTATTATAGTTTATAATTATACTAGAGGCCCGGTGCATGAAAATTCCCTCAGCCTGGCCTGCCCCCTCTCATAGTCTGGGAGCCCTCAGGGGTGGGAGGCGACCTGGCGATCAGGGGAAGGCGATGCCTCATCACACCTCTGCTGCTGCCACTGCTGGCAGCACAAGCCTCGGCTGGCCCTGGTTGCCTGCACCTCGGGCTGGCCCTGGGGGGCTGAGGGGACTGGGCGCCGCCATCTTGTGACAGTCAATCAGCATATTCCCTCCTTATTGGCTGTGGGCACTGCCATCTTTGGCAGTCAATTAGCATATTCCCTCCTTATTGGCTGTGGGTGCCGCCATCTTTGCGACAGCATGAGGTCAATTAGCATATTCCCTCTTTATTAGATAGGATTTATGAGTCTGGCTCCTCACCCAAAAGCAGTTGTTCATCTTTGTATCTCCATGTTTGGTATGTAACAGATGATCAGTGGTTAATGTTTCCTAATTTAAGAGGAGACACTTTCAAGTGAGCTAGAAACAACTAGAAATCTGAGTACTGCAAGAAATGTATTTCTTTTTGAGGCTATTTGCAAAAGTAAATAAATAGGGTGGAGAAAAGCTTTCTGATTTGTATTTTGTGTTGGTTTCCTTGTCATACTGTCCTTATCTCAGGCAGAAAAATCATCCAATAGCCCTGCTACCCCACTACGGGGACTGTTCAACATCAGATGACTTTCTAGGGAAACTGTTTTTGCTGTTGCTGATCGTCCTGTCATGGGAATTCCACTCAGTCCTTCCTAGACCCTTGGTGTCGGGGTTGTCCAGATGCAGGTGGCTTATGGAGATGAGGTGGAATCAGGAGTATAGCTTGCAAGCATGTCTTTGATTCTAACCCGGCCAACAACAGTTACAGTTCTCTTTGCTCTTTGCTCTCCATCTTCTTCTTGTTCTCTTTTTCTTGAAATTCCAGGAAGAATCCCAAATATCCTCTGAGGGGTTCAACTCAGCATGCAACAGCTATATATCTCTCTCCTAGAAAAAGTGTGGCCTCAGTTTTAGAGTCAGAGTATTTGTCTGGAAGCAACATATGTAACTTTATCACACCAGCCTTGGGTGTTTGGAAAGGCTTTCATCTCTTTGCCACTCCACCAAAACAGGAATGATATTTGCTACCTAGCTAAGTAGACCTATATGTAGAGGGAATTACTAGATAATGTATCTTCTTTTTTTGACAGTAAGGCTGTTAAAAAACAAGTCTATCTACCTGCCTATCTCTACCTACCTACCTGTTCATTCATCTATCCATTCACACATTGATTTCAATTGATTGCTATTTATTATGAATTCTTGAAGGGTCATGGCCCAAGAAACAATTAGTATATGTTATGGACATTTGTAAGGTGGCATAGCCACTGGTTAAAGGTGTGAGCAGGATGATCTTAAGTGCCACTTGAGGTTTGAATTAGGACTGGACTGTCCTGCCAATCCTGTTCTAAAAATGCAAACACTGGACTAGCTGGGAATTTACAGAGTGACTTTGGCTGCTGCAAGAAGGTAAATATTACTATTCATATCCGCAATCTTGCCAATGAGAATCTATTTTATTATGTTTTAAAGTTTGGTTATACTTTAATCTCTCTTTCAGTTGTATTTAACTTGAGTTGACATCCATGATTAGTTCTATATTTGTGATTTTTTTTTTCATGTCAGACGGGTAATGTGCCAAAGTCATAATAAGGTTTGTGGGAGGCACATCTCACACAAAAGTGTGAGCACCCAATCATAATGCTTATGAACTACAAAAGAATCTGTGATATTTCTTTTAAGATTCTAGATATCCTTAGGTGGTTCCACATTTTCTAATCTGTATTACAATTGCCAGCTTAAAAATCAACCAAAAAACCCAAAACTAAAAGCTTGCCTATTTACTTTTCTTCTTCACTTAACCATAAGTTCTTTTACTGTAGGGCCTCATCTTTTTACTCTTGTCTCAGTCCCTAGGAGAATCCCCGGAACATAGAAGACACTAAGGAAATAATAGTTACATTAATGATTTTTTAATTCTAAGTGTTTCTGTTCATTTAATTTGATTATTAACTTCTTATTATTTTTGTTTTATGTTTAAGCAGTACAGGTTTGTTAAATATATAGCTCGTTGTTGTTGTTTTTGCTTTTTTTGTAAGCAGTTTTGAAATCATATGCATGCTGCTGTGCATACTAGAATTCTGGATGGTTTTTACCCCTGTAATGGCTTGTAAGATTTGACCTCAGTCTGTTTCCAGAGAGTGATTGGTTATCTCATGGTTTGAATGTAATTTTGATTTTTCAAAGTTCATGAATTTAACATGAACCAAATACTTTTCTTGAATTTAACATGAACCAAATACTTTTCTTTTTTCTTTTATTTTTTGCCATAGCAAATATTTTTAAAAAATAACTTAAAAGTATAAAATGAGTAATGTTAATCCTAGTGGGTTTGGCTCAGTGGATAGAGCGTGGCCTGGGGATTGAAGGGTCCCAGGTTTGATTCCAGTCAAGGTCACATGCCCTAGTTGTGTGCTTGATCCCCAGTAGGGGGTGTGCAGGAGGCAGTCAATCAGTGATTCTGTCTCATCATTGATGTCTCTATCTCTCTCTCCCTCTCCCTTCCTCTCTAAAATCAATAAAAATATTTTAAAAATAAAACAAAATGAATAATGTTTATTATATAAAATTTGGAAAATAGAGAGACATAGGTAGGTAACAAATCATAATTCTGTGCCTCTTAAAGCCAACTATTGTTAACATTTTGGGCATAGGCAGTGATGTGCTAATAAATGTTTAACAACCAGCTCCCTTAGTGCAATTCCAATATAAATGTTGGTTGATATTTTTATTAATATTAATGAGTAAGATGAAAGTGAAACAACCAAAACATGTCAGAATTCCCACTCTTTTTGTCAATGATGGATAATAGTTTTTAAATACTGGAAGAATGTTTCCTCAAATTTGTGTGCTATTCATAACATAACAGCTAAGGTGAATCTGCATTATTAACATTTTCTCTGTCACTTTTTTAATCAATAAAATGATAAATTAGGCTCTGGTTTGCCAGTATTTGTGCTATAAATACACCTACTATGGCCAATTTCAAGCTACCGACAGGACACCACTGATGGTGAATGGGGAAGAGATTGACAGTAATACATCATTATGTTGTATTTCCACTGTAAAGACATGAGAGGCATAAATAGTCTCAAGAGCCTGGATAATAGTAAGGGTGGTAAAATGATTAGGAAATAATTAGTTTTAAGTATTTATTGCCTTTGTTTTTGTGTGATTTATTTAAATATAAGTTTATATAATCTGTATAAGTTTATGTAATTTTTAAATAATGGCTATATTTAATAACTGGCCTGCAGAATTTCTGAGAATTTGTTAGCTCTCTTGAGCCAGTGTGAGTGGACTCATGCACATCACTGAATACATAGATATGTTCTCACTTTTCTTGTATAAATATAAAACATAAATATGTTTACTTATATATTTGGGTGTTTATTTTTTAGAGTAAGGTTTTAAAAACAAGGTTGGGATCATACTGAATATTCCGTTTGCGTACCTGTTTGTCTACCTCATAGAAGTAAATTCTGATATCAGTTGGTCATGCTCTGTTGCTTTGCCAGATTATACTTCAGGCCATTTCACAGCAGGTAGAGCTGGTCACATGGGAGATTAGGTGAGAATGGGTGTATAAATGCCTCTTCAGTGTAGAGGGAAGAGGAGAGATTGAGTGGGAACAGGGGCAGCATAAATCTCCTGTGTAGCAGGCGGGTTATTTTAAAGTATGGTGGGCTTCATCATTCCTCAGGCAGTGTCCTCACCTTGAGAGTCTTGCTCCTCTCATCCACAATATAGTGCCCCATTCAATGTTCACCTGGACCCCGTATCTGCCATTTTCTTCCACATTCTCTTCGGCATCTTCTTGCTTTCTTATTTTCTGCTTCTTTTCCATGTTTTTAGGAGGCAAATTTAAATTTACTCTCTATAAATCTTTCTAAATATCTTGAAAAAATAAAATGACTTGTTAGGGGGCAGTGGTACTCAGTGTCCACAGATTTAATGAACATTCATACACTTAAATGAAGGTATCCTGAAATGCATAATACGTGTTCTAAAACTTATTTTTCTTTGGGCTCCTCAATCTAGAAATGTCAGAGATTGGGTAATTTCATATAAGTATTGGTGGTCATCATTTTAAATGACTTTAAAGTCCTTTAACTACCAGATATGTTCTTGGTATCCGATGTAAAAGTTTTCCAGTGACTTTGCAAAAAATAGATATTATCTGGTGGACATGCTGCTTATGCTATTTATGTATGCAACAATTGGAGAAGTTCTTAAATACTTGCAGTAAAAGTGTTCATGATGACGGAAGAGGACTTGACTTTGGATGGTGGGCACACAGTGCAATATACAGATCCTGTAACAGAAACTCACACCTAAAACCTATATGAGCCTATTAACCAATGTCACCCTAATAAATTTAATTTTAAAAAAGTTTTCATGCTCTCCAGTGGTCGGCAAACTCATTTGTCAACAGAGCCAAATATCAACAGTACTTCTTCAAAATAGACTCGCCCAAGCCGAAAACCGACTTCTGCGCATGGGCCACGAAGTTTCAATCGCACTGTACGTGTGCGCCTGCACGTGGTATTTTGTGGAAGAGCCACACTCAAGGGGCCAAAGAGCCGCATGTGGCTCGTGAGCCGCAGTTTGCCAACCAGGGCTCTAGCCAATTTGGCTCAGTGGATAGAGCGTCAGCCTACAGACCGAAGGGTTCCGGGTTTGATTCCAGTCAAGAACTCATACCTGAGGGGGGGGAATAAGGACATTTGTAATACTTTAATCAATTTTTAAAAAAACATAAAAAAAAATGTATAATTAAAAAAAAAAGAGAGCTCATACCTCAGTTGGGTTGCAGGCTGCTCCCCAGCCCGGGCCCTGGCCAGGGCTCATGCAGGAGGCAACCAATCGATGTGTTTCTCTCACATCAGTATTTCTCTCTATCTTTTCCTCTCTCTTCCACTCTCTAAAAATCAATGGAAAAATATCCTCGGGTGAGGATTTTTTTAAAAAGTTTTCATGCCTATCCATTGTTGAAGTTTCTTTTCCAATTTCCAGAGAAGAACAAACAAATCCATGTGTTGTTAGAAGGAACTCAGCTGTTTCTGTGTTCCATTTTACATTCTGGGTCAAAGTCCTTGGCTTTATGACAGGAACTCTTTAAGAACTGCATGGTTTTGAAGGACTTAGTTAAATGACTTTTTAAAAATGGGGTTTAGTTTTTATTAATAAAGACCTTATATATAATTCACATTGCTTAGATTTTGCAGTTTTGTATGTTTATTTCTTCATTGTTACTCCCACTCGAAATCCCCACTCCCATAGATTGAGCCTGTTTTATTCTGGCTTAGACATCAGTGAGATTTGGTGAAAAGATAGAAATGTAATGCTGTAGGAAGTTCTAAAAGGGTAAAAAAGGAAGGGCTTAGCCAACTTTAAACCTTTGATCAAGTGATTACAAAGCTAAGAAATGTGTGGCTATGGTATTGACCTTTAAAAGATTTTAAAAAAATTATTGGTGTAGGAAAATCTTAGTTTCTCATAACAACTTAATAATTTAGTCATTTTCAATAACATTTAAACCAGAATATCTGCCTCACTATTTCAAATAAAAAATGGAGCTAATATTTGAGAAGTTAAACTTTTTTTATATTTTAAAGTCAGGGTTTCAAACTGACCTAATTTATTTCTGTTGGAAATGTCAATTAATACTTTAATCAGTTACAGATGCTTAAAATATGTATTTGTTTTTGCAGTGAAATACAGCAAACTGTCATCCCTCACCAGTTTTATTTTAATCCCACAAAGAACAGAAAAACACGCAAGCATGTTTCTCACCCTTTTTCTTCCCCTGCTGCCTTCTACTAAACCCACTGATTTTTCGTTGGTTTTTATTAGTAGTAAGGTTTTATTTTTTACAAGAGGATATTATACTGGTTAAGTGAGATGAATTTTGTCTCATTTGAAAACTGCCACATGCTCAGGTTAAGGCTTCTTCTCTAACCACTTTGTTTATAATATATTTTGTTGGTACCTACCTCCAAATATCAGCTGCTTCTGAAATTTTTGAATTTGGGTTCTGGTCTTGATTGCCACATCATCAGGAGATACCAGGCACCTATGCTATGTGATTCTCTTTTCTAAGTTTTAATACTAAGTGATTCAAAGTGAGTTAGGAACGATGTCAAAACAAAGACCAAAAATATTTGTCTGTGTTAATTGTATCTCCA
Source organism: Myotis lucifugus (assembly GCF_000147115.1). Lineage (NCBI taxonomy): Eukaryota > Metazoa > Chordata > Mammalia > Chiroptera > Vespertilionidae > Myotis > Myotis lucifugus. The sequence continues at coordinate 19,581,634 of NW_005871049.1, read as the reverse complement.
TTAAATAATTAATCCCCTCATCTTACTCTTATAGACTTATTAGGTTGTGTATGGAATCTAATTCCTCCTTTCCCTCCTTTCATTCTTCCTACCCACTCCTCCCATATCTTTAATATGACTTAAAACTCAAATAATAGATACTGCCACTTACTTATCTATAAAGAAATAGAATTAATGTTAGGTTATTTTTTAAGTTAGGTTTGTTTATGCAGAAACAAAATAAAAAGAGGACTAAAAGCTATAGCCAGAAATGTTAGAATTAAGAGCTATTCGCCATAACTTGGACATCAGAAAAGTATTACCAGGTAGGTCTCTGAGTTTACAGCAGCAAGTCTGAAATCAAGATGTTGGCAGGGCTATGCTTCCTCTGAAATCCATAGTTGAATCCTTCCTCACCTTCTCCTACCTTCTGGTGATTTGTCAGCACTCTGGCATTCCTTGGCTTACAGCTGTGTCACTCAAGACTGCCTTTGTTGTCACGCAGCACTTTCCCTGTGTGTCTCTGTCTTCACATGACCTTCTTATAAGGACACCAGTTATGTTAGATTAGGGGCCCACCTACTCCAGTATAACCTCATCTTAACTAATTACATTTGTAATGACCCCATTTCCAAATAAGTTCACATTCTGAGGTACTGGAAGTTAAGACTTCAACATATATTTGGGGGGAGGGGCAATTTGACCCAAATTACCCCCCCCCCATGTTTTACTTCAGTCAATACACCTTTCTTCTTTACAAAGGCAACAAAGGTATTTTTAAGTAATAATCTACACTAATAAAAGAGAAACATGGTAATTAGCGTACAACCACTACCCTTTTCATTGGCTAATCAGTGAGTATATGCAAATTAACTGTCAGCCAAGATGGCAGCCGTCAGCCAGGCAGCTGGAAGCGAACATGAGGCTTGCTTGCTTCAGTGACTGCGGACTCCAACGTTCCCCGCCTCACTTGCCGGCCTCTGAGTTGCAACTCTAAGCAACTATGTACTATGTTGCAAATAAGAAGGTAAACAAAACCCCAGAAACAGGCCGTCAGTCAGCCCCGGACCGCAACATTGTATCGATGTTTTCAGCAGTGAGGCCTCAGAGCTAAAGCTGGCCCAGAATTAAAAAAAAGAAAAGAAAACAAGGAGCGGAGCGGTTGGGAGCTTTTAGTCATCTGCCAGCCGGAAAACAGCCCTCAGCCCCTCACCCAGACTGGCCAGGCACCCCAGTGGGGACCCCCACCCTGATCCAGGACACCCTTCAGGGCAAACCAGCCAGCCCCTACCCATGCACCAGGCCTCTATCCTATATAGTAAAAGGGTAATATGCCTCCCGGCACTGGGATCAGCGTGACAGGGGGCTGCGCCCAAACCCCCTGATCGCCCTGCGGCTCTGTGTGTGACGGGGCGGGGCCACAACCTCCCTATCTGCCCTGCTCTGTTCGTGACAGGGGAAGGTGCCCAACCCCCTGATCAGCCCTGCTCTGTGCCTGATAGGGGGGAGCTCCCCAATCCCCTGATCGCCCTGGGGCTCTTTGTTTTACAGGGTGCGGCGCACCAACCCCCTGATCGGCCCTGCTCTGGGTGTGACAGGGGGCAGCGCCCCAACCCCCCTGATCGGCCCTCCCTTTGTGGGGTGAAAAGAGGGGGGGGCCCCCAAATCCCCCCCCCCCCCCCAAGGGCCCCTGGTTTTGGGGGGGGGAAAGGAAAAAAACCCTAAAATCTTCCCCTTCGCCCCTGGCCCTGGGGGGGGAAAAGGGGGGGGCCCCCCCAAACCCCCTGATCTGGCCCTGGTTTTGGGGGGGGAAAAAAGGGGGGGGGCCCCCAAACCCCCCCCCCCGGGGCTTTTGTTTGTGGGGGAAAAGGGGAAAAACCCTAAACCTTCCCCCTTTTGGCCTGTCCCTGAAGGGGGAAAAGGGGGCAGAGCCCCCAAACCCCCCGTATCCGCCCCTGTTT
>NW_005871049.1:19575984-19579594 GCF_000147115.1 Myotis lucifugus | reverse complement strand
AGATATTCAATAACATCCCTATGTCTTGCCTGTGCACACATGGTACTGTGGCTTTTTTCCCTTGCTTCTAAATACTGATTTTGATTCTTTTAATTACTGTGCCTAAGTCAATAGACACAATATTAACATACAAATTCACTCCAGTTTTATACCAAGAAGTTTTTCCTAAAGCCTTCAGTCAACCTATTTGGGTTTTAGTGCTATTACCTCTTTTATATATTACCTTATACTGGTTTTTTTTTTTCCAAGTAATTGTTTACAGAAAGCTTTCAAGACATTTTTTAAAAATCAATATTACTGAAAACACGTTTTTATATTATTGTCCTAGCTTTGTGGTATTATAGAACTTTTCTTTTTTTCTTGTGTGGCAGAATAGTATATTTTTAAAGTATCTCTTCTATAAAATGGACTGGTATATTGTGTCTTCCTATTGTAGTTATCTAAGATATAGCAAGCATATTTATACAGGTTACACAAGTGGAAATTTTAAAAGAGTATAAATTCAAAAATAAGTATAAATTTTAAAAGACTATTCTGAAAAAAACTGAAGAATTTTATAAATAAGAACTTTTTTTCTAAATTATAGCATTAAACTTTCATGTTTGCATATTTTTCTAAATGATTCAAAAACAGTTAGTCCACCTGGTATGAATACAGATAAACAAACAACCTGGAAAACTAATAGCATAACCTTTGCAGTTCTAGAGGGTTTTGACAAATGAGTAAACAGAAGCTTGGAAGAGGTCTGTGACCTGCCCAAGGTTGCACAGTCAGAGGCAGTCATGACTAACCAGCTATTGAACAAAAATCAAAGCAGACTTTTATTTTTAGGTGGTGATATTTTAATTCTAATCTTAGGGTGAAATACTATTGGTACTTAGGTTAAATTGACTTTAAATAATCTGTTTTGACCTGAGAAGATAAGAATTCCAAGGTCAAACACGAAGAGATGGAGGGCAGGGTTAAAAAAATTTTTGAGCACCAGGTAATTGCCACCTGACTTCAAGAAGTTCACTGGAAGAGACAGTATGTAGGTAGCTATAAAAGCAACTTCAAGGCAAAATTTTATTTATACTGCAGATGTACTTCATCAGCCTCCTCGCCTCCCATAAAACATTTTAAATATCAAAGGCAATTTTTAAATGTTTTTTAATTTGTGTTTTGTAAAAAGAATAGACCAGTAATTAATGTATCAAACTTGCTACTTGGCGCCATATTGAGTCCAGAAATGGCCTGGCACAATCAATGATTCTTCAAAAGGATTAATGAATGTGTAATAAGTTTTCTTTCTTTTTCTAGCCAAGGACCCTTGTCATCCATTCGAGCGGTAATCAAGAGATGTAAGTTTTTTTTTCCTGCTCTACATTTTCCTCTCTAATAATTTTAAATGATGGTTTAGATTTATAGCAAGTGATTGTGTTTGATGAATCTTACAAAGAATCCAACAAGAAGAGCTTCTCCTAAGGTAGTGATGGCGAACCTATGACACGCCTGTCAGGTGACACGCGAACTCATTTTTTTGGTTGATTTTTCTTTGTTAAATGGCATTTAAATATATAAAATAAATATCAAAAATATAAGTCTTTGTTTTACTATGGTTGCAAATATCAAAAAATTTCTATATGTGACACGGCACCAGAGTTAAGTTAGGGTTTTTCAAAATGCTGACACGCCGTGCTCAAAAGGTTCGCCATCACTGTCCTAAGGAGTAATAAGCCATTTCAGACATGCAGCTAGTTTTTCAACTTTCTTTTCAACTTTTATTCATTGATAAGCCAGTTCCTCAGAACATTTTTCCCTTATAGAACTAAGCTGTTAAAAAAATCTGGATTATCTACCTAGTTTCTATGATCTAATATAAATTTTATATAACCATTTTCTAAAGGTAGAGACATCTGATGGATTTAAAAAATACCAAACAAGCCCTGTCCTTTTTTATTTGCTTCCACAGTATTTTTATTTATCTATAAAAATGCCTATGGAGATTGGCTCATACTTCCACATACACGTATAAGTGACTTAATGGAATTTCTCCAGAATGGTAGAGTCATACTTACTAACTTTACCTCTTGGTTAAAGCGTTGAAACATGCTTTTGGTATGTAGGATTTTAACATTATTTTTTAACATAGATTTTTATTGATTTCATAGAAGAAGGGAGGAGAGAGAGATAGAAATATCAATGATGAAAGAGAATCATTGATTGGCTGCCTCCTGCACACCCCACACTGGGGATCCAGCCCACAACCCGGACATGTGCCCTGACCGGGAATTAAACATGACCTCCTGGTTCATAGGTTGACGCTCAACCACTGAGCCAAGCCAGCCAGGCTTAACATTCTTTTTAATAAAGGCTGAGCAAAGATCCCTTTTCCAAATAGAACATGGCTTACTCATTATAAAAAGAGATAAGACAAGGATTTTAGATGTTCTTCACATTATTTGAGCTGAGATCAGCACTCTAAGGAAAATGTATACTATTTTTAGAAACATCATTTGTAGTATTCAGGATGAATTTAGGATATCCACAGGTTGTGAAGACTATGCATTTGAACTCATTGCAGTGAATAGTTTGTAAGGTGGCAATACAGAAAGAAATTCCACAGTTCTCCATGTTGCTCCACATTTCATTTTTATTGTTGGTGGTGAATTATAAAAATGTGGGGCTGCCACAGTTTATGTTGAAGGGAGTTCAAATATGAAAATAAAAAATTCATGACAGCTTTATATGCCTTAGAGCCCTTGGGGAGAGAATGGGGAGAGAAAAGGGGAGAAAGATCATTTAAATAGGTCTGGAATTTAGGCAAGAATTTCTTCCTGCAGCGGGTGGGGGTGGCTGAGGAGAGGTCAGTGGGGGGGAAAGGAGACTTATGTAATACTTTAAACAATAAAAAATTTAAATAAAAAAAAATTTCTTCCTGGAGATACAATTTTGGGGTAATCGAGGTTATAGGCAAAATCCTGGCAATAGCTAACCATTTAGAGAGAACGTGTAAAGGATGCAGCAGATGACAGAGGACAGAATCTTAGGAAGCATGATATTTGGGACTAAGCTGTGCTTTAAAGGTGCTGTAGGGCAAAGATACATGACCCAAAAACCCAGTCCTGCTGAGGAGAGGCCTCCTTCCACTCAGTCCTGTCCTCTGGCTCCCGCCTTTGTCCTCTGGCTTCTTACCTTTCTCTCTCTTGGGTTTCAGGACTTCTTTGTTGGGGATTGTAATCTGTACCTGACTTCCCATTGATCCTTCAGGATGGATCTTGCTTACCCTGAGGCTGTGTGCCATGTAGGGCTTGAGGAGAAGGTACTTAATAAGGAATGGGCAAAACGAGGCTGAAAAAGAGTGATCAGGATAATAGAAAAACGAGGAGAGCCTAGCCAGTTTGGCTCAGTGGATAGAGTGTTGGCCCACGGACTGAAGGTTTCGTTTCTGGTTAGAGGCACATACTTTGGTTCCAGGCTCAATCCCTGGCCTGGTCACATGCTGGAGGCATCCAATCAATGTGAGATGTGTCTGTCTCACATTAATGTTTCTCTCTCTGTGTCTCTTCCCCTCTTTTTCACTCTCTCTAAAAATCAATGGTAAAATATCCTAATATGCAGATTAACAAAA